>NC_065583.1:28941310-29289226 GCF_024542745.1 Macaca thibetana thibetana | reverse complement strand
GTTGGGACTGAAAGCCCCTAGAGATTGTTTAGCTCAGGGTTCCCCAACATGGAGTATATACACACTACTGGTGGTAATGAGGATTTTGTTGTTGTTCAACCCAGGTGACCATTTATTTATTTTTATTGTATATAAGGTCTACAATACATCTTGATACACGTAATGAGGTGATTACTACAGTCAAGTAAATTAACGTATTCCTCATCTCACATAATTTCATATGTACTTATATAGAGATCTTCAATTAATCTAAGTGATGCTGCTTTTCCATTATAATAGTGAAATAAATTTTCTTGGTAAAATTTAAGTTTAAAAAGTGAGTTAACGTAAGGAAAGAGTATTAAAACATGATGACACAGCTGGTATGCAGTTATCGGAGCAGCGATGAGATTGCATAGCTGAAGTTAGAGAAGTGCATTTCTAGTTCAAACTCCCCATTTGATAGATAAGGTCATTGGGGTCCAGAGGAAGAAAATGACTTGCTTAGTGGATCAGAATCAGAGGTACAGCTGGACTACAATTCAGGTCTCCACTTTCTAGTTATCTTAGAAATGAAGATAACTTCATTGTGCTGCAATGAAGGAATACCTGAACTGGGTAATTTATAATAGACAGAAATTTATTTGGCTGGCAGTTCCAGAGGCTTGGAAGTTTAAGATCAAGGAGTTGTATTGAGGCAGGGTCTTTTTTTCTGTGTCATCTTATGGAAAAAGGTATAAGGGCAAGAGAGCGTGCATGCTCGAGAGAGACTAAGCTCTCAGCCTCAAGCCCTTTTATAATCATATTAAATCATTCATAATGGTGGAGCCTCCCATTGGGCCCCAACTCCCAGCACTGTTGAGTTGGGGATTAAGCATTAACACAATTGGAGAACACATTCAAACCATAGCACTAGTCAATGAGCTTTCTCCCTGCCTATGCTGCCTCCATAATCCTCCTCTGATAATCCTTCTTAAAGCCCCAAGCAATTGGCCTGTTAATTAGGGATCTGTTTGACAAATACTAAACCTCCTATTGCTTTCATTTAAGGATAAAAACAATATATTTGTCTTATGATGACTTGTCATGGTAGACACCTTGGATTTATATGAGCATTAGACATGGTGTGAGTGTTGTGGGTTGGCCTTGATTTATGGAATAAGTACACACTGAGAAAAATGACATAAAAATCAAATTTGTACAAATTGAATTCCATTTTTCCATTGATTTACTTTATCTCAGAGGTGTTTTTACCTTAATTTTTGAATTATTTACACTTGGTAATTGCTTCAAGCTTTTTATATCTTTATAAAGAAAAGAACACTACACTGAGAGCCTGAAAAAATGGGTACTAGTTTCAACTCGGACACAAACTCACTATGTGACTCTTGAAAAATCTTGAGCCTCTTCACTCCTCGGTTTTTCAAAATGAAAGGAAGAATGACAGAAGTTGAGTGAGGGGATATCTGGGAGCCTTTTCCTCTCTCTCATATAGACTTCTCTGATTTTACATTCTTGATCCCAACTGGCTTTATCTCATCGTTAGCCTTTTCAAGGTCAAAAAAAAAAAAAAAAAAAAAAAAGTTAAGCCACAAGTAGGGACAATGTCAAATTAATTCCATCAGAATTAGTAATATGGAAGTAGGAGGCATGAAGGGATGGTGTGAGGTGATGCACTGGACAGCTTTGTAATTGTCTGCTCAGAATCCCTTTGCAAGGCATTACTCCATGCTCCAGTCAAAACCATTGCAGAAGGATTAGTTAACTCTATTCTACTGTGACCTCATCCCTATGATTGATTAATTCAGGGGCAGACAGGCACCTGACCAAAGCAGAGCTAATCAGGGTATCTCCTGGGGATTGTCATTGTAGTCTTAGAAAATAGAAGCTGGATTCTCTTGGGGTGTCTATACTGATGAGATATATAAAGCTTTAAAGCTGTTGGTGGTTGTCTTCATTCATTGTGTGCTGCTAAAACAGAATACCTGAGACTGGGTAATTTAAAAGTTTATTGGCTCATAGTTCTGGTGACTCGGAAGTCCAAGGCTGAGGGGCTGGCATCTGGTGAGGGCCTTCTTGCTGTGCCATCCTATGGCAGAAGGGCAAAGAGAGGAGGGGAGAGAGAGTGAGAGGAGGTGAGCTCCCTCTTTTATAAGGAACCCATTGCTGTAATAACAAAATGACTCCCACATTAATGGCATTAATATATTCATGAGGGAAGCACCCTTGCAACCTAATCACCTCTCATTAGGCCCTACCTTCCAACACTGTTGCACTGAGGATTAAGTCTCCAACACCTGCTTTTTGGGGGACACATTCAAACCATAGCAGTGGTCATTTTCATCTTTAACCATAAATGCTATGATGCTTTAAGGAAGGAGCAAGAGAGAACTAGAACAGGCACACAGGAAACAGAAGAAAAAAGGAAGAGAATGTGACTTCTGATGGCACTTAAGTATTTGGCTCCATCATTTCTTAGGCTTAACTGCATTTTATTCTTACCCTCAATGAGCCACCCTATTGTCTTTGTCCTTATAAATTATTCTCCCAACACACTTTTCTAGTTACTAAAACTGATTTGAATTGTTCCTTGCAACCAAGGGGATTCTAGTACATCACAGGGGCCCCATCCCAGAGCCACTGAATCAGAATCTCTGGTGCTGGGTTTCAGATATTGGTATCGTTAACTTAAAAATCACACCATTTATAAATTTAGAAAGGAGATTAGACTTTCTTATATAGGGTTACAGCCTGCAAGGTGGCCATTCTGACAGGTTGGGAAGTATAGCCTCCTGCAGAAGCCCAAAAGGCAGGCACTTTGAGGGAGGGGTGGGTACAACAACAGGGATTCATGCTGAATGATTTGACCATGTATACATATTCAACAGGTTATAGGAAGAGCTATGAATATTCATGAGCAGGGGCAGGCATGTGTAATAATCAAATATACATATTACTTATGACTCATGTTGTCACCTTGCAGTAGAGACATAATATTTAAATGTATTACAATGAGGCCCTATATGTCAAAAGGTGAAGCAGGGACCTGAGTGCACTTGGGTACACAGCCTCTATAAAATGGCCAGAACCAGTCCATGTCAGTGAGTGGCCTTATCAGGAGAAAGTTACTGAAGTCAGCCTCATTTACAATCAAAGGTATGGCTATGGCTTGTGGAACAGGAGGGGCAGATAGTCAGCATCTGGCAGTGAGTGACAATTGTTTTAATATTGCTTATTGGGAGACCAGTGCTTGTTTGGTTGCTAAAGAAAAAAAAAATTCCTTGTGGCAGTTAGAACATAGTTTATTCTTTTTAACTGTAGAGGTGCATAATGAAATCCTTGTCTGATACGGCCTTAGGCCTTCTTTATAACTCCAAACCTTATTGCCATAAAGAGTCCATTCTCTCAGTCTTATGATCTCTATTTTAACATTAATGTTAAACCACAAAAGGGAAGGGATAGCTAAACTACAAAAGGGAAGGGATATAATGAGATGTATCTGACCTCCTGTCCCATCATGGCTAGAAACTCCATTTTTAAGTTTTCTTTCTGGGGTCTCCTTGGCCAATAGGGGGTCTGTTCAGTCAGGTAGAGGGCTTAGGATTTTTTTTTTAGTTTACAGTACTTAAAATCTCCTTGGCTGATTTTCAAGTGCAGCCATGCTTGAGACCCCTGCTTAAAGGTACAGCAAAGAGGAAGGAGGTTGCCACATAGAGTGTATGAGGATGCTTATTCCAGGCCATCTTTACCCAGCTGCCCTAGAGCCCAATTCCCAACTGATCCTCAGTCTCCTACCTGTTAACCAGAGATAGTTCTCCTTATCTTACACTCTTTCCACAGCTGCTGGCTGTGCCACAGGTTGTGTTGCTCAGACAGCAGACTCTGCAGGGGAGATTAGCAGGAAGGCTTATTTCAGCATGAAAGCTCTCAGGATCCACATCTGGGAAAGGAAAGAAATGAAAGCAGGTGGGGCAAAGGGAGATGCAGACCCCCCAAGAACTGTGCAGCTGAACTGACCCCTCAGAGCTGCTCTGAGTTGGCCTGAATGAGGGAGCCTTTATCCCCTGCAGTCACCGGATGGCAGTGAGACACATTTCTTCAGCTGAGACAATTCTCTCCAGGAGCCCCCAATGTTTTTGGCACCCGGGATGGGTTTTGTGGAAGACAATTTTTCCACTGACCTGCAGGGAGGAGGGGAGAACTGGGGGGAGATGGTTTTGGGATAAACCTGTTCCATCTCAGATCATAAGGCACTAGTTAGATTCTCATAAGGAGCACTAGATCCCTTGCATGAGCTCAGGCAGTAACACTTGCTCACCTGTCACTCACCTCCTCTGTGCACCGGTTCCTAACAGGCCATGGACTGGTACTGGTCTGTGACCTGGGGGTTGGGGACCCCTGCTCTAAATGAACGAATAGCAGAGGACATCATTCCTGATGGTGAATCTGAATGACACATCTCAGGATCAGTCACCCCCAACACGCGAAGCCCCTTATTTGACAAAGGGAACTCTTTGTCCTCTCCTGAAACCTTCTCCACCTCCAATGTTTCCTATCAAAGTGAAGGGCCCCATGGTACATTTAGACACCTGGTTGGAAACCTCCAGGAAACCTCTTCCTCAACGTCTAATCGAATCAGTCTCCACATCTTTTAGAATCATCTTTAAATATTTTCATTATAGTATTTTCCCTCTTTGTCTCTGCTCCCATTCACTTAGTTCAGTTTGCCATCACCTCTCATCTGAACTATTCCCACAGCTTCCTAATTGGTCTCCCTGCTTCCTGAATTCTTATTCTTAAACTCACCCTGTGTCCAACTGCCAGAAGGACCTTTCTAAAAGGCAGAGCAGAGCATGTTGCTCCCCTGCTTAAAACCTTTGAGTGGTCCCTCACTGCCCTCAGGATATCAGCCAAATCTTAGTGTGGGTCCCGGAGCCCAGAACCCACCCTCATCTGGTTCCACTTTTCCCACCTCTCACTCCCTCCCTCCATGCTGCTTGTCACTCCTGTCACTCAGGGCGCTGCTCTGTGCCCTCCTTGATCTGCTTATGCTGTTCGCTCCTCTTGGAATGACCTTCCCTCTCCATCTCCCTAATTTATATTCATCCTAGAAGATATCACCTCCTCCAGAATATGATCCTGAACTCAGGCTCCCAGAGATTTTTGCCCAACAGAGCTCATCTTTGTATATTAATGTCTTTGCTCCTTATTAAAAATTATGCTATAAGGTTAATAGCCCACATTAATTGAGTGCTTACTTGGTGCACTGTGCCAAATACTTTATATAGATTATCTCACTTCGTCCTCAAAATCACCTGTGAAGTTAGAAATATTATCATCTCTATTATATAGAGGAGCAAATCGAGCTTTGATGAAGTAACTCTTGTTCAAAGTCATTTGGTTAGTGTAGAGGGGATTTGGAATCAAGACTGTCTGCTTACGTTATTCTTGTTTTATTGATCTTTTCACCTCAGTACCCAGAACGGTGCGTAGCACGTAAAAAATAACTCTTGAACTAAACCTAGCACAGTGTCTACATCATGGTTTGTTTTTAATAATTTATTTTCTCCACCACATAAAATAGTGTAGATTGAAAGTGGTAGTAATAGCAATGCTAATATTTAATGTTATTTTTCTTCAATATAAACAAAGGTAAATGGAAGCCTTTAAGGAGTTAAGTGCTGGTCAGGGGACCCTGGTTTCAGACCCTGGACCTGTGTCCACAGAGAGGAATGACACCAAGATTTGACCTACAACTTACTAGATTTGTTTTTCATTTCAGTAGAAGCAATATAATGCCTGTCTGTTTTCCCACATGATAAAGACAGGTCTTTATCATTTAATTTTCAGATCATGTGCAGTAGATATAACTTCTTCTTGAATTGACAGATATCCAATAATTAAAGTAGGAGTAAACACATGTTAAGTGCCTCGTTTAATCTCCCTTTAACTTCTTCCCAAGCCCTCACCAGTTAAGTTTTACCATATCAGTTTATACAGTTTTGCCAACAGAGGCTCAGGAAGGTAGAGTGACTTGGTTAAAGTCACATAACTAACTTATGGATGTTTCAAGACACAACTTCAGCTAACTGCAAAGTCTTTGCCTGTTCCACTGTTCCCCTGCAGTCCTGCCCACCTCTGTTCCTGAAATACTGGCTTGTCCGCAGAGATCTGGACAGCTTCTAATGGGCATTGATGTTCTTAGGCATCTTCAATTGCTGGCATAATGGCTCCCTTGAGGGAAGGAGCTGACTCTTCACCAGCTCTTGTACCCTTGAGTTAGGTATTTAGCAGGTGGCCCCTGGGGAGCCAGGTGAGCATGTTGTAGCAGAACCTTGACCAGCAAGGGAGCTGCTGTTTTCTGAAACAGCAATGCTTCAGGGGTCTTATCCTAGTACATTGAACAAGAAGGAACTAAGAGAGATTGCATAAATTCATAGAGACAGAAGATTAGTGGTTGCCTGGGAGTAGGGTGGGGATGCTGGGAAGTAACTGATTAATGGATACTATGGGGTCTCTTTTTGAGGTGCTGAAAATTTTAGAACTAGATAGTAGTGATGGTTGCACAACATTCTAAATGTACTAATATCATATAATGGTACACCTTAAAATGGTTAAAGTGGTAAATTTTGTGTTGTGTATATTTTACCACAGTGAAAAAAAAAGTTTGTATAAACATGGCCAGATCGGTGGACCATTTGCAAACATGATCACTTCTCCCACTGTTCTTTGTCTAAAATGATTTTTATAGCCACTTTGGTGGTAAATTCAGCAATCAGTAGCCAACCATAGATGTAGCTGCAGCCTGAGTATTGATGTGGCTTGATTTTACTTTTTACTCCTGCCCGGATACTTTTCCTATTAATTCAGGAAGATAACATGGCATAGTCAAAAAAACAGGGGTTTTGGAGTTACGTGGACTTGCATCTGAATCCCAGCTTGCTATTTACTTACTGTGTGTGTGAGGAAGTTTACGTAACCTACCTCTGAGCTTTTGTTTTTCTCACCTATAAAATGGGAATTATAATACCTCATAGGGAGTTGGTGAAGATTAGAATTGCTACCTGTAAAGACTCTGGTATATAGAAGGTAACCAGTAAGTGGTGACTATCCTTCCCCCTTCTCCTCCCTGACCAATGGCCCCTCCCATTCTCCTCCTTCTTCTTCCTCCTCCTCTTTATTCTCATCATAATCATTATGATTACACAAAGAAGAAATGCTGGGGCTAGGAGAAGAGAGCAGAATGTTTTCTACATCATAAAACTGATAGTATTAGCAACAATAGCAATTGTTCTGATGGATGCAGACAATACTGTGAGGTCTCCAAATGTTCTTTTTACTCAAGATCTCATTTATCCTTCACTGCTATTCTAGTGATAGCCAGTATGGGCTTATTATCCCCATTTGACATATGAGGAACTTGAGGCTCAGGGAGATCACACAAGAAATGGCAGAGCCAGAACTGAAACAAGAGCAAGTACTTCCGCATTTATCGCGTGCTGTAGTCAAAGCTCTAGTCAGAGCTGCTAAAATGCTTCATAGCCACTTTGATTTAAAAAGTTAGAGTTGTGGCTGGGTGCAGTGGCTCATACTTGTAATCCCAGAACTTTGGGAGGCTGAGGTGGGCAGATCAGTTGAGGTCAGGAGTTTGAGGCTAGCCTGTCTAACATGGTGAAACCCTGTCTCTACTAAAAAAAAAAAAAAAAAAAAAAAAAAATTAGCTGGGTGTGGTGGCACACACCTGTAATCCCGGCTACTCAGGAGGCTGAGGCATGAGAATCGCTTGAACCCAGGAGACAGAGGTTGCAGTGAGATGAGATCATGCCACTGCACTCCACCATGGACAACAGAGTGAAATTGCATCTCTAAATAAATAAATAAAGTCAGAATTTTGCATGCCAGGTGTCTACCTCCTTGGGGGCACCAAGAGATTCTGAGTGTCCAAGCTGTCCTTAATTCATTAAAGCAGTGGCATAATATGAGTAAAGAACATTAGTACTGCTATCAGGAGACCTGGGTTCTAGTTCTAGTTTGGCCATTTATCCAGCACTGTCTGGAAGATTCCAAGAAGACAACTTAAGTCATGATAATATCATTTCCCTCCCCTCATCTCTGCTTCCCTCCCCCTCCCCTCCCTTTCCTTTCCCCTCCCCTTCCCTCCCTTTCCCTCTCCCCTCCCTTCCCTTCCCTTTCCCCTTCTCTTCCCTCCCTTTCCCTCTCCCCTCCCCTCCCTTCCCTTTCCCCTTCTCTTCCCTCCCTTTCCCCCCTTCCCTTCCCTCCCTTCCCTTTCCCCTTCTCTTCCCTCCCTTTCCCTCCCCTTCCCTCCCTTTCCCTCTCCCCTCCCTTCCCTTCCCTTTCCCCTTCTCTTCCCTCCCTTTCCCCTTCCCTTCCCTCCCTTTCCCTCTCCCTTCCCCTCCCCCTCCCTTCCCTTCTCTTCCTTCTAAGCAAGGGAGCTCCATAATCTGATTTGTGTTTTAAGGATACAAATGGAGCTCCTGTGTGGAGCATGGGAGCAGAGAGGAAAGACAGGAGCCCAGTTAAGAGGCTGTAACAATGATTCAAGCAAGAGTTGAGTGGCTTTGAATAGGAATGATGACAATAAGGATGGTAAGATGTGGACAGATGGATGGTGTATTTTGAGGCAGACACTAAAAGACTTGCTGATGGGTTGACTGTAGGGAGGAAGGGGCATGGATAAATCAGTGATGACCACTACAAATTTGAGCAAGACCCTTGGTAGTTGGAGAAGACTGGGTTTGGGGTATGGGAATAACTAGTTCCATTTTGGACATGTTAGGTCCTAAAGAAAAAGCAGAGTGACAATGTGGAACAGTGAATTCAATAGTGAGACATGGATGTGAAGACCAAGTATAAAGTTCTAGAGCCACCATTAATTTAGTGAGTGACCATAAGCACTTTTCTCTCTCTGGGTTCCAGTTTCCTCATTTATGAGATGAATGGGTTGGATTTGATGGTATCTTGCACTTGTCCTAGCTTTGACATTTCATGATTCTAATAACAAGCTCACTTGTCATTCATGAATCTATCTAAAGCTGTGTATATCTGTTTATAATTGAAGTCTCTCCCATGTCTTTTAAGTCAGTGACTTTTTACTACACAAGTGCTGCTTTCTTAAATATGTGCTTAGGAATCTTTAGAGGTATTCAGATGAGGGTCTTTCATTGACTCCTCCAGAACTGGGTACCAGAGTACAAACCAGAACTTTGGTTCTAGTGCTCCCACCCATTTGTTACTTCTGGGTTTCTGGGCAGCGTCTCTACTGCTTGTTTAGATCTTAAATCAATGGTTCCCAAACTTAGCTGCACATTGAAATTGCCTGAGGATCTTTAAAAAGTACCCATGCCTGACTCCATTCCCCAGCCATTCTGATTTAATTAGGATGTAGCCTGAGTATTGAGAGAGCTAAAAGTTCCCCAGGTGATTGTAACATGCAGCAGAGTTTGAGAACAACTGTGTTAGCGGCTAAAGTGCTAGCTGATAATTAAGGTGTGCACTGATAAATGTCCAGCTAACAGAAAGAACTTAAGCAATCACTCTCCTCTCAGGATTTTAGAAGTTCCTCAAAGCTCTAAAGACTTAAAGGACAGGAATAGTGGAGTGGTAGGATGTATTAGTCCATTCTCCAGCTCCTATGAAGAAATAACCGAGAGTAGGTAATTTATAAAGGAAAGAGGTTTAATTAACTCACAGTTCCACATGGCTGGGGAGGCCTCAGGAAACTTAAAATCATGGCAGAAGGGGAAGCAAACACGTCTTCTTCACATGGTGGCAGGAGACAGAAATGTAGAGCAAAGTGGGGAAAATCCCCTTATAAAAACCATCAGATCTCATGAGAACTCACTATCATGAGAACAGCATGGAGGAACCGCCCCCGTGATCTAATCACCTCCCATGAGGTCCCTTCTCCAACACATGGGGATTACAATTCAAGATGAGATTTTGGGTGGGGTCACAGTTAAACAATATCATAAGGCAAAAAAGCTGTTACTGTAGGAAAAGGGACAGTTATGGGTCTTTTCTGGTAACAGTATGAGCAGGTCTACTTTTCTGACATTTTCTCTCCCATCTCCCTTTAATAGATTTTAGACTTTCATATTATATATTTTGAATCCGAATCTTGCTATATTAGTTAACAAATACTAGAAACATATGCTTTTTTTTTTTTTTTTTTTTTTTTTGAGACAGAATCTTGCTCTGTTGCCCAGGTGGGAGAGTAGTGGTGCAATCTTGGCTCACTGCAACCTCCGCCTCCCAGGTGCAAGTGATTCTCATTCCTCAGCCTCCCAGTAGCTGAGACTACAGGTATGCAGCACCACACCCAGTTAATTTTTTGTATTTTTAGTAGAGATGGTGTTTCGCCATGTTGACCAGGCTGGTCTCAAGCTCCTGTCCTCAACTTAATCTGCCTGCCTCAGCCCCGCAAAGTGCTGGGGTTACAGGTGTACCCAGCCTTAGAAACATTCTATCACTCCCATGTCTGTGACCATAGCAGAAATTAGCAATCAATCTTAGAAGGTGTTCCTCCTGGGCCTGGATGTGGCTTCACAAGCTCTCACTACTCAGTGGTTCTGACAGCCACTGTACCAGTGGGTCAGACTCTAAACTGAGGAATACACACGTACCCACACAGATATGTGTGTGTTTGTTTGTTTTAATATTATAAGACCCTTTATTCCTGATGGTGACTTTGAAAAAAATCCCTTGTGCTCTGTGGTCTTAAGATTTTTTTTTTTTTTAATCTGAAAGAGGAAATTTGGATTATTTAGTCTACCAGTTGGAAAAGCACAAGAGGCCTGTCACTGCAGTGGTGTTTTCTGGGGCTCAAGTCAACGAGAGACAAATCACAGATTCAATCAAAAGCCACATGTGGAAGGCTAAATAGCATATTTGAGAAAAGGAAACCTCGAGGTTATTCATCTTTACCTCATAGGAATCAAGCAGAAATAGAAACTACCTTTCAGGAGAAGGAATGTATAGCTTCCAGCTTTTTGAGATGGGTTTTAGATTTTTTTTTTCTTATTCAGTCTAGTTCCTTATGGAACATAAATTAACCTTAAAGAGTAGCATTGGAGAAGATTGAAAGATTATTGCATTTTTTCTCTCTCTCCAATTTTAAAGTTTAAAAATCGTAGTTGTCTTCTTTTTATTTATCAAAGGCTATGAACTTCCAAAGCATTGGTGAAAGCAACCAAAGAGGGATGAACAGTGTTTCATAAAGGATGAGGGCTTAAATCTCCTCCCTCCTCTCTGAAATTCTTTCTCTGCCTACAGGCTCTCCTCTTTGGAAGGAGTATTCTGCCTGAGAAAGACCCACACAAAAATTTGCATCCCAGCCCTCAGGATTCCAGGTCTTTCCTCATCAGAGGTTGGAAAACATTTCTGCTCCCCTACCCTATCAGCACAGAATACAGTGAATAGAGTCAGACTTTGGAGCCAAATGTGGGTTCCCATCCCACTTTACTTTGTGCTTGTTATGTAGCCTTGGACAGCTCAGCCTCACTAAGCCTTGGTTTCTGCTCATAAAGAAGAAGCTAATAATGCCTGTTTCTCAGAAGTTTGAAAGTCAAGGGCCAAACAGAGGGCATGGCCTGGGGTAGATGCTCTCCTTAGAAAAACTATCCAAGAAAACCTGCTTATAGCATGACAGTGATAACCTGTTTCAAGCTTAACATGTCAAATATTTTCCCTTTTCTGGTAACTGGAGGACAAAACCCTCAGTGGCCATGCCTTCTTGGTGGAAGGTAAATTTCCTCATCTGTCATCAGGCTGTGTAGGAACTCTCTTTTGTCAGCCTCTAGAGATCCGCCCTTCTCTCTATGTGTCTCTGGAGGGGTTGCCAGTCATAGGACCCTTCACTCCTCTACCACAGGAGAGGACAGGTGGCCCAAGCCAGACCAGCCATGTTCTCCTTCCATGTTCTCCTCTAAAGCTTAACGCATGATGGGAACACTCTTGCTGTAGTCAAGTTGAAAAGCAAGAAGTTAGAACAGGGTTATTACAAGCCTGTTTGAGAAAAAACGGTTCATGAATTCCTTCTATGGACAACTCCAGACTCTTCTTTCCTGACTTCATAAGTCCATGACATTCATAAAACTCTAACTCATCCTCCAATTCCAAACACTACCGCGTGCCATCCCATTGAGCTCTTCTTTTTCATGAGAGAGTTAAGAGTAGTGTCTGTTGCCAGCAAAGAACTTAACTGGTATATGATGGAAGTTTTCCAACATGGATGAGGGTCTTCCCTTTTAATATAATAAGACTGCATTTACTAATTAATTCCTAAAAAGCAAAGGTTATATACTTTTGCTTTTATACAAGTATTGACTCTACTAGCGTAGACACGGGATCTTTGAGCCAAGAGGGGCCCCAAAGGACATCCAATCTAAAGTCTTCATTAATAACTGAAAAACCTGAGGGCAGAGATTGAGTGTGACTCCCACTGTCCTTTGGTGGCAGACCTGGGTTTAGAATTTAGGTCCCCTGACACTGAGCCTCGTACTGTTTTACCTCTCGTCATCCTTAACGTATGTTTGTGGACTTAATGCTTTGAGCTCAGCACCCTCAAGACCACAGTAATAGCTTGTATCCTCATGAAAGCTAACAAGATTTCTTTCTTCTGCGTATAATCCACACTTGTGCCCTAGACCAGGTTTCTGGTGTATTTCAGGCTGCTGGTCGAAAGAGGGGATGGAGGCCAGAGAGTGACGTTGAATTTATACAGCCCAGAGCAGTATACAATCAACAGTTCCCAAGCTTCATTGAAGCATGGTCTTTGCACAAGAGAGCCACATACTTTGAATTTCTTCCTTACCAGGGATATTCTGACCCTAATCAATAATTTATCTTCTCTATCCAGAAAGCCTTCAAAGTGGGAGAGAAATCCACTCAACACTAACAGAAATAAAGAAATAGAGACAACAATTTGCTTTTCCCTTTACAGATTTCAGAGAATCTTGAAACAAAACAAAAACAGTAGACAAAAAGAAAAAGCATTAGAGCAAACACTGGGCCTTTTTTTGTAAGCAGCAGGAAAGAGGAAGGAGAAACATGCAAGGGCAGGTGTATTTTTGAAGAACAATTTATTTTTCTTTGGGTAGATACCCAGTAGTGGGGATTCCTGGGTAAAACAGTAGTTTTATTTGTAGCTCTTTCAGAAAGGGTGTGAGTAGGCCTTGTTTTAATAAAGTGTGTGTGACACATTTAACCAGGGGAAAAGAACAAAAACATTGGCTAAGAACTGTTGAGCACTTTCTGTGAGTCAGGCACTGGCTTCAGTGTTATTTGTGCTCTACAGCCATTTTGGGAGGAAGTATTCCCACTTTAGAGATGGGGAAACTGAGGGTAAGAAAATTGAGTTCATTTGTCCAAGGCCACACAGCTAGTAAGTAGTGGAGCTACGCTTGAAACTAGGGTGATTTAAACTCCAGTCCCTTATCCAGTATGCTTTACCGCATCCTAACCACAAAAGGAATGTGTCCATAACATGCTTTTGAAATCTGCAACAAGCCACACAATTCCTTCTTTCTGCATAAATAAATTAGGATAGAAACCCAACTTTGCAAACTTAATCATTCTTTTTCTTTTTCACCTGAACCAACCTTTACCAAGTGCTTGGAAAAGGTCACTTAAATCCACAGCCCAAGAAAAATGTATCTTTGTGATTAATATTTGTTAAAATGAGGAGTGACATGGTAATAAAATGGAAAGGTTTGGGGGCCTTTGGGAAAATCCATCTGACTGCAGGCTGTGGTTTCAGTAATGAGGCTGCTATTTTCCGGTCATGAAGGTAATGTTTTTTGATGCAGGTGGAATTATTAACAAGGTGAACGTATCTGCCTGGAGGGTGGAGGGCTAGAAAGAAACTGCCTTGGGAAAATGGCTCAGGGTGGGAGGCCACATGCCTTTCCTTCTTCATTTTCAGAAGGTATGAAAATTTCACATGCTGGGAGTGGTTTGTTCTCTCTCCTTTCTCCTGCTCTCATGGTAACTCATTCAATGGCATGTGTGTATTTGTGCCTGGAACGGTAGGGGGACAGGAAGAGTACCAGAAGAGAGGCAAGATGAAATTGAAGAAAGTATATACTTAAACCATTTTCTCCACTGTCCAGAAGTTTAGTTCAGGTTATTCTTCCTATTACTCACCAGTAGGGCTGGCTTGCCTGGCAAGTGGAGTAATAGCACCTAGGGCATACTGGGCAGCAATAGAAAGGGGTTAGAGTTTATGTGACGATACAAGGCCAGAGGACCCAGGAGTATACAAACCCTTGCTTTTACCCAGTTATTTCTCTTTTGATAAGCTTCCTGAAAAAAAAAGTAAAAATAAATACCATTTGACCCAGCCATGCCATCACTGGATATATACCCAAAGGATTATAAATCATGCTGCTATAAAGACACATGCACACGTATGTTTATTGCGGCACTACTCACAATAGCAAAGACTTGGAACAAACCCAAATGTCCATCAATGATAGACTGGATTAAGAAAATTTGGCACATATACAGCATGGAATACTATGCAGCCATAAAAAAGGATGAATTCATGTCCTTTGTGGGGACATGGATGAAGCTGGAAACCATCATTCTGAGCAAACTGTCACAAGGACAGAAAACCAAACACTGTATGTTCTCACTTATAGGTGGGAATTGAACAATGAGAACACTTGGACACAGGGTGGGGAACATCACACACTGGGGCCTGTTGTGGGGTGGGGGAAGGGGAGAGGGATAGTATTAGGAGAAATGCCTAATGTAAATGACTAATTAACAGGTGCAACACACCAACATGGCACATGTATACATATGTAAAAACCTGCACGTTGTGCACATGTACCCTAGAACTTAAAGTATTAAAAAGAAAAGTAAAAATAACACTGTAATTAGCTGGTTTTTAACTTAAACTCCAAAGTAAGAATAAACTGGGCCAGGTGTTTGTGTCCTCTTGTTGAGGCCAGAGGCAGCCTGGAGGAAAGTGAAGGAAGTCCAAATGACCTACTTTCCCTCCAAACTTAGGTGCCTGCCCATTCAACACTATGAAAACTTCCACCTGCTGATAAAGAAAGAAGCAGACATCAATGGAAAGACAGCATCTTGCTCCCACTGTCTCCTCAAGCTCTTCCAGGCTAGATAAAGCTCAGGCCTGACTACTCTGCCAGAAAAAAAGAAGACATCCAGAGATGTGGACGTGGCTGGAGAGAGATCCTCCAAGAAGTGGTATCAAGTCTGTATGTCTCTTTGAGAGCACCATCTTCAGAAAGAGCAACTCAATCAGTTTTTTGGACTCTGACCCACCAAATAATCATGACTTTCTTTGTGTGTATGCATGTGGCAGGGTAAGTGGTTGGGGTGGATTTAATGCCTTCCATCCTTGATGGAGAGACAGGAGCTGCAGAGGCACCCATAGTCCAAAAGGAAAGTTACTGACACTCCCCATCGACTCCTCCCCACTCAACGCACCTTCATCATCTTCTGCCCCAGTTACGTCTTTCCGGCTGAATGTGGTGTTCTCTCTTTTCACTCTATTCTGAATTTGCTGTCAGAGTGGTTTTCCTGAAGCACAACTTTGATTTTTTCACTAAATGCTCAAAAATACTCCATGGCTCTCACTCTCTGGAGCAGTGGTGAGCAGTCTGGCCCTCCTGTTTTTGTAAATAAAGCTTTATTGGAACACAGCCACATGTACATATTAGCCATGGCACTCTCATGCTACAAAGTCAGAGTTGAGTAGTTGCAACAGAGAATACATGACCTACAAAGCCTAAAATATTTACCATCTAGTCCTTAATATTAAAAAATTTGCCAAATCCTGGTTTAGAGAAATATGTCCAAACATCTGTTCCTGGCGTTTGAGGTACTTGTCAGTCTGGGCCCAATAAATCTTCCTTGTCTTGTCTGTTTCTGCTCCCCTTCAAGTACCTCATGTCCCAACCGAAAGGGAATCCTGACTTGATACCTTTTTGGTGGTTTTTGTACTGATTTTTTATTGATTTCTAACACACATATAGAAAAATATGAATATTTTAAGTCCATAGCTTGATGAATTTTCACAACATGTGTATCCCAATAACATCCAAATTAAGAAGCAATATGTATTATCCATACCCTAGAAGCCCTCCTCATGATCATTTATATCCTGATTTCTAACACTGTAGATTAGTTGTAGCTCTTTTTGAGTTTAATATAAATACCAAAGTAAGTATTTCTTTTGTTTGGCTTCTTTTGTTCAACAATAGGTTTGTGAATTCATCCACATCATCACACGTAGTTGTTGTGTGTTCATTCCCAGTGCTGTATTCCATTTTGTGTTTCATTATATCACAGTTTATTAATTCTATAGTTGATAGGCATTTGGATAGTTTCTAATTTGGGGCTATTATAAACAATGCTGCCATAAACACCTTTTTACATGTTTTTCGATTAGTATATATATGTATTTCTATTGGGTTAATACCTAAGTATGTCATTGTTGAGTCATAGGGTAAATACTACCAAAATGCTTTTCAATATACAAATATATACTCGTATCAGGAATGCTTGAGAATTCCAGTTGCTATTCAAAATCCTTGCCAACATTTGGGTTCTGGTTGGTGCTGATTTTTTCTCTTTTAGCAATTCTGGTAGGTATACTACAGAATCGTGTTGTGGTTTAAGTATGCATTTCCTTAATCTCTAAGAGGTGGAGCATCATTTCATAAATATTGGCCATTTGGACATCCTCTTGTAATGTGCTTGTTTAAGTCTTTGCCTTCTTCCCTTTCCGATTGACTTTTATTTATTTGTATCAAACTTTTATATATTTTGGCTCTGAGTCTTTTCTCAGATATGCATATTATACATATTGTCTCTTATTCTATGGGTTGCCTTTTCACTCAAGATTTTGATAAAGTTTCTAAACTTAATTCCTTTTATTTTTTTTGTTCATGATTAGCACTTTTGATCCTGTTTAAGAAATCTTTGTCATTTTCAAAATTATGAAGATATTCTCATATTTTCCTGTAAGCTTTCTTCCTACCTTTAGATTTTAAATCAGGAAATGATTTTGTATATAAATATATACGTATACTATAAGTAGGAGGTCAAGTTTTTTTCCCATATGGATATTTAATTGGTATATCTTCTTAAATTTTAATTTTTTTTTAGATTTAAGAGGTACATGTGCAGATACATTATGTGGTTATTTTATATAATACTGGAATAGGGGTGTCTATTGAACCCTTCCCCTAGATAATGAACATAGTGTTACCAGGGGTGAATCTGCATAGGTCTGCATAGGTCTTTATCCTTGCCTCCTCAGAGAAAATAATTCAGCTGAGGGGTAGAAGTAGGTTTAAGGCAGAGGGAGAGGCTAAGGCAAGTTTGAGAACAGGAGTGAGAGTTTATCAAAAAGCTTTAGAGCAGGAACAAAGGGAAGCAAAGCCCACTTGGAAGAGGGTCAAGTGGGTGGCTTGAGAGATTCAAGTGCCCCATCCAGACCTTGGCTTGGGGTTTTATACATTGGCATAGTTCTGGAGTTTGTGTTTCTTCTCCCTTGAGTCTTCCCTTGGGGTGGGCTATCCACATCAGCAGTGGCTTGCCAGCACTTGGGAGGGCCTGCGTGCACAGTGTGTTCACTGAAGTTGTACACATGCTCACTTGAGATGATTTTCCCTTACCAGTCAGGACTTCCCAGAGGTAGGTCATATATCATTTAAACTCTACCATTTTGCCTCTTAGTGTGCATACTTGAACCCATTCACCCAACTCCTGAAACCTTATTGGGAAGCTGCTGATCACTAGCTTCAGGTATTTTCTATCTATTGGAAGACTGTCTTTCCCTGGGACTGGCTGCAACTGATGATCATTTTAGAGAGACAGTTGATTAACTGCCTGACCATCACCTGATAGTCACCTGACATTCCTGGGTGGAGGCCCTCTCCTGCCCTGCTCCTGTCTGCCTAGCTACCTACTCTAACAATAGTACCTGATTACCCAATAGGTAGTTTTTGAGCCCTTGTTCTCCTTCCTCCATCCCCCACTTCTGGAGTCCCAGTGTCTATTATTTCCATATTTATGTCCATGTGTACTCATTGTTTAGCTTCCACTTATTAGTGAGAATATGTAGTATTTGATTTTCTCTTTCTATGTCAATTCACTTAGGGTAATGGCCTCTAGCTGCATTCATGTTGCTGCAAGGGACATGATTTCCTTCCTTTTTATGGCTATGTCATATTCCATGGTACATATGTACCACATTTTCTTTACCCAGTCCACCATTGATGAGCCCTAGATCGATTCAATAATTTTGCTATCGTGAATAGTGCTGTGATAAACATGCAAGGGCAGGTATATTTTTGATAGAACAATTTATTTTTCTTTGGGTAGATACCTAGTAGATACCTCCTGGGTTAAACAGTAGTTTTATTTGTAGATCTTTCAGAAATCTCTGTACCATTTTCAATAGGGGTTAAACTCATTTACATTCTCACCAAGAGTATATAAGCATTCCCTTTTCTCTGCATCCTTGCCAACATGTTATTTTTTTATTGTTTCATAATAGCCATTTTGATTGGTATGAGATGGTATCTCATTGTGGTTGTAATTTGCATTTCTCTGATAATTAGTGATCATGAGCATTTTTGTTACATTTCTTGGCCTCTTGTGTGTCTTCTTTTGGGAAGTGTCTGTTTCATGTCTTTTTCCCACATTTTAATGGGGCTATTTGTTTTTTTTTTTTCTTGTTGATTTATGTGTCTTATAGATTCTGTATATTAGTCCTCCATCACATGCATAGTTTGTAAATATTTTCTCCACATTCTGTAGGTTTTCTGTTCACTCTGTTGATTGTTTATTTTGCTGTGCAGAAGCTCTGTAGTTTAATTAAATCCCACTTGTTGATTTTTGTTTTGTCGCATTTGCTCTGAAGTCTTAGTTGTAAATTCTTGGCCAGAACCAATATCCAGAAGAGTTTTTCCTAGGTTTTCTTATAGGATTTTAATAGTTTGAGGTCTTGCATTTAATTCTTTAATCTATCTTGAGTAAATATTTATATATGGTAATAGGTAGGGTTCCAGTTTCATTCTTCTGCATATGGCTAGCCAGTTTTCCCAGCAAAGTTTATTGAATAGAATGTCCTTTCATTGTTTATTTTTGACAACTTTGTCAGAGATCTGTTGGTTGTGGATGTGTGGCTTCATTTCTGGGTTCTCTATTCTGTTCCCTTGATCTATGTGTCTATTTCTGTATGAGTCGGTTTTTCAGTTACTGTAGTCTTGTAGCATACCTTGAAGTCAGGTAATCTGATGCCTCTGGAGTTTTTTTTTTTTTTTTTTTTTTTTTTTGCTTAGGATTTCTATGGCTATTTGGGCTCTTTGTTTGGTTCAATGTAAATTTTAGTTATTTTCTAATTCTGTAAAAACTGATGTTAGTAATTTGATAGGAATTACATTCAATCTGTAGATACTTTGGGAAGTATGGTCATTTTAAAGGTATTAATTGTTAAAATCCATGAGGATGGAATGTTTTTTCATTTGTTAGTGTCATCTATTATTTCTTTCATTAGTGTGTTGTAGTTCTCATTGTAGATATCATTCTCCTCCTTGGTTAAATGTATTCTTAGCTGTTTTATTTTTTTGTGGCCATGATAAATGAGATTATGTTCTTAATTTAGGTCTCAGCTTGAACGTGGTGTTGGTATATAGAAATGCGACTGATTTTTATACATGGATTTTATATCTTGAAACTTTACTGAAGTCACTTATCAGGCCTAGGAATCTTTTAGAGGAATCTTTAGGGTTTTCTTGGTATAGAATCATGTCATCAGTGAACAAAGATCATTTGACTTTCTCTTTTCCTATTTAGATACCTTTTATTTATTTTTCTTGCTTGATTTCTCTGGCTAGGACTTCCTATGTTGAATAGAAGCAGTGAGACATCTTTGTCTTCTTTTAATCTTTACGGGAAATGTTTCTAACTTTTTTCCATTCAGTGTGATGTTGGCTGTGGGTTTGTCACATATGGCTCTTATTATTTTGAGGTATGTTCTTTCCATGCCTAGTTTGTTGAGACTTTTTATCATAAAGCGATGTTGAATTTTATTGAATGCTTTTTCTGTGTCCGTTGAAACAATCATATGGTTTTTGTTTTAATTTTGTTTATGGGATAAATTATATTTATTGATTTGCATGTATTGAACCATCCTTGCATCCCAGGAATTAAGCCTACTTGGTCATGATGAATTATTATCTTTTTGATGTGGTGCTAGATTTAGTTTGCTTGTATTATGTTGAGGATTTTTGTGTCTATGTTCATCAGGGATATCAGCTTGTAGTCTTCTTTTTTTTTTTATTGTGTCCTTACCAGATTTTGGTATCAGGATGATACTGGACTGCTGTGTCACCATTGTTATTTATCAGTTTGCTATTTTCTTGCATAAATACTGGGCAAGGAAATCGCTCTCTGTATTAAAAGAGTATGTCATTTACAATAGCATCAAAACCTCCACATTCAGAGGAATAAACATAAAAAACGATATGTAACCCCCTACATGAAAACTATAAAACATCACTGGGAAAAACAAAAGATAAAATAATGATAACATATATATGTGTGTGTGTGTATGTGTGTGTGTAGTACAAATGTGTATGTGCATATGTGTATGCACATATATATAGTATACAGTATGTGTGTGTATAGAAATATATGTCTATATATTTATATATATATATAATTTGCCATAGCTTTATTATAGATTCTAAATATAGTAGCCTATGTTGTTGTTCTTTACTTCCACTGGCCTTGGCACTTTAAATTCCCATATACATTTTAGGATTAGGTTGTCAGTTTGTCTTAAAAATTCTGATGTGCTTTCAAAAAGGATTACAGGGAATTTGTAGATCAGCCTGGGAAGAATTGACATATTTATTGTATGCCAATATGTCTAATACATGAACATATACCTTCATTTATTTAGCTTATCTTCTGTTTTTGTCAGTGATGTTTGTAGTTTTCTGTATCTATTGTCACATTTATTCCTAGGAACTTAGTGTTTTTTAATGCCATTATTAGTGCTACACTCCTTGAAACTTAATTTTTCTAATTTATAGTGTTACTAACATATGGAAATACAATTAATTTTTATAGATTGGCTTTATTTCTAATGACCATGTTTAGTTTACTTATTAACTCAAATAGTTTATCTGTCAATTCTTTTGTATTTTATAAGTATACAGTCATGTTGTTTATTTAAATGACAGTTTTACTTCTTTATCTTTCTATCCTTATGTTTCCTATTTATTTCCTTGCTTTATTACACTAGCTAGGACAAATACAGTGTTACATAAAAGTAGTGATAGTGCATATTCAGTTTCTCTCCTGCTTGAGGCATGTGTCCCTCAACTCAGCATGACTTATTGATTTGGTCTCCAGAAACCATTTGAGTGAAAGGACTTGATGGGCTGGTAATTGTTTACAAGGGTCTCTTATGGCTGGGAAGAATAGTTTGTTGTTCCTTCTTTCTTTACTCTGTTTTTAAACTATCCTTCAACTATATATGGAGGATCAAAATCTACTTATTAGATTTTCTGGGATAAGTGAGTATAAACCTCTTTCTTTGGTGTATATGCCATAGATATGATCTTAATTATTATGTAGTAAACATGTATTATCTATTAAACATTTATTGACTTTGCTTGCATGAGTTCATTTGATGATACCAATAATCCTGTAAGGTAGCCATAATTATTTCTTTTGTATAGACAAGTGTCTTTGGAATTAGAAATTATAAACTTGCCACAAATCACCCAGCTGGAAGTGATAGAGTTGAGTTTTGAACCCAGGCGTTTGACTCTAGAGCCCCTACTCATTGTACAGTACTGATCCACATCAAGTTCAAATTTGCCTTTTTATAATTCCTTTGTGACCGCACAGAATAAGCATGCTGTTCCTTTCCCAAGAAAGCCCTCTAGTTGTGTGAAGTTAGCTTTTATCAGTCTTCTAACTGTCCTCCAGATTAAATATTCCTAGTTTCTGACATTCCTTGAATGACAAGCCTTAAAAATATCTTTTGTTTTTCCAGTTACCAATTTCCTTCTCAAAATACCTCTCCAAGCATCGTGCTCAGAGTGGAAGTGGGGCTGGCGATGTTGTATGGTTTGTTGAAATGGTTTAAAACATGAAATAGAACCTTGCCCTTCTCTATTGTGATCCTTATATCCTTTATATTGCATCCTGAGATTGAAGCAACTTGGTATGGATTTTAGAGTTCAGAGATTTTATTCTGATCTTAGTAAAGCAATTTGCAAGTTTTATGACCTTGGGCAAGTCACTAGATTTCCCCAAGCTTCACTTTTCTTATCTATAAAATATGGGACCATAACTCCTACCCTGGTTACCCCCTAGCAAATGATGGGAGACTCATTTGACATAATGGAGATAGAAATGTCATTTGCAAACTAAGAAGAGCTCTATCAGTGTTATTTTTAGCAGATGCATTAGGGTGTTGACACATACTGAGTGAGTATTTGTGCAGAGTGGAGCTGAACTCAGTCATAAAGAAAGTGAACAAAAGGGAATGTAATGGCATCCAGCCAACATAAGGAAATGCTAAATGGGCTGTATAGGGGAGAAAAGGGGGAGAGTGGAATTAGCCTCAGGAAAGAAGGACATATACAGACCTGAGTGTTCAGCTGAGATTTTGGAGAAGGTGCCATGGTCCACAAGGTCAGTGAGGACCAGGAAATCATAGTCAGATCTGGTGACTTGAGATGCTGAATTGTATTTTTTCCTTCCAGTGAAATGGTGAGGCAGAGCCATTACTGCCTCCTCTCCCCCACCCATCCCACAAGGCTAATTATTATAAAAATTCTCTGTCATTTCTTTGCAACGGTCCACAGCCTAACTAATTTAAAAATGCAAATGAATGCTAAATTACAGTCAGGTTCGGAGCTTGTTTCCTGCCTATGCACCTAGAGACGGTAAGCGTCATTGCTACAGCTGGAAATCAATCTTGAGCACCCTGGGTGATTTGATAATGGCCAGTGGCATCGCTGCTGATGTCACAAGATGCTCGGTTGATGGTGAATTTCAGCAGCATTGTGGACTATCAATCTTCAGCCTGTCTCTGCCTCTGCAGTGGCATACTGCAGCATCATGTTTTTTTCTACTGAAAACCAAGGAACCCTCCCTCTGCCATCTGTCAGCCTTGTGATAGGCCAAGTGCTAAGCCTGACTCTGGTGGTTGGATGTGTCTGCCTTATAACAGCCCTCCTAGCTGTGAGCTTTGGATGTGGAAGCCTGTTTGGTGATTACAATGATGATGAGAAATGGAGTCCTGCATGTCTAGTAATCCTTAGATTAGTGAGTCTCGCAGTAACCTCCTAGGATCTGGGGTGTTTTTAAAATGCAGACTCCTGGGCTCCAATTTAAATATACTGCATTGGAATCCCTAGAGATGGATCTTGGAAATGAATTTTTAAAAACAGGGATCCCAGGTGATTCTTATGCATATTAAAGTTTGGGAAATACTGTCTTACATTGTAAAATGATGAATTATTGGGGCTGAAGGAAGCCCTAGAGAATTTCTTGTCCAGTGGTTTTCAGCCTTGGCTGCACATTAGAATTACTTGGAGAGATTTTTAATTTGCAGTGCTGGAGGTCCTACCCTACACAAATGTCATCAGAATCTTTAGGGTTGGGACCAAGCCATCAGTGTTTTAAAGCTCTCCAGTTGATTCCAACATTCAGCCAAGGCTGAAAATCACTGCTGTAGTACAACCGTTGCTTTTACTGTGGGCGATAGTGTGACCCACAGGGGTACCATCTCTGAGAGGGTCAGTGGCCCAGACGGGATGAGAATTCAGATTTCTTGCTGCTGATTGGTACTCCTTCT
This sequence comes from Macaca thibetana thibetana, assembly GCF_024542745.1. Lineage (NCBI taxonomy): Eukaryota > Metazoa > Chordata > Mammalia > Primates > Cercopithecidae > Macaca > Macaca thibetana. The sequence continues at coordinate 29,265,363 of NC_065583.1, read as the reverse complement.
ACCATAGGGATCGTTTCTCTTTGTTGAACCAGTGGCAACTCCTATTCTCTCTCTGGTGTTCTATTTTATCTTGTAATACCTGATAATTTGATTTCCTTATAAGCCAGATCTTGTTCTCTCCAGGTGGACCTCTGACTCCAGCCAGAGATCCCTGACTCAAGCTTTAGCCTAAAGCCTATCCCCAGCCATAGACTCACCCCCATGCCACCCCAAGTTCCCTGAGGCCTCTGTTAATTGGATAAGGCTTGCTGGGCAACCAGGCTTCTAGCTCTGGCATTAGTTTGGTGCATGTGACTTTTAAGCAAACAATAAAACTTCTTTTGACTCTCGTTTCCTTCCCTTATACAGAGTGCATGTAATGAAATCAAAGTGCTTTGCTGAGAAACGGACTGCTTTTCAATGCCATAGCCTAGCGCTAGGCACAGAGTAGGCATCCTGTAAATACTTAATGAAATAAATAATTAATTGAGAAATGCAAATGTAAACATTACATAATCATTCCCACTGGCTTATCTTCTCCCAAGATGATGCACATATTAAATTTTATTTCAAGAGATTTGCTTGCAGTGAAAATTTCTGTATAGTGTATCTATTTCTAGCCCTAGTGAATGGCTTAATGATACCTAACATGTATCTTTCACAACAAAATTTTGTGAACAGAATAACTTGAACTATTCCTGAGAACTTGGTATAATGGATTTTCCTTTAGATGAGGAATAATTATATCTTTACCTACCCAAGTCCTTTTGACAGTGGAAAGAAATTTAAAGGATGAGAGAGATACGGCCAACCAATGAAGGCATCTCTTGTGTTTTATCTGTGTATGAACTAAAGTTCTGGAATTTTTGAACTTAATAATGATGTGTTTTGTTTCATTTGGGGAGATAATTTGATATCAGTAAATCCTCAGAGTTGACTTAGGCTTTCATAATTTCTTACCTATCATTCATTGTAGCACTGTGCTTATTTCAGAACTTTTGGACCATGAGTTTCCAGTTTATAGCTAGGGTGAAAAGCCAGTGGCTGTGATAAGGACATGGTCTAGATATTCATTGACAGATGTTTGCTGATATAAGCCAAGCACTGTGCTGAATGCTGGGAATCCATTGTTGTCTTGAAAGAGACCCACTTCCTGCCCTCCTGGAACTGTGGGCTGGCAGGGGAGGCAGGCGTGAATCAAAGCAGCATACAAGTTGCTGAACAATCATAGATAGAGATGAGCATTGTAAACGAGTGTGGCTCTGTAACAGTATTTAGTAGAGAAACCTGACTCAGGCCAGAGGGTCAAGATGGCATCCCCAAGGAAATGATGACGAGAATACAGGAAAGAGAAACAGAAGCTGCTTGTGTGCAGGGGGCAGGGACATGGTTTAGGCAGATGGCAAAGCATTTGCAAGGCCCATGAGAGGAATGAACTTGGTGAGTTTTAGGAACTAAAAGAAAGTTTTCAGTTAGGTAGGGTTACCTGATAAGCTGCTCATAAGGATAGGGAAGAGTCCATCTCTGACTGTAATTGTCTGGCCAGTGTATCACAACCTGACTTGGAAGGTTAGTCTAAAGAGAGATTTGGGTTAAGTATGTGGTCTGAATTAGGGCTTAATCAGTCCTCTGGTAAGTATCAGGATATGTCCAACATTAGGAGCAAGGTTGAGGCCAATAAATCATCTATATTTTTAACAAACATTTATTGAATTTCTAGCATGTGCCAAATAGGTTAGAGTGGGCCAGGAGAATGGAGTAAAAGTCAGTGTGCAATATGATTAGGCATGTTAGCTATGGACAGACAGCTGTGGGGTTGTGTCTAGACCACACAATGTAAGAGTTTGTTCGTGTCACCTAATTTTTCTGTTTCCATTTTGCAATCATCAAACTGGGGATAATAACAGCCTTTTCAAAGGATGGTTATGAGGATCAAATGAGTTAATGTATAAAAAATACTTAGTGCCAGATGCATCATGGATATAATTAATATTGGCTCTCTGCAAATCAGCTGGAAAAAATAAGAAAAAAATAATCAATCTTTCTAAGTCTGGGCTTTATATACTGAGAAAATCCCCAGAGTTTCTCATGGGACAGGTGAAGGGACAAAGAGAGATTTCCTACCAGCTGCGTCATCCACCCAAGAGACTCAGCTGGCACATTCTTTGTCCCGGTAGACAGCAGCTTGCCATTGGCTGATGGTGGCAGTAGGCCAGTCACTGAGTTTAAATAGAATTTTCTTTGCAAATTGACATAGCAATAAAATTACGAAACTGCTGTGTTTATCTTTCCAAATAAAAGACAGATTTTAAGTACATTATACCAGTGTAATTGAAAATCAGAAGCAAATGAGAGGATGTGCTGTAACTTCTATGCTAATGTGAGATCCCACTCTCCTGACCCCCAGTGAGGTATGGGAGGAGGAGCAGGTGGGGAAAAAGGTATGCTTGCAGTATCCCTGTATGCAGAACTGTTTAGATGAGCTGAATTCTCAGAGTGATAGCAGCTCACTATTTGGGAAACTCGAAGCCCTAGATTCTCTCTAGGGATGCAAATACAGCAACTTGGATTTCAATTAAGATTCTGCCATCCCCATGATAGAGTTCTCTTAATCCTTCTTTAGAGGTGCTGCCTGGGTAATAAAACCTGCAGGCTGCAGGCAGGTTTGTTTAACCCAAACTTAACTGACAAAGCTCTCTGAGACATGCTCACCTGCTTAGAATCTGCGTATCACCTCCTATTGGCTGTGTGTGGGGCATTGCAATGCCTCCATGTGGTACAGGAGGCTGGCCTAAGAGTTCTGAACTGCAAACCTTCACGGAAGATTCCTGGACTGGCTGGCAACCTGGTTTACGTTATTTATGTATTTACGTATTTATTTATTTAGTTGTTTTTGTTGCCTTAGAGGTCTGCACCTGATGGTGGCAGTGAGGAGGTTGAGGTGAGCTTCCATCTCTTGGAATCCCACCATACTTACTCAACTCATGTCAAATTAATACTATTTCCATGTGAATAATTGAAGATATTTCCTGAACTTTAAAAACATGAAAGAAGGCATCTTTTAAGAAAATCTTTGCTATTTAAAAAATACTAGCCATGCACAATCCAGACAAGAAGAATATAGTTTGAGACAAGTTCCTGGGAAGATTATCACCCTAAGCCTCTCCTGTATAGAGTTTTCCCCACTGACACCTGTTCATCCTTCTTTGCTTTATTCAACAGCATCCTATGGCTAACTCCTAGGCATAGTGATGCAATTCTGCCTGGAGATACAGATTATCCTCACATGAGGCACAAAACAGGTAGAAAAATGGGCATTCATGATAGGGGGCTGGTAACAGTGTGTTGCCTGCAGAGAATGGATAATAAAATTTTGCTTGAAGAATATTGGCAATTGAGTATTTGCAGAATATTGACAATTGAGTGTGCTTAAGGTGGCTTTCATTAATGGAATTGTTTAGAGAGTACTCATCTTTGGGCTTTCTGTGTGAGACTAACTGGAGTGAATTCTTAGGCCAGTGTCATTGATGATCAGACAGAAGTTGCTGACTGAGAATGCACTTGGAATTCCCTGTCATTTCTACTTTGACTTGAAATTCCATTCCCTGGTAGTCTCATATACTGAGGCCAGCATGACCTAGAGAATCAAGCGTGTCTATTTTTATTGGGAAACATGTAGAGGTGATATGGTCAAGATGAGATCTGGCTCTTCTTGCAAGATGCCTGTGGTACTGAAGGAAGAAGTTAAACCATGTGGGCATTATTGTCAGTAATATGGACTGGATGCCCTCACCCAGCACAGAAATGCAGGAAATAACATTTTATTTTTTCTTCAGTGAAAAACATTGGTAACAAAACCTGTGTTGTCCTTGCTCTGAGCACTCCTGAGCTGGAAAACCTTTTCTCTTTGTGTCCCGGTTTGCCCAACTATAAATGCAATGTTGGACTAAATGATCTCTAACATTCCAATGTGTGGAGAGAGCTTTGGATCCCTGAGATCTGAGATTGAGTACCACATTTAGCACTGATTGGGCAAGTTCATTCTTTCCTCTGGGCCTCAGCTTGCTGTTAGACTGAGGGGATTGGATAAGATGTCCTTAAGATCCCTCTCAGTCCTGAAGAGTAGATGGACCATCACTATAGCATGGAGGCAATGATCAGATACTGGCCCCTGAAACATAGCCACATCATGTTGAGAATCTAATAGAACAGAGTTATCTTCCATCAGAGAGAATTATTCATCCTGTCCCTCAGTGGGCATTTTCTCTTCCATCTCCTTGGACTACTTTGAGCATCCTCAGAGGCTCAGGCCATGCTCACTGCTCAGTGTTGCAGAGCAAATGCAGATAAATGGATGGTGTTGGGAATTCCATTTCTGCCTGTGCTGAAAGATGTTTTGAAGTTACCATATGCTGCAGGAGATGAAGTGAGTGTGTACAGAGGAGAGATGTGATAAAGGTAACTTAGTTTGATAGCAGTTCAAACAAAAAAATCTTTGACATAGGGTAGCTACTTCACATTAGTGCATTGAGACAATAGTTAATGGGATTGGAGCTAGATTCACTTCTATCAATAGAGGGAAGGATGGTCACAGTTCCATGTAGGAGGGAGACAGTACTCAGCTCCAAACATGTCACTGGAGATACGTTTCAATTTTGTTTGGAAGGAAGCATTAACATGGTGGGGCACATCCAGAGAGACAAGAAGGGAGATAAGTTAAAAACACATGGGATATAAAGAATAATTGAAGTGTGCAGGGTAAAGATGTTAAGCTGAAAGTGATGGGAGAAGACCCTGCTATGAGGAAGTGGTATGTGACTGCAGAAAGGAGAAGGGAGAAGATTTATGTCCTTCTAGATGAAACAATAGTCTGTTGTAAGGAGATAAATACTGACAGGATAAAAAGCCTTTCAGAATTTCACAACATTGGAAGGCATTTTTGCACTAATCAAGGAGGTTGTTATAACTGGAGGTGCTCAAATAGAACTTGGGAGATCTGTCTTCAGAGATGCTGTATTGAATGGGAGGTTTGGCACGGAAACTCTTCTCTAGCTCTGTTATTTTATGCTGGATACATAATAGAATTAAGCCCTCAAGCTATAGTTATGGTTCCTCTACTGACTTGCTATGTGAGCTTAACTGGGTCACTTAACTTTTCTGGACTTCAGTTTACTCATCTGCAAAATTGAGATAATAACGTCTGTCTAATAATACCCAACAATAATGCTGCAGAAGACTGTGAAGATGGAATAATACATATAAAAAGACCTTGATGAATAGGAAAAACTGTGTGTAAATGACACGTTTGTGATGTCCTAATTCCTCATTCTCCAGCCCTTGTCTTGCCTGGCTGTACATCACTGTGATTAAGAGTAGCGGCTCAAGGGTTAGATTGATTGAGTTTGAATCTCAGCTCAGCCACTTGCTGCATATGTGATCTTTGGGAAGTTATTAAGCTTGTTGATCATGTTTCATAGTCAAAATAATGGGACTGATAAGAGTAATGTTGATTTTAGAGGGTCACTGTGAGGGTTAGTGCCATAATGCATGTAAAGTGATTTTCACGGTGCCTAGCACAGAGTATACTCTCTCTAAAGCTTTGTTCTTCTCACCATTATTATCAGCAGGCAGTACTTACATCTCTTCAGTTGATTGTGACACCAGCTAACTGATTTGTTGAGGTGTCTTTCAGAAATCTCTTAGAGAGACTTTAGTCCATCTCTGAATGTCCAAGGCTGCAAAGCGCAGAGAAGGCCCATGTAAATCCCTCGGGGCAGATCTAAACACAGCTACCAAAGTTTGTCAATTTGGTGACCCCAAATGTTTTCTTTTATTTGGAAGCTCATAATATTCCATCATAAATGTTTTATAATTGCTTCATGAATTATTCACCTGCAACTTAATAACCTTAAATTTTATGGGATTATGGTTTTATGGGAGAAAAACATTACAAACCTGGGACCCAGCTGTGAAGAGAAAATGCTGACATTACCAATGTATTTTCACTATGCGATAGAAGGTTTTTTTCTGGAACTATGAAATATAGAATATTAATAAAAGAGCAAATAAAAAAACTAAAAGAGAAGGAAAAATCCTTACATTGCTCTTTTTAAAAAATTTAATCTCAAAACTGTCTTTGCAATATTTTTTCCTATTGCCAAGGAGCTGATTTAGCTCCATTAGAGTTGGTTTCACCTTCTTTGGTGAAGCCAAAGAAAAATTGCTTGTTTTCCTTCCTTAGGTATCTGGTCTTTGTATTTCCCTATACTTTTATTCATTACTGAATTTTTTAGTCTGGAATCGTTAGTGATTTTTAAATTAGTATTACCCTCTTGCCATCCTAGACTGTTAGAGTGTTAGTTTTGAAATGTCAAAGTATCAGTTTTGAAATGTCTAATGCTGTCTAAGAGGAGCATTGTAATATAGTGAAAAAAGCGATGGTTAGATTTGAGTCTGAGTTTAGACTATCACTTAATTGATACATGACTTTAACAATTCCATTAAGTTTTCTCAGCCTTGCTTTCCTTTATAAGAGTAAGACGCTACACCAAGTAGGGAACTAATCCAGCCATACAGGTGATGGAAAGCTGGGATGTTGACAGGGCTGTGGAAGGATGAGTGGGAAGCTCGAAAGAGAAAGCTAGCTCATATCAGATAGCTGGCAGAGAAGTCAACTTGTGTTATGGTTTGAATGTATTTTCTCAAGTTTCTTTGTTGGAAACTTAATCCCCAATACAACAGTGTTGAGAGGTGGGGTGTAATGGGAGGTGGTTAGGTCATGAGAACTCCACCCTCATTAATGGATTGAGACTGATTATAAAAGACACTGAGGCTGTGAGTTTGATCTCTTCCTCTCTTGCCCTTCTGCCTTCTACCATGAAATGATGCAGTAAGAAGGCCCTCACCAGATGTGTGGCTTCTTGTCCTTGGACTTTTCATCCTCAAGAACTGCAAGAAATATGTCTCTGTTGTTTATAAATATCCCAGTCTTAGACATTCTGTTATAGCAGCACAAAATAGATGAAAACACTTGGATTTGAATTTTCATTGGGAGCAAACATAAAGCAATACCATCCTGTTATCTAATGTCAGGTAAGGGTGCTTACTCATCAGCTATTAAAACTGTTTTATTGAAATCATAGGACATGCATGCACTTTTTTTTTTAAGAATCAAAGAATAGTAGAAAGATAATAGAGGCAATGAAAAGTCTATTCTAGCTTTCCCATTTTACACATAAGAAAACTGAGACCAAGTGAGGAGGATAGATTTGCCCAAAGTGTTATGGTAGGTTAGTGGCAGAATCTGGGACCAAAAGCCTGGTTCTTGTTCTTTGCTTTCTACTTCTGGGCACTTGTCTAACAGAGAAAGTGCCACAAATGTGATACAGGTAGGGGCCCCTGGAATGGAAGACAGGGAGTCATTAAGAAAAGTGGGATGGGAGCAGATGTTGGGCAAGGTGCAAGTTGGAGGAAGAAGGCTAAGAAATGTGATTCAACCGTAAGCAAATAAGCCTTACAAGCAATGCTTGGGAGTCAGTGGGTGTTTTTTTGGACTAGTTAGACCTGAGCCATTGAGTTAAAACAGGACTAGGTGTCCCAGAGGCTGTACATCTTCCCCTTCCCACAATTTACACTGACCTCTAATAACATTTTACTAAAATTATCTGCCCTAATTAATTTTCCTGGCTGTTTTCTTTCTTATTGCTCTCCTGGCCACAAGGTAAGGACAATGGCTGCTTCTAATGAATGGAGAGAACAGTTGGGCTCAACTCATTTGCTCTAAATGGCTCTCTTTCCTCTGCCTAATGAAGCTTTGGGGATTTCCTCCCCTTGCTTTTTTTGGATAGATGATGGGAGATGACACCTGTTAGTGTCTGAGAAGACAGGCATTACTAAGAACTTACCCTCTAGGGCACCCACTATCCATAAAAAGATTATTGGTTTTGTTACTGGAAAGTCTGTCTACCTGTTAGCTAAGGAAGGAAGAGAACTGACATTTGCTATTGTGCTTATTGTGTGCTAAGTATTTTTCTGAGTTTTCCTTCTCTGGATTCCTAGAACATCCTGTGTATTCTTCTAACATACAGTTGCCAAGATCTGTTTTCCTGAAAACACTGCAAGCAACTTGAGAGCATGCATGCATAAAAACAGAAACCAAAGGACAAGAACCACATGATTATCTATTTCATATTTCCAGAAAATGCGAACGTAGAAAACATCTATCTCATAGTTGCATTCTTAGTCTCAATGTGACAGCCAACTCATAGTAAGTTCTTAATAGGTGTTTAACTGATAAATGACTCCTGGGTGGTAAATACACACTTTCTTACCCAGTACTCACCATCACCCTTACTCCTATTCATATTCCCATTTTACAGATAACTAAGGCAAGGCTCAGAGGTACTTGCCTAAGGTCTTACATGTAGTATATATATAGTTCTACATGACTGGAAAAAGTCCAGGCTCTTTCCATTGATTAAACATGTTGATCACTTATACGAACAATGTTTTATCTCTGGGTACCTGCTGAATTTCAGCATAGATCCCAATGAAGTGCTACCTTTGGAAAAGATATTGTGGATATATTCTCATGGCAGAAAAGATGCTATAAGCTCCAGTAACAAGTTTGCCCTGTACTTGAAGGTATTATTATGAACTAAGAGATGGCTTCAGATATGGTAGAAGTAGATGTGATAAGATAGCATGTAAATTAGAGACTGAGGAATTGTAATTATTAGAGGGGAAGATAATTTAGGGTCTTCCCTGTATAATATTGCAACTTTTTTTTTTAGCTCTGGCAATGTATACTTGAAATTGTTGACCCAAATATTTTTATTTTTAGTGGTTATGGAGCTATGTTGCTTAATGAGGGGATGGAGGCAGGCAAGAAGGGAATGGCTGAAAACCCTTGCATGTAGGAAGAATTGAAGAAAACAGGTAAAAATAGGAAAGGAGCAGGAAGAAGTAACACCCTGAGAGTTAAATCAAGGATGGACATTATTAAATGGAAGGCAGGGGATTTTAGTTTTGTGAGCATGGCCAAGTATGGGCTTTAGAGCGCCAAGACACTCCCCTGAAATTTTTTATAGGTATATTTCACTGAATATTTTATATGTATATATACATATATTTCATATGTATATTGCACTCAACAGAAGGTACATAGATTTCATTTTTCAAAGTGATCATTAACTTTTCAAAAGACTAACAACTGGTTTTGGGTAAATAAAAATAAGTCAAATTGTTCTAGGACCAGAGTTCCAGAATGTGGGGGATAATACCTTTTCAAAAAATGGATTTGGCAAATGGGTCTATGGGCAAGCCAAAATACTTAACATTTATTGAGTGTAAAACCTGTTTATACCATCAATTTAAGCCCCCTTTTAGATCCCTTTACATGCTATTTTATTGATTCCTCACAATAGTGCTTTGAAGAGGACCCTATTGTTATCCATTTTATATTTGAATAGACTGGGCACATGGAAGTTATGTAAATTGCCCAAAGTCACATTATTAGCAAATACAGAGCCATGATTGAAGCTGAGCAATGTAACTGTGGATCTGTCATACGAATTACACCCTGTATAGTCTCTCTAGAGGAAAGAAAGTGCCTTCAGGGATGGTTGAAGGCTCAGCATTTTTGCATGTCTTCCTATATTACTTGACTATATGACTCCACGATTGCAGCTATCCCAAATGACCTCAAGTTGGGTACCCAAACTAATTGTCAGGAGGGATTCTGGAAGGATAAGGACATGAGATACTGGTAGTCCCAGAGAAGCACCGGGAGACTAATCTCATGGTGGCAGCAGTAGAAAGGTCTTAGAGATTTGGGTGGCTAGGGAGCCTTCTGATCATGGAGAAGTTTGGAGGACCCATCTATGAAAGGGCTTTCTGGAACAGGACTGCTGGAGAGATTATAAAAGTTGATGCACTGCCTATAGAATTTACCCAGAGTTTTGGGGATGCCCCTTTCCACTGGGGGTGAACCCAAGTGGCCTTCCCTGGATGTGTCTCTGTTGCTTAAGCAGAAGCATAGAGAAGTGGAATGATTTCAGGCTCTAGTCATGCAGGCTTGGGCTCTTAGCTAAGCTTGACTCTCAGCTCCTGTCCCACCTGCGTTATGACCCTGGAAAAGTTTCCTATGTCTTTGAGTCCCCTTTTCTGTGAATCTGGGGCAAGTACAACCATCTACCTTAAAGGGCTGTTGTGAGAATTAAATGAAACAAGGAAGGTTTGCATGTAATAAGCCCTTAGTATATGGTAGCTGTTTAATTCCCTCTTAACCCAAGAAAGAACATGCCCATCATTTTCAGAAATGTTGCTTGACCCAAACAGGTTTTTGTTCTCTTGCCAGACTCTCTTATACTTCCTTTCTCTAACCTGCATCTTCTAACAGAATATGCGCATTGCTTCTCTCAGTTCTACATAAACTCTGCTCCTTCAAGGAACCAAGGAACCATTTCCAGCCAGCATTTAGTAAGAAAGGGAGCAAGAAAAAACTTTAATATAATGGTGTGCTGGAGCTATCCTGTACTATCTCATGAGATCCAACTGTTCATTGCTTAGGAATTTTGTGAGCTGGTTGACTTCACTTTGCAACCTTGAAATTGATCTAGGTGGGAATATTTATACTACAGAAATGGTCGAACATTACAACTTAGAGCTCCTCTTTTCTTTCTTCTCTTCAAGAGCTTGTTTTTAACATTGACCAGCACACCATTGAGTGTTAATAGTTAGAAAGTAATAGTAGTTAGGAAGCATGCCATTTGTCAGATGCTGTCCAAAAACTTTACATATAGTAGGTTGGTGCAAAAGTAATTGTGGTTTTTGACATTACCAAAATTTTTTGCTATTACAATACCAAAAACCTCAATTACTTTTGCACCACCCTAATACTAATTTAATTCTCACAACACCTTTTGAGGTGGTTATTGTTATTCCCGTTTTATAATGAGGGAAGTGAGAAAGTGAGTCGCCAGAGGTTATGTAGCTAGTTAATGACAGAATTGAGATATAAACTAAAGCAGGCTGGCTCCAAGGCCTGTGTTCACAGTCAGCTGTTCCACCTCTTGAGGATTCTTGTGAAGATTTAATAACTTATGTAAAGACTTGGCCCAGTCCTTGGTGCTTAGTAATTGCTTGATAAATATTAGCTGTTATTATTTATATCAGGAGTTCTTAAGTTTTTGAGGTCATGAAAATCTGATAAAGAAAGCTTTAAATCCTTTTTTCCTAAACGATGTACATTTGTTTAGTGTGTATCTAAACACACAGACACACACATACACACACACACACACACACACACGGTGAGATACAACCTTAGGGGATCCTGAACTCTTGGACACCCGTTGATTCTAACTCTACCTTTTGGGGGCCACATATAAGGCAGCCAGTCTCTCCTATTTTCCCATTACTGTCTTTCAGTGTTCCAAAGATAGGGATCAAATTTCCTTTGTGTTTATCTTTTTCCAGTAGAACATTCCATGTTTCTTTACCTTCTCTTCAGGTGCTGTTTGTGTACCCTCCCAAGCCACTCGCCCTCCTGCAGGTGTGCCCTAATTTGCTTTGTTTCTCTTGGTATGAGACCCAGAGTTGTGTAGTCTCATAGCCTTCTTCATTTCTCCTGATCTCTGTCTACCAATTGATATTTTTCTAGTTCTGTTTTTTCTCTGGTGTCCTAGCTCTAGAGGACTTTACAAGTTCTCTGGCATCTGGGATATAAAGTTGAGCTACAGTTTTAACACCCCTAACTTCACACACACACACACGCACCAGTATACATCTCACAATTAAACCATAAAATAATTTTAAATATGTGAACACATATCTTGGGGCTTCTTTACTTTCTTCATCTGGGCTTCAATGAACTGTAGACATCTACTTTGGCTTTCTTCTGTCTTTTAAACCAGTGGCCCCCAACCTTTTTGCATCAGGAACCGGTTTCGTGTAGGCAATTTCTCCATTGATGGTGGGAGTTGGGGGGCAGGGTCGGGATGGTTTGGGGATGAAACTGTTCCACCTCAGATCATCAGGCATTAGATTCTCATAAAGAGCTCACAACCTAGATCCCTCATGTGTTCAGTTCACAGTAGGGTTTGCACCTCTATGAGAATCTAATGCTGCCACTAATCTGACAAGAGGTGGAGCTCAGGCGGTAATGCCCACTCACCTGCCGCTCACCTCCTGCTATGCAGCCCACTTCCTAATGGACTGGTACCAGTCCATCCATGGCCTGGGGTTTGGGGATCCCTGTTTTAAACTTTTCTTGTACCTTCATTTTGCTTCCTCAACCCCAACCCCCTGACAGCATGTCTGCTCTCTAGCCTTGAATTCCAGTCTTACTTTCACTCAACAAAAGAAGAATAACAACTAATAAAAATTGCTTAGACTTTCTATGTGTGTATAATTTTGTATACATTCTCATTTAACTAAACCCATGCAACAAACCTATGATATAGGGGTTTCAAAGGAAATGGAAGCATAGAGGGATTAAGTAACTTGCCCAAGTTTTCACAGTTAATAAGTGGCTAAGCTAGAATTCAAACCCACCTTTAGAAGCTCTATCTTTGCGTGTTTTTCTTTGGTGTGCTCTGACTCCTTTTCCTGTATCACAGCATCTAATCGTGGTCTGACACATGGTCCCATCCTGAATATCTGTATTTATCACCGGGCTTTAGAAGTTCATAGTGTTAATAAGACAAAAAGAGATTTAAGTCACGGGGTATTGGGGAAATTCTTGCAGGTGGAGGATCTCTCAGTATTGTGCAAATACTGCCACACAAGTCCCACCAACCCCACCCCAGCCAACCAACCAACCAACCAACCATGTGCCTCACTGACTAGATCCGAGCTCGTTAAGGCTCATCTTCCCTTCTCTTCAATCCCAGAAAGAATTGGGACTAAAGCCTTTATAGAAAATAAAGCCATCCCTCCATGCAAAAGGACCATGAGCTGGATTTTTGAGAGTCCAGATAGCTTTTTATATGAGAAATGTAATTTTTAAAAACCTGACAGGTAGGCATCCTTCCAGCTTTCTGTGGCTTACCAACGGCCCCTAGTGGTCAGTGGCTCCAAGTGCCATGAGTTGTAAGCCTTGGCTTCTTCAGTGCTAGCTGCATGCCCTGCAGAGTTCTGTTGCACTGCATTCCTGATCAACATATTTTGCAGTATTGGGACAGAAAAAATGATGAAGTCTAAAACTCTGGGCAAAGAAAGCATTACGATGGGTGATCAGATCTCTAAAATTGGCAGGCTTTCACGAAGGCCTCTCTCTTTTTAACATTCCAGACCACACACTTATGCAGTAGCCAATATTGTTATCTCCCTGAGGTTCAGAGAGGCTGCTATGTAAACTAGGCTACACACTGGTTAGCAGAAAAGAATACCCGGGTTTGTGTAGGCACCGGTCTATGTAAACACAGGCTCTAACATTTTTCAGGCATGTCTAAAGCAGCATGTAGGTTGTTTATTGGCAAAGCAGTCATCTGGTTTTGGGAAATAATGGCAGCTACCATTTAAGATTCACTCTGTGCCAGGCACATGATAAATGCTCTTACGTGAAATACCCCATTCACTCTTCATAGCCACCATTGTGCAAGATAAACATCTCCAATTTAAAAATGAGAATTCAGTCTCAGCAAGGTCAAAACTGCCCGAAGTCACATAGCTGAAGTGAAAGAGCTGGAAATTAGGGCCCAGGTTCTTTGAATCCAAAGCAATAGCTTTCATTTACCTTAATATATGGCATGTGTGTTCTCCTTCAAGCAAATCAAAGTTGTTAGTCTTTAGCACACACTCACCAGAATCATTCTCTTCCTGTCTTCTAACCCGGCTGTATGCTGGTGAGAGTTCTGACTGGTAAGAGCTCAGGGACTGTTGGCTGGGTGCGATGGCTCACACCTGTAGTCCCAGCACTTTGGGAGGCTGAGGTGGGCAGATCATCTGAGGTCAGGAGTTTGAGATCAGCCTGACCAACATGTCGAAACCCCGTCTCTACTAAAAACACGAAAATTAGCCACATGTGTTGGTGGCACACACCTGTAATCCCAGCTACGTGGGAGGCTGAGGCAGGAGAATTGCTTGAACCTGGGAGGTGGAGGTTGCAGCGAGCCAAGATCACGCCACTGCACTCTAGCCTGGGTGACAGTGAGACTCCATCTCAGAAAACAAACAAACAAACAAAAAACAGCTAAGCGACTGTGTGGACATCTCATGGCCAGTGACCCTCTCAATGTAAAACTTTATACTTGGGAGACTCTTGTGTGTGTGCCCAATGTGCTCAGGAATCCTCTCTAACTGCCGTGGGGTGTGGGTGGCTGCTTTGGAAGGGTCGTTGGTGACTCACTCATTTCCTGGAGTCTTGGAGGGTTTTAATTTGGGAGGCATGTGGACACCGCTGAGTGGTCATTAGGCAGGCTTTGGAGTCAGGAGACATTGGGAGTTACTAAACCATTCAAGACTCAGTTTCCCAATCCATAAAATGAATCTTGTAGGGTTGTGGTAAGAATTACATAGGACAATACATAAGATATTCTTAACATAGCACCTGTCACAGAGTGCCTTGCTAATGTGTTCATGTGTGACGGACACACTGTGACTTGATATAGTTCCCTAGGAAGGTTTCAGCAGCAGCGCTAACCGCTGAGAGACCTGGCCCCTTGTCAGGTGTTGGCAGATGAGATTAGGTTTTGTTTCCCTTGAAACACAAATCACTTGACTTAGGAGTCGAAGCCGAACCAACATACTGATGGAAGAAAGCCAGAAGCGAAGAAGTCCCTCTCCTAGGGATAAACTGGTGGAGTGAAATAGTGACAAAGTATTGGAAGCCACATTCCCCAAATCCCTTGCTAGGAGAGTATTGACTTTTGGTAGAAACAGGGGACAGAGCCATGAAGGAATTAATTTGCCTCGAAAGGAATTGCCATGACTTAATGGCTTTATTGAATCCTTGGTTTTTAGCCCATTGATTCCCGTTTACTTTAATTCAGGGCTATGTAGGAGCTGTACCATTACTTTGCTTGGTCATATTGATTAGTCAATATCCCTCCTCCTCTTGCCTAGGGTTTGTCCTTCACACATCACCATGTGTCTCTTGATCCTATTTTCTGTCCTCATTTCCCCCAGTGCAGTGACTGTGTTACATGCACATGCTGATGGTCCAGGCAAACCCTTGGAGGGCCTTGCTAACTGGAAATAATGGCACCAGGCAGCTCAGTGGTGCCACCTCACCGTTAAGCTCTTTGTGCTAGTTATAACCATGCTTTTGCTTTAGGACTTGTCTTCAAGCTTTGGGGGAAAAAAAGCTTTTAATTTTTGCATTTTTTTGGATGACAATTTCTATGTAGCTGTACCGGAAGGTTTTATTTAAGGCATGTTTTTCAAATTTTACTGTGCACCAGATCACTTGGGAGTTTGTACAAAAGGACATTCCTAGGCCTAACTACTTTGAATCAGTACATTCTTGCCTCCTCCCCTTTTAAAAATTGAGGTAAACATGACATAAAATTAAAATGAACCATCCTAAAATAAACAATTCAGTGACATTCAGTACATTCACAGTCATGTGCAGCCATCACCACTCTCTGTTTCCCAAAACAGTTTTATCACCTGCAAGTGAGACCCTATATCAATTAAGAATCACTCCTATTCCTCTCTCCTCCTTGCCTTTGGCAATCACTTACCTGCTTTCTGTCTTTGTGAATCTACCTGTTCTGGATATTTCATTTAAGTGGAATCGTACAATATTTGTCCAGTTTCCTCTGGCTTATTTCTCTTAGCATAATATTTTGAGGTTTGTCTATGTCTCAGTACTCCATTTCTTTTTATTGCTGAATACTATTTCATTTTATACACACATTTTGTCATTTAAAGAAGGACCTCACTTGGTTCTGCAGCTGGTGGTCGGTCTTTGGTTCAGCTTTGGGAATCATTGCAGTGGAGCTGGGTGTGCCCCCAGGCAATCTGATAACTTGTCAGAGCAGATTCTGGAGAGTGCCAGACCCCAGTTGTCCCTTGGGTGTGACAGACCTTCAGAGATAGGCCTAACAGTGGATGACCAGGGTGTGTTCAGCCTAGCAGGACAAGTATCAGGACAGAGATAGAGACCCAGGTAAACCCAGTGAAATGAGGGTATAACAACAGTGTTGCTCTCCTAGCATTGTTGTTTAAATTAAATAAAGTAATTTATAGTAAGTGGTATAGGGCACAGAGAGAGTAGAGTGAAGCCAAAAGTGGCCATGATTTTCATTGCTTTTCCAGAAAATGGGTAGTATGCAGCTGGAGTCTGGCACGGCTGGTGGGTAACTTATGTAGACAAAGGGAAATGCTCTCAGCAGGGCCAGCCACTGTTCCAGGATTCTATAGCATTTTCAAGAGAATTTATGAGAATAAGACATGGCCCCTGGTGTGGGAGAAACAGGAGACCCAGTTTCCAACATAAGATGCTTAATCCTAGCAATAAGGCAGGAGTCTTGTTTTAAAATGGAACATATCAACAGAATAAAAGCAGTCACAAGGCTAAACTAATCAGTATCCGAATTGCTTGTCTGATTTCCCTACCAGGTTGTGAGTACAGGGAGGGTAGGGTTTATATCTGTCTATTTCCCTGCTGTGTTCCTAGCACATGGTATAGAGTATGCACTCAATAAATACCTTTTCATGGATGGAAGGATGGATGCTGTGTTTCCTATCTAATGCCTCAGGACTGATTCATATTTTCGGAATCAGTTCCTCACACTGTTGGAGGAATATACTCTGCTATTAGAATATTTGTAAATCTGATTTAAAAATTCTCTAAAATGTGCACATTTTTGATCCAGCAATTCTAAGTATTTAACCTAAGGAAATCCCTAGAGGATCATCAAGAACATTAATTGTGACATTATTTAAAATAGTGAAAACAGTGGAAATAATCCCGTCCAACAAAAAGGGATTAGTTAGCTATAGTATAATACTTATATTCAATAGAGTGTTTCAAAGCCATAAAAATAATGAAGTTTGTTTAATAACATGAAAAATGATCAAATTATGCAGTTAGTGAAAAAACAAGTTACACAACATTTTTACATAATGCTACTCTGTGTGTGTTTGTGAGTATAATACTGGAAAGATTTATCTTTGCTTCTGCTCTAAGTGATTACAAGTTATTTTATTTTCAAGCTTTTTTGAGTTGTATCTGAAATTTCCTGTGGTAACAACTTAGGTATTTGACCTCTGGAGTCTGGACCTGCATAGGGTATTGAGTGGCTACAGCTATGCAGATTAGAAAGCTGCAGGGAAGGGCTGGAAACACCATTAGGCAGGGCTTCTGCAACATTCTAAGGATGGGACATGCTGTTCTTGCAGGATAGAGGATGTTGTCCACCATCTTTCGTGTTGTGTCCTCTTTCCTCTCAGACCAAATGTTAGCATTAAATACCTTTCAGCCTGTAGTAGCTTTGATCTACAGGGAGACTGGATCCATGTTCTGGCCTCCTAACTCCTGAGATAATCAGTAACAGATTAGTTTCAAAAAGATAAATTTAAACCTTGTATAGGATGAATTGACCATACAAATTAATTCTGTCCTGTGTTCCAGAAGATTAAAAGAAGAAAGTCTGGGCTGAAAAAGTGCAAATGGAATAAGTATTTCTATTTAATGGGAAACAAGATGACATCTCTTTAGGACTGGCTTTTTATATTTTCAGTTAACTGATTATAAGTACCCTCTTGTCCAGGCCTGAGATTTTGTTCCCCAGCCAAGAGGGTCTGTCTGGCTTCCACTTGTTTGGGGTTAGGCTCTCCCCAGAGGCTCCTGGGCTTTTTATAGCAGTACATGACTCCTGCAGCTCCTCCAGAATTCCTCAATTTGATAGCACCCTAGGGGGGAACATGATTTACATTTATTTTGGGAACTCTATAGAACCTGCAAAGCAACAGTGGTGATGTGTTGTAGAGTGTGCTTTAAAGGAGAAGGATAGGTGCTCAAGGGAATAACCTCCATGACTTCTCTGAAAGTAAATGTTAGATTTGAGTTGTCTTGGTGGTTGCCTCTACCAATGACCAGTGCAGTCCCTTGTAATGGCTAACCTTTCATTGAGTGATTGTTATGGGTCTAGCATTGTGCTAAATGTTTTACATGACATATTTGAGTTCTCCAGGGAAACAGAACCAATAGAGAGAGAGAAGGAGAGAGAGAGACAGAGAGAAAGAGTGTGTGTGTATGTGTGTGTGTTTGTGTGTGTGTGTGAGAATGGGGGAGAGACAGAGAAATAGAGATTTACTGTAAGGATTGACTTACATGATTATGGAGGCTAAGAAATCTCAAGGACTGCGTTTGGCAAGCTGGAGACCCAGGAGAGTCGATGTGTAGTTCCAGCCTGAGTCTGAAGGTCTGGGAACTAGGGCAGCCAGTTGTGTAAGTTCTAATAAAAAAGCTGGCAGGCCTGACACCCAAGAAGAGCCAATGTTTCAGTGCTATGGAGTGAAACTTGGAAAAGACTAATATTCTAGCTCCTGCAGTCAAACAGGAGAAGTGTCCTCTTACGCGTAGGAAAGTTAGCCTTTTTGTTCTGTTCAGGCCTTCAACTGATTGAATGAGGTCCACCCACATTAGGGAGAGCAATCTTCTTTACTGGATCTCCTGATTCAAATGTTAATTTCATCCGAAAACATCCTCACAGATAAACTCAGAATAATGTTTGAGCAAATGTTTGGGTACTTTGTGGCCTTGTCAACTTGACAAAATAAACCATCACACATGGATTATATAATTTAACTTACACAATCATCTTGCAAGGTTATCCCTGTTTTCATTCCTGTTTTACAGATGATGAAACTACACCTTAGAATATTTATAGTTAGGATTCAAACCTAAGAAACTGATTCTGGGGGCCACATCCTTAACCATCATGCTATAATAAATGCTTTAAAATTGATTACTTACCAACTTCTCATATATAAATTTAACAAAAATATAATCACTAACGATAGATTATATTAGACATTCATTAATACCTCTATAATGGCTAAATAAATGTACTGTTAACACCTTACTCCTTCCCACAATAAATTCATGCTTTGCACATTTCTCTTTACTCTGGGAGAGTATTACTGAGTGAAAATGGGTGAGTCTGGTAGAGAACTCAGTTTCTCTTTCTTAATGAGTGTCCTAGGTCATACGGTTGCATTTTAGGAAGAAATAAATTGGTACATTAAGGTGTGGAGGCAGTAAGGACTCTCAGCATTGAGATATTTGTGTTGTGAAGAGATTATGTTACCAGTTCATGGAAATTAGATTATTGGAAATAAGTGAAATCATTTCCTAGGGATTGTCTTGAGCGGATTTGGATGAGGTTAGAGTCAGCTAAGCTCATTCCAGAATCTCAGGAGTAATGGCTCTCTGGGTTGATCATTAGTAGTAACTGATATGTCTTGGAAATATGCTATGCAAATCAAATCCTGTTTTCCTATTGATTTTTATGCTTCTCTAAGATATCCTTCAGTGGACATTATTGTATTCTCTCCCTTCTCCGCTCAGTTTTTGTCTTTGAAATAAGTGCCTACATGTAGGCATAGAGTGCTCTGAATTTGAAGAGTTGCTTTGGAAAAGCAAATTTACCCTCACAGTTTATTACAAGTTGAGTTTTTATAAATTAGAAATTTCCTTAAATCAAGGCACATCTGGATTTATAAGAAAGCATGGGAGAGACTTCTCTATTAAGGTGATGATATATGTTTTAATATGCCATCTATCCAACTAGTTAATACTTTGTCGACTAGGTTTGGTTGAATTTCAATACTTTGAAAAGTATGAAGAGAACAATAAAGCTATTTCAATTTGAAAGTAGGGAAAAGTAAAAAATAAGCTGATAATCTTGTTGAAATATTAACATAATTAGGATTGACTCAGCTGAGAGGAATTTGGGGCTTTAGGGGCCAGGCTGGAGGAAAAGGCTGGCCTGATCCTGGGTAAAAGTTCATTTTGTCCAAGTGGTAACTCCGGGCTAGAATAAGACCCATGTTCATCATTTAAGGGAATTCAACGCAGGCAAATTTTTTTATGTGTGAGAAACCAACCCCATTCATGCTAGTTCAAGGAAAGGAGAGTTTTGAAAGTTTACAGGGGCACTTTACAAAAATGAAACACAGTATACACCTTGTGTCAAAAACTGTAAATTTTGCTTAAAAAGTTCTAAGGATAGAATTTCCTCTTCTGTCTGTTTTTATCTCTCTCTCTGGCTGTATAAAAGATGTTAATAGGCTTTCTCTGGCATTTAACTTTCTGAGATAACTTCTCAGTAAGAACACGACTGAGAATGACCATTCTATCCCCAATTCCGTGTAACCTGCAGTGTAAATATTCGCTAGTCTCTGATCACAGATTTTTCTTCTCTTTGTTCAAACTTTCAAGGCAGAACATTAGTTATTAGCCAGTTAGTAGGTTGGCTTTCCTTGTATTGGCTTTTGTGTGTGTGTGTTAAGTTGGCTGTGACTTGCAGTGGATCACATGCTATAATAAAACACACCTACCTTGACTCACCCCTTCAACAGGGGCTGGTGAGTGGAGGGATAAATTTCTCTGAGAGGAGATTGCAGGGTTACCCGTATCACAAAATTATGTACCACAGTGAGTTCCAGCAGGGCCTACTCAAAGAGTGGTATTCCTCTGAATCACAAGGTGTCATGTGTCTGGGAGCTCAAGAGACAGGATTCATTTCTCAGAAGAAAGGGATTGGTGTGTATCTGGGCAAAGCTCCAACCCAGTAAGCTTAGGTTCAGTACAGAATCCCAATATCAGAAAGGGAATAGGGGTGCAAATCAGGAACCAAGGTGGAGGTTCTGTCACATGGGGGAGCGACATGATATGGGTTCTAAGAAGGCTATAACTTAGAACCATGACTCCAAAATCCATGGGATGCATAAAAATCACCCTGAGGTACTTAATTTCAGGGCACCCACTGAGATCTAGTAATCTGCTGAGGGAATTCTTTTAACAAGATCACGTAGTGAATATGACACAGGGTCAGGTTTGGAAATTTCTGACTTATTTGGCCATCTGCCATCTACACATACCAGATTCTGAGCCAACCTACAGAAACAAGGGCCTTCACCTTCTCTCTTCTGGTCTGAGGCTCTTTATATCCTGCTGCTGCCATTATAGTTGATGTCACCGCAGAACTCTCTTAGAGAAGTAAGTTTTGTGTTGGTGTGACTATTGGCATTTATGCCAGATGATCTGGATAGGCTGGACTGTAGTGGAAATCTTTTTTTTTTTTTTTTTTTTTTTTTAATGTACGTGAACTTTTTTTTTTTTATTATTATACTTTAAGTTCTAGGGTACATGTGCATAACGTGCAGGTTTGTTACATATGTATACTTGTGCCATGTTGGTGTGCTGCACCCATCAACTTGTCAGCACCCATCAACTCGTCATTTACATCAGGTATAACTCCCAATGCAATCCCTCCCCCCTCCCCCCTCCCCATGATAGGCCCCGGTGTATGATGTTCCCCTTCCCGAGTCCAAGTGATCTCATTGTTCAGTTCCCACCTATGAGTGAGAACATGCGGTGTTTGGTTTTCTGTTCTTGTGATAGTTTGCTAAGAATGATGGTTTCCAGCTGCATCCATGTCCCTACAGAGGACACAAACTCATCCTTTTTTATGGCTGCATAGTATTCCATGGTGTATATGTGCCAAATTTTCTTAATCCAGTCTGTCACTGATGGACATTTGGGTTGATTCCAAGTCTTTGCTATTGTGAATAGTGCCGCAATAAACATACGTGTGCATGTGTCTTTATAGCAGCATGATTTATAATCCTTTGGGTATATACCCAGTAATGGGATGGCTGGGTCATATGGTACATCTAGTTCTAGATCCTTGAGGAATCGCCATACTGTTTTCCATAATGGTTGAACTAGTTTACAATCCCACCAACAGTAAGAGATTGAATTTTGAATTTCTGTGTCCATAAGAACTGAGACAGAAAAGGTTAGACTTACTTTTTTATTTTTTCAATGCTGTAAAGCAACATTGAAGCTTTGTTGATGTCATATGTCTGTGCTGGGTCTTCTGGGAACCCTACTATGCATTTCCCTAACTCCAGGACCCAAGCTAGTTGCTGAGGCAGAGGGAAAGGAGAGCATGGCAAAAAATGCCCTGGGTAAAGCTATTATCTCACAGTGACACACATCAGTACCGTCTCTGTTTTATTGGCCAAATAAAGCCCTAATATCATGTTGGCAGGGACATAAAATCCTAAGATAGGCCTGGAAGAAGAAACCTATTCCTAAGGTCTAGCACAAAGACCTTTGACTTATTTTCTACTGTGTCTCCAGTGTCTAGAATGTTGTCTGGCACATGATAGGTATTTAAAATATGTATTGAATAAACAACAAATATACAAGACAAAAATGATAATTTATATTCCACTCAGGGTTCACCTTGGTTCCAAGACACAGGGTTCATTTCCTAGAACATTTTAGGAAATAACCCCAGAAGGGACTATGTTTGTGAAAATTGCCTTTAATACAGATTATGAATGAGTGGAAAGCCCTTGGCTCGAGGAGACAAATTAGATAGGGGCTGCATTTGAGTGCCAAGTTGAGTTTTATATTGGGGTAGGGAGCATTTTTTCATGTTTCTACAAAGAGTGTTTGAAAGGTCAGTCTGAACAATTGTCTGACTCTCAGAATATTAAAGGGTGAGGTGCAGGGCTCATTAGTGGATTTCACAACAGATCTGAGAGTAAAACTACCAAATTGACCATTAACTTCGCAGACAGATGTTAAGGGGATCCTGTTTTAACCAAAATTATGGCTCTTCTTGGGGTTACCATTGGTTCTTCTGTGAAATGGCCAAAAGACACTTAAATGGCTATCCTGGGAGACTTGGCTCCCAAATCTGTAGACACATTGAGATTAATGGCCAATTCCGTCTCCCTGCTTTGTCCTCAATAAGCATGTGTACTCAGACCCACTTCATGCCAAGAGAACAAATGTTTGCAAGTGCCCTTTCTATTTCTGGGAAATCTAAAATCTGCCCATAATTTGGCTAATTTGTAGTTGATCATGGGGAAGATAATGAGTAGGGAAAATTGAGGGAGCAGGGGACAAGGTTGCTAGGAAACAGATTCTCTTCTCACATCCAAACAAATAAACTAAAGAAATGGTGTTAATGAGCCCAGTTACAGACAGTCTCAGTTTCATGAAGTCTCAGTTACAGAAGTAGTGTTACCATGAAAAAGCACTGGACAGAGGCAAAGGCTCTGGGGAAGGGAGTGGAGCATGGTGTTTCAGCACATGGATTTTGTAATGAGATAGACTATAAAAGAAGGCAAATACTAGGCTAATTTATTAGAACAGATTTGCTGATTAAATGAAGTAAGGAAGTTTATGGAAAGGGCTTAGCACAATATCTACATAGAGTAGGTGGTTAGTAAATACCATAATTTTCTTGATTTCCTGTTCTAGCTCTTCTGACTGCAGCATTTTCTTTTACTAGTTCAGATAATTTTTGAATCTTCATTGTGAATGAAGATGACGAATGATGCAAATTCTTATTCCACATCCTCTACAGAGATTGTTGTGAGGGGAGATGTATGTAAACACTTTCTAAGCTTAAAGAAATTTTATTCTATGAAGGACTTTCCTCATCATGATGCTGAACAGCCACTCCAAGGACCCAAGGAGTAATTTTACACAGATGGTTAGGACTCCTTCTCTGCTGCTTCCTCCTTTCTCTGCACCTGAAATTTCAATCATCTTAGCAGCTGTGAACTCTGATCTCCATTTCCTCAATCCAGTAAAACTGCTGTTGTCTGCTTGACTCTATTTCTCTGCATCGGAATTTAGAACATGCCCTCAAGAAGAAAGCATTTCATGTGTCAAATTGGCTGTGCTTAGGGATACCCATAGGATACTATTTCTGGATATGTCTGTGAGGGTATTTCTGGAGGAGATTAGCATTTAAATCAGTGGACTGAGTAAGGAAGATTGCCCTCACTATTGTGGACAGGCATAATCCAGTTATTAAAAGACCAAATAGAACAAAAAGATGGGAAAATGTCAAATTCGGTCTGAGCTGGGACATCCATCAGACATTGGTGTTCTTGGTTCTTGGGCCTTCAGACCAGTGCTCATGTCATTGGCTCCCTTGGTTCTCAGGCCTTTGGACTCAGAGTGAATTACAGCACCAGCTTTCCTGGTTTCCAGCTTTCAAATGGCAGATCATTGGACTTCTTGGTCTTCATAACCACATAAACCAATTGCCATAATAAGCATCATCTCTCTATCTACCTATTTATCCATCCATCCATCCATCCATCCATCCATCCATCCATCCAGTTGACTCTGTTTCTCTTAAGAACTCTAACACAGAGGGTTTTACCTCATGTGCTTCCCTTCTGTCAAGGATCATAGCCTGACATTAATCATTGTCCAGTGCCTGAGAACATTATTTTATATATTGTTTTTGGCATGTACAGCAGAGGTTAAGTCTGATACTTCCTACTTCATCATAACTGGAACTAGAAATTATCCTAGCTTTCTTGAAGCTTTTACTTTATTCTGCTTGGTGTGACAACAAATAAAATATCCTTCAAGTAAACTGACAAATCAATAAGATAATTATAAATTGGGCTATGTCCTATGAATAAAAACAACAAACAAAAAATGGCACTGAAATAGAGATTGAAGAATGGGGAGGGAGGGCAGGATTTTGGATATGATAATGCTTTGAAGAGGTTTAACTTGAAATCCAAATAATGAGTTGGGTCTTCCTTGTATGAAGCAGACATAGGAGTGGAGAACAAAAGAACATTCTGTGAAAATATAGATTCTGAAGAAATATCACTTGCCAAAATTCATGCCACACAAACTAGAACTAGAATATTATATTTACTCTGAATGTTGTGAATTTTTTTTTTTTTTTTTTTTTTTTGAGATGGGGTCTTGCTCTGTCACCCAGGCTGGAAGGAAATAGCATGATCATAACTCACTGCAACTTTGAACTTCTGGGCTCAAGTAATGAGTGCTGTGATTTTAAATAGGTAACTCATTGTAACTGCTATTCAATAGGAGACATCTGGAGACCTTCAAAGGAGATAGAAATAAAGAGATCAAGACCATGCCTAGGGGCTGTATGTGGGACAGAGTTTGGAGGTATGCTATCATGTGTGCTAACTTCAAATACCTGAAGGGCTGTTATGGAGAGGATAGGCAATTCTAGAGCGTGGATTGGCAAACTACAGCCTGGGAACTAAATCCAGCTACATAATCTTCAAACTAATGGAGAGCTACCACAGAGATTTTTTTGTATTTTAAAATGACTACATTTTAAATGTTATATTACTAAGTACATAATAGCCTAAATTTTGTCTCCTGGCCCACAAAACTGAAAATATTTATTATCAAGCCATTTAAGAAAAAAAGTTTGCTGACCCCTGCTCTAGGTCTGTACAATACTTTAATTTGCTGTAGCAAAAGAAATGACTAGCCAATCTGCAATAAAATTTCCCTAAGGCAAAAGTAATTTCCTGCGTGGGGAACTGGAGGGACCTTCCTCATAGGTCCCTCCACCCCTGCTCTCTCACTACACAGTTTTCTCCAGTTCAGCCATGCACAGAGGACTGACATTTAGTTTCTTGAGAAAAACGCAGAGGCACTGGGCCAGCTGGCTAAGTATTTGACTCCGTGGAATTGGATGGTTTTTTTATTTGGTTGAGACAATCTTGTCATTTAAAAACACACAATTAGTGACTAGATCCAAATTGATAGATTGTTTTTCTGAGCTTATTTATCCCCCTAGCCTCTCCTCAATTGGATTTAAGCATAGACAAAGTCCTTGAATAACAGCTTAGTGACCCAAATTAATCTGTGATAGTTCACCAACTAGTAGGGAAGACTAGATTATAAACTAGACCAGTTCCTCAGGAACTAGGCTATGGGATGAGGTACTTCAGAAGGAAAACACTTGTTTCAGAGTAGTCTTCCCTAGCAAAAACCACACAAGTGATGGAATGTCCTGGCATATGGTACATACTTCATTCATTTGTGTATTTATCCAACAAGGAACTCACAGCCCAAAGAGGATACAGGTATAAATAATAGTGAATGTGTGGAATATATATTTAGTTTTTATAGGTTTGCAGGTGTCTCCAGAGTGCTATAAAACTTACAGGACAAGCATGTAGCTTGGCTTTGAGGGAGGCCAAAACAGTTTTCTGGAGGAGATGGTACCTGGGGTCTTACAGAATGGTTAGAGGTTATTCAGATGAAAGGGCGAGGGGAAGATACATGAGTAGAATGATTTAGGAAGAGCCATGAAGAAACTTGGTGTTCTGAGTAGATCAGAGTGCTGAGAAATGATGCTGGAGAGTCAAAAATGGCAGGGCCATGCTATGCTAAGGAATTTGAATATTATCCTGAGGACAATCGGAAGCTAACAAGATATATTAACAGTGACATGATTATATTTGAATTTTTAGAAAGACTGTTCTGATAGTACAACAAGGAGTTGGGTGGAATAACTTACTCAGACTGGGGCTTGGGGGCCATGTTAAGATTGCTGTTGCAGTTATCTAAGTGATAGATGACAGTGATGTAGGCAGTAGAAAGGGTGATGGGGAGAGAACGATGAAGTACTAAGGAGATCAAATGAACAAGATTAACTGTTGCTGGGATGTATGCAGCAAATGAGGAAAGAGAAGTCAAGAATTCATGTTGACCTCCTTGGTACTTCATCATCCTTTCCCCATCACCCTTGCTACTGCTCACATCACTGGCATCCATGTAATAGACTGAATAAAGAAAATATTGTATATACACCTGGGAATACTATGCAGCCATAAAAAGGAATGAGATCAGTCAGGCATGGTGGCTCACTCCTGCAATCCCAGCACTTTGGGAGGCCAAGGCGGGTGGATCACTTGCGGTCAGGAGTTCAAGACCAGCCTGGCCAACATGGTGAAACCCCATCTGTACTAAAAATACAAAAAATTAGCCAGTTTTGGTGGCGTATGCCTGTAATCCCAGCTACTCGGGAGGCTGAGGCAGGAGAATCACTTGAACCCAGGAGGTGGAGGTTGTAGTGAGCCAAGATTGCACCATTGCAGTCCAGCCTGAGCAACAAGAGCAAAACTCCATCTCGAAAGGAACAAGATCATGTCCTTTACAGGGACATGGATGGAGCTGGAAGCCATTATCTTCAGCAAACTAAAACATGGACAGAAAATCAAATACTGTATGTTCTCACTTATACGTGGGAGCTGAATGATGAGAACACATGAACACAGGGAGGGGAACAACACACACTGGGGCCTGTCAGAGGGTAATGGATGGGAGGAGGGAGAGTATCAGCAAGAATAGCTAATGGATGCTGGGCTTAACACTTTGGTGATGAGATAATCTGTGTAGCTAATCACCATAACATATGTTTAGCTATGTAACAAACCTGTACATCCTGTACATGTACCCCTGAACTTAAAAGTTAGAAGTAATAAAAAATACCATTCAGATCTATATGAAATGAAACAAGCATAACAGGAGAGATACGAAAAAAATTAAAACCAAGGGAAGGGAAATTTGCAATATAAAACAGTACTGACCACTATTGGGGGTTTGACTTGGGAATCAGGGAAGGGTCAGTGGAATAGGTGTTATTTGAAATAAGGATGAGTTTTCATAAAGGAGAGTTGGCTGTGTCTCTTATGAGGAGGTTGAAAGTGTTAGCAAATGCTTGAAAGAGAGCAGTGTGTGTAGGGGAATCATCCTTTCAAAGGTAGGTAAGTGCTTGCAGTTCACAGTAATTATTGTCATCTTTCCTCTCATTTGACTGTGGCAATATTCTCATGAAAAGATCTTGGGTAAGTAGCATGATTTCCTTTTCAGAGGCTCTTGGGTAAAATGATGCTTCCAAACTCCCCACTTTGTAAGGGAAACCATGGCTTGAACCCACATGATACTTAAGTATAATAAAGCAACATGAAACTAGATCCAAATGGAAAGGTCAGGTACGTGCTGCTCAGGTACGAACCTGGACAAAAATAGCTCTCAAACAAGAGACCTACTAACAATAGAAGACAGTCTTGCTTGCACTGTATGTCCCAGAAGGTTGGGAGCTGAAATTTGGATAGCAGACTGGGCATTTTAGGGAAAACTGCAAGAACACTGAACCAGAACCAACCAACACCAATGAGGTGGGTGGGAGTGACCTTTATTCTCTTACTCCTGGGAAGTTGTAACTTGCATGTAGCCATTTGGAAAGCATGTACCATACATCCAGGTATTTTTTAGTCCAAGCTTCTAAGACAAAGCTTTAAAGTTGGAAGAACTCTCAGCAGCCATCTTACTCGACACTTTCCAAAGAGTTATCTACAAAATGAGAATTCTACTGGGTGTTAGTAGGTAATATACAGAACAAAACAAAAAGGAGGGTTTTTGGTCAAATAGCTTTGAAAAACTCTGGATAAACAGATATAAATATGTTTTTAAATAAATGCTTTATTTTAGAATAGTTTTACATTTACAAAAATATTGGAAAAATAGTACGGAGTTTCCATACATCACAACCAGTTTTCTCTGTTATTAACATCTGACATTAGTCTGGTACATTTGTTGTAATTAATGAACTGATATGGATACATCATTATTCATTACAGTTTATGCTTTATCCAGATTTTCTTAGTTTTTATTTTTTATTTTTTTGTCCTGATGCCTTTTTTTGTTCCAGGACCCCATTCACTATAGCGCATTATGTTAAGATGCCATGTTTCTTGAGGCTCTTCTTGGCTACTGTAATTTATCAGGCTTTCCTTGTTTCAGATAACCTTGAAAGTTTTTAACAGTACTGGTCAAGTATTTTGTAGAATGACTCTCTAGTGAAATTTGTCTAATACTTTTCTCACAATTAGACTGGAATTATGACTTTTTTGGGAGTAAGACCATGTAGATAAAGTGCTATTCTCATTACATCATATTAAGGCTATATACTATCCGGATGACTTAACCATTGTTGGTGTTAATCTTGGTTAACTGGCTTTGGTAGTGTTTGCTAATTTTCCCCACTTTAGAGTTACTCTTGTTTTTCCTGCACTGCTGTAATTTTTGGAAGGAAGTCACTATGTGCAGCTGATATATAATGTGTGGAAAGTTATTCTCTGTCTCCGTGGGGCAGAGTATCTACATAAAGCATTTGGAATTTTTCAGCATGGGAGATTTGCCTATTCTCTTCCATTTATTAATTTAATCATTTATTTATATCAATATAGACTCATAGATATTTACTTTATACATTGGGTTATAATTCAATATAATTTTATTGTGGTGCTCAAATTATTCCATCTTTGGCCACTAGGAGCCTAAGTTTCTTCCTATGTTCTTTTGACATACTTTCATCATTGTGGTTTTTTATTTGTTTTTTTGTTTTGTTTTGTTTTGTTTTGTTTTGTTCATTTTAGCATGTGCATAGTTTATGACATAAGATGTTTCAGGCTAATTTTGTATATTTTCTGCTCTAGTACTAAAATCAGATATTTTCCAAGGAGTCTGTTTTTTAATATATGAATAGTATTAGAAACCAAGACTTGGGGCTATATATGCTTTTTACAACTTGTGTGCCACTGCCTCTGGGAACTCTCAGCTGACAGATAAAAAGAAGTATATGTTTGTATTAATTGATGTATGTGCACCTATCTATAAATATTTCTGTATGTAACATCTGTATATATATTAAGCAAAACATAATTTCACATTGATGTCTCCAACTCTAATCCTTCACCCCACACAACATTTTAGCCTTCCCCTTGCTTGTCTGTAGTTTCCAGCTTCAGCAGTGAAAACCTGGTTTCCATCATCTCTCATCCAATTAGTTAATTGCTGAATTCCAGTATATATGCTTAGAGGTTTCAGACTTGACTTCCACTCCCTGGGAAAAAAACTTTATCAACTAGAGTACAGTGTTTATGTATAATTTCTTTTGTCTTTGATCTTATAGATTCCACTAATTTCTAACGTTAGTTTTATCCTACTCCTTTGAATGAGGCTGCTTTATGCATTTGTACTACAGTCTTTTGCTATATTCTGCGTTCCATCCTGGGATTCCCGTACTTCCTAATTTTTAAAAAAATTTTGCATGCCTAACATATACCCCAATTCCAGACATCTAGAAGGGAAGCAGGTGTTAAATATACACCATATTGTTTGCAGGAGTAGTTAAGGCAAAGCGAGCCACTCTTATCAGTGCTTGGAATGGTGGAAACTCTTCTTACATCCACATTCCCAGATGCTAGCAGAAGAGCAACCTTGTAAGCAGGTTTTCCTACGGTTAATAGTTTCAGGCCTACTATGTTAACTCTTATGCACATTATATAATGAAATCACACAGCACACAGTCTTTTTCAGACTGGTAGCTTTCATTTAGCAATATGCATTTAAGATTCATCTGTATCTTTAAGTGGTTTGATAGTTTATTCATTTTTATCTTTGAATAGTATTCCATTGTGTGGGCATACCAGTTGGTTTATCGGTGCAGCTAATAAATGTCTTGATTGATTCCAGTTTTTGAAGATTATTAATAAAGCTGCCCTAAACATCTGTGTGCAGGCTTTTGTGTGGACATAAATAGTCAAATCAGTTGGATATGTAGAAGTGTGGTTGCTTGACACTGTGGTATGACTATATTCAGCCTCATGGGAGACTGCCAAACTGTCTTCCAAAGTGCATTCCCACTAGCAATAAATGAGAGTATGTGTTGCATGTCATCCTTGTTGGCAATTTATTGTCACGATTTTTTATTTTTTCCTTTTTAAAAGATTTCAGCTATTCTAATAGGTATGTGGTAGTATCTTATTGTTGTTTTAATTTTATTTCCTTAATGACATATAACGTTAACATCTTATATCATTTGGTGAAGTGTCTATTCACATCATTTGTGCATTTTTAAATTAGTTTCTTTTTTTAATTGAGTTTTAAAAGTTCTTCGTA
The DNA here is from genome assembly GCF_024542745.1 of Macaca thibetana thibetana. Taxonomy (NCBI): domain Eukaryota; kingdom Metazoa; phylum Chordata; class Mammalia; order Primates; family Cercopithecidae; genus Macaca; species Macaca thibetana. Next base: position 29,234,417 of record NC_065583.1, on the reverse strand, counting down.
TATTTTAGATACAAGTTTCTTATCAGATATACATTTGCGAATATATTCTGCTAGTCTATTTCTTGTCTTTTTGCTATCTTAACAATGTATTTCATGGAGCAGAAGTTTTTAGTTTAAGTAAAGACCAACTTGCCAATGTTTATCTTTTATGGATTGTGCTTTTTGTGTTGTATTTAAAAACTCATTACCAAATTCAAGTTTTCCTATATTTTCTCCTATGATTTCTTCTGGAAGTTGTATAGTTTTGCTTTTACATTTATGTGATCCATTTTGAGTTAATTCTTGTATAAGATATGAGATCTGTGGATAGGCTTTTTTTTGCATATGGATGTCCAATTGTTTTAGCACCATTTATTGAAAATACTACCATTTCTCCATTTAATTGACTTTGTGCCTTTGTCAAAAATTAATTCACAAGTGCCGCATATGGTGGCTCGTGCCTATAATTCCAGCAACTTGGGAGGCCAAGGCAGGCATATAATTTGAGATCAGGAATTTGAGACCAGCTGGCCAACATGGTACAACCCTGTCTCTACTACACGTACAAAAATTAGCTGGGTGTGGTGGTGCATGCCTGTAATCCAGCTATTTGGGAGGCTGATGCAGGATAATTGCTGGAACCCAGGAGGCAGAGGTTGCAGTGAACAAAGATTGTGCCACTGCACTCCAACCTGAGTGACAGAGTGAGACTCTATCTCAAAAAAAAAAAAAAAAGTCATAATATTTGTGCAGGTCTATTTCTGGGATCTTCATTCTGTTACATTGATTTATGTTTCTTTTTTTTCACCACTACCACACTATCTTGATTACTATAGCTTTATAGTAAGTCTTAAAATTGGGTAATGTAAGTCTTCAGACTTTGTTCTTCTTCCATTTTATTTCAGTTATTTAAGGTTGGTTAGCTTTTCAGAGTTTATTGATAACTGCAAAATGGCTTACATAACTATGTTGTTATTTCAGGACTTCTCGGAACCATTAGTGTTCAAATATGAATTATGAATAACCAAGAAAGATAAATACTTTGTAGCACTTTCCAAACTTATATGAATCTGAAATTCTATTTTATTTCTGGGCCTCTATTGCATGACTCCAGAGATGTTGCCCTTAATTTGACAAAATGAAACAATGAATCTCACTGAGAAAATGGTATCTTGCTAGGTTAATAATTTGATGAGGATCAAGGACTGAACTAAACACTTATTACTTTATTTTGTGGCTATGAATATATTTCAGTCACATCTGTCTGTGGCATATATTGTTATGCCCAGACCGTTTGTTCCCCAGAGAAGACCACCAGAGTCCAGAGTCAAAGCCAAGCGGCAAGGATCTTTACTACAAGTTCGAACTTGGTCCCTCCATTCCACAGCATACAGGAGGGCCTCGAACAATGCGAGTGCTTGCTTTTTATAGCCCGATGTAAACAGGATATGTAAAGTTACAGGGAACAAGGTAGTTCTCTCGGTTACTGCATTACAATTGGTTAACATTATACATTTAGCATTCCTTATCGGAGATCTCCCAGGTGATGTTTTTCTGAAGTTTGAAAGAAATATGGAGGAATGTGTTTGTGCTGGGCTCAGGAAGTTGGGAGATATATGGGGGATGTGCCTCATTCCTTTCAATATCTTCACATATATCTCAGATAATCTTATAGTTAGTTACAAGCTCAGAGAAGCGTAACATAGATATTATCTGGCTTGAAAGATTTCAGTGATTCATGATAGATGAATAGCTTTTCAACTAACTTAGGCTTTCAAAAATAGTGATTAAAAGTGATTATATATTAAATATAGTTTTCTTCACATTTTGATGATGCAGCATTATACAATTTAATATTAAGGGTAATAGTAACATAATTCTTATTATCCCTTACTTCCAGTGTTCATTGGCACTCATCCAATAAACATAATGGAGTTGGGGGACATTCATTGAAAACTATAAAGCAGTGAATTGAACATATTGAAGTAGGTATGAAGTCCATCAATCTCACTGAGCTTTCATTGCCTTTAAAATGCATTCCCCTGACTCTTTTCACTTTTCTAAGGGTAATGGCACTGTTTTGTTACTCTGTTCACCTAAATAGAGCTGTCTTAATGAGTGAATTAAAAGGCTTGCTTTAAGATGGTTAATATAAATGGCCTCTCAATTAAATGCTTCTTTTCTTCTGAACCTCCATCAACTTATTCAAGCAATTCTGAAAGGCCATTGAAGTCATCCTTGAGGTCTCCAGGCTAAGTGGTTACAGAAATGACAAGGTGTGTGCCTTTCTGATACCTTACCCTCTGCTTGATTTATGTCTTTTTATGGAAGTGGTAGGCAAGTCGAAAACATCACCAATGGATGGTTCTATTGGTGGACTGGTAAAATATCCAGATTATCAGTTTCTAATCATTTTGTGATCATGTGTTCTGTGGTGGGTTGAATAGTGCCTCCTAAAAAGAAATATCCAAATTTGGCTGAGTGTGGTGGCTCGCACCTGTAATCCCAGAACTTTGGGAGGCTGAGATGAGTGGATCACTTGAGGCCAGGAGTTCGAGACTAGCCTGGCCAACGTGGTGAAACCCTGTCTCTACTAAAAATATAAAAATTAGCTGGGCATGGTGGTGCATGCCTGCAGTCCCTGCTACTCAGGAGACTGAGGCATGAGAATCATTTGGACCCTGGAGGTGGAGTTTGCAGTGAACTGAGATTGTGCCATTGAATTCCAGCCTCAGCAACAGAGTAAGACTCTCTCTCAAAAAAGAAAAAAAAAAAAGAAAGAAAAAAGGAATATCCCAATTCTAACACTCATCCATATTGAATGTGACCTTACTTGGGATCTTGGCAGATGCTGTTAAGTTAATGACATCAAGATGAGATAATATTGGATCATCTGGGTAGTCTTTAAATCCAATGGCAAGTGTCCTCATAAGAGAAAAAGAGGAGAAGATACAAGAAGAGGAGAAGGCCATATGAAGATGGAGGCAGAGGGTAGAGTTATATTAGAGAGAGTCAAATGCCTGGAGCAACAGGAGCTGGAAGACGTAAGTAAGAAAGGATTCTTCCCTAGAGGCTTTGGAGGGAGCAGGGCCCAACCAATACCTTGATCTTGAACTTCTCAAGTCTTCTTATTCTAGGACTATCAGATAATACATTTTTGTTGTTTTAAGCCACCAAATTTGTGGTAATTTGCATATAACCTATGCACATCCTCCCGTATACTTTAAATCACCTCTAGAATACTTCTAATACAATATAAATGTTATGTAAATAGTTGTTATACTGTAGTGTTTTATTTGTATTATTTTTATTGCTTTATTATTTTTAATTTAAAAAATTTGAATATTTTCAATCCATGGTTGGTACAGAACCTGTGGATTAGGAGGGCCAGGACTGTGTTCAGAACTGGCCCTCCAGGTATTAGATACTTAACATAGAACTCCCATTGCAAGCCCTTTGGCAAATTGCAGGTGTCAGAGAAGACAAGAAATAACCACTGGGGCACTTTTCAGAGCCCAAGGAGGCTTCACAATTAGACTAACAGCTTATAAGATAAGTTGAGTACAGCCAATTGAGAAGGATTGACCTAATTCTTCCTTTTTAATTACCTTAATTTTATGCATCAGGAATTAATTGAATGACTTAGTGATTACAGCTGCTTTCTCTATCTTCAGATAGGGATGAAAACAAATTGCCATCAGAAACATAGGTGGATGGGGGAAAAGGAGAGATTAGGGAATGGGTCAGAAATAGGAGTCTGTACAAACTCTATGCTCCGTAATGATACAAAAATCACTATGGTCTTTTGCTTCTGAAGAATGTATATGTCTTCCTGGTAAGAGGAAAGGAAAGGGAATGCTCACAGATTCTAGGACTAGAGTTTAACTTTGACATTTTGGGCCAGATATTATTGCAGGAGGCAGCGGGGCTGTCATGTCCATGGTAGGATATTTAGCAGTGTCTTTGCCTCTGTCCACTAGATATCAGTTCTCCATTCCCCACAAGTTATTACAAATAAAAATGTTTTCAGACATTGCCAAATAACCCCCTGGGGTCTTCCCAGAGAGAGAAGATCATCCCCAGATGAGAACAACTGGACTAGACTGTTGATGAGGTTAACCATTGGTTACAGGGCTGCTTTATGCAGCTACACAAGCTGTGCAGTGACAATTTCACGGAGCACCATTCTCATAGACTTCAATATTGTTGTGACAACTTACTTCAGATATTTAAAAATATCTGCAACCTAAGGGTTTGGCCTTTAATGTTGAGGCTTTGTAGGCTAAGAACATGTACTTTTCAATTTAAATGCAATGTAAAAAATTTGTGAAAGCTGTGTGCCCGGCCGGGCGTGGTGGCTCACGCCTGTAATCCCAGCACTTTGGGAGGCTGAGGCAGGCAGATCACCTGAGTTCGGGAGTTCGAGACCAGCCTGACCAACATGGAGAAACCCTCTCTCTACTAAAAAAAAAAAAAAAAAAAAAAAAAAAAAAAGATTCAGGAGGCTGGATTCTCAGTCTCCTCTCCCTGAAAATGATCCTCCCCACCCCAACTCATACTGTGGCCTTGGCCTTGTCTCATTTGAAAGCTGTGTGTTCAGAATATCTGATAACTTTAACTTCTTAGAAGATGAGTCACTGGGATCACATTGATTTCTGCCAGTGTTCTTGCCTTCCTCCTCACTATTGCCTAGACCTTATTACAGGTTGAGCATCTGAAATTCACAAAATAAATCTGAAATGCTCCAAAATTCAACACTTTTTGAGTGCTAACATGATGTTCAAAGGAAATGCTTATTTTGTAGCTTTTCAGATTTCAGATTTTCAGATTTGGGATACTCAATCAGTACAGTGCGCATATTCCAAAATCTGAAAAAAATCTGAAATCCAAAACACTTCAGGCCCCAACCATTTTGATAAAGGAATATTCAACCTGTATCATCAGTAACTGTGTCACCTCTGAAATCTTTATTTCAAATATCTTACTCCCTGATTGCCAACTTCTGTGCTTTTTGTCTTGATTCATCTAGTCCTCTCTCTACAACAATATTTTCACCCCAACTGGGTCTCCAATGCACTGACCTCACCATTTTACCCCTGACTATTCTTTTACCTACATTTGCCTTTGTACCCAGGTTAGACGCTCTTGTCCATCATGGTAATCATTCCCTTGTATAACATCCTCAATGACCTTGACTTTCTGGCCCTCTGATATGTTGGTATGGTTAAACCCAATTCAGATTGAATTTAATTATTTGCCTTGTCTGAACCTGAATTTAAACAGATGAGCATTTGTACCCAAATGAAAAACACACATATGGTAGGGTGACCAATTGCAGCTTGATTTCAAGATGTCAGACCTCAAATGAACCTCACACTGCCTAGAATTTTCATCCTGGTAAGTATGGTTTCTCCTTGTCGGGACAATTCTTTCATACTTACTCCCTCGGGTGTCTTACCACCATGTCCACTTATCTGATAACCTTGCCTGAACAAATAGAAGCAGGGGGGACTTTCTCATATACACATTATCAAATCCAGAACATACCATTGTTTGGATCCATTTTTTTTTCCATATTTTCATTGCTTCTACCAAGAGTCAGTCTCCTGTGCTCTCTGTGCCAGAGACTGTAACTTCCTCAATGATTCACTTCTGTGGTTTCCCCTACCTCTGACAGCACAGCTTCTTCCTTTTAACCAAATTATTCCAATTGCATATGAACACACTGTGGATTCTCACATTTTACATTGCCCTCCCATGATCCACATTCTACTTCTTCATTATTCTATTTCTCTCTTCTTCTTCGTAGTAAAAAAGCTTAAAGGAGTGGTCTGTATTCATTGCATCAGGTTTCCTGTCTTCCATTGTTTCTTTAATCTACTCCAATCTTGCTTTTACCATCATTACTTCTCCAAAACCATTCCTGTGCATGATAATCCTGTTTGCCAAAACGGGTGGACATTTCTTTGAATTCTTTTTCACCATTTACTATTGACCTCTTCTTGAAGCTGTTCTTTCAGTTTCTAGAATACCACTCTCTCTTAATATTCCTCTTGCCCCTTTAATCATCATTTTTTGTCTTTTTGTTTGCTGGTTCTTTCTTCTCAATCCTACATTTAGTTGTTAGACTTCTCTACCTGTTGGTTCTGGATGATCTTCTCTGTCTACACTTTCACGTACAGTGACCTCATTCACTCCATGGCTTTAAATGCCAGATGGACAAAGATGGCCCTGAAATTTATAACTACAATACTATATTCTTTCCTGTGTTCCAGATTTATATATCCAGTTGACTCTTTACTATCTCTAATTGGATATATTATAGGTATGTCAAATTCACATTGTCAAAACAGTGTTTTAAAATTTCTCTTTTTTCTTCTTCCAGGTTCCTCTTCAACACTTTCTCATCTTAGTAATTGACACCCTCACCCACTCAACTACTCAACCCAGGAACCCAGAAGTCAACCTTGATTTGTTACTTACTTTCATTCCCTGCCTATAATTCTTCAGCATGACTTTTCATTCTGTTTCTGAAATATATCTTATTTCCCTTGTCAAAAGGGAACAATACCAGACATTTATTAAAGTTGGCAAGACAGATTTTATTCAGACTACTTCAATGGGGGAGAGAGACACAGTATACCCTGAGCTCAACTCCAGCTAAGACAAAGGTGACAGAGGGTTTTAAAGGGAAAACAGAGAAAACACAAAGGAGCTCTGGGGAAGTGAAAAGGAGGAAATAAAAAAAAAAGAGATTAGGGGAGCTGTGGAGCAATAGAAAATTACAGAGGGCAGTAAGTGAAGAATTACTGAAAATGATTTGGGACTGTAGGTTGGAACAATGTATATTTCGTGGTTTGGTGGCATTGTGTGTCACCTTAAGGGACGTGGTATAGTGCAGGTGGCAGCCAGGCTAAAGTTTGGTCATGTCTCTTAGCACAATCTTTGGGCAGATCCTTTGTGCTGTGTGGAAGTTCATACGCTCTTCACTGTTACCACCTTGTCTGTCATCTATCATCTGGTCTTTTGAAAGGGTCTCTTCAGTGGTCTCCTTGCACCTGTTTTTGCCCAGTATAAACAAAATTGTGTGTTAACTATGGAAATGCAAGTCAAAACCACAATGATGTACCACTTCACACCCACTAGAATGGCTATAATAACAAATAAAAATAAAGACATAACAAGTGTTGGTGAGGATGTGGAGAAATTGGAACCTTTATACATTGCTGCTGGGAGTTAAAATGATACAGCTACTTGGAAAACAGCTCGGCAGTTTCTTAAACATAGAGTTACCATATGACCCAGCAATTTCCTTCCTGGATAACTACCCAAGAGAAAGAAAACATATGTTCACACACATACACACACACACACACACACACACACACACACACACACACAGAGTACCCAAATGTTATTGTCTATTCATTATGGATCACAGAAGGGCTGTCTTTATTGCAGTCACTCAGGGATCTAGGATGATGAAGCCGCCACCAATTTCAACAATTGTTGATTGTTATTCTACAGGGAAAGCATCCTCTGGCAGATCTTGTATTAGCAGTTGATACTCTTTACTTCTACTCACAATTTAGAGGCTAGAACTAGTTATGTGTCCCCATCTAATTCAAGAACAAGGAAGTACAATCCTACATTGTGCTTGTGAGGTAGGAAACCAGAAATGGTCAGTGAACAGGTGAATGACTATTCAAGACCCACTCCAGGGCCTGAGACCTTGCTGTTCTCTCATCTTGGTATGATGTTGCTTCACCTCTGCACAGAGCTGGCTCCTTTTCATCCTTTGGTTCTAGAATTTCCCTTAGAGAACGTCTGTGGTTAAGTCAGTTCCAAGCAGTGCCTTAATTTTGTCCCCATTTCTTTTGAGTTCTTTATCCCATCCTCCAATGTGTTGTTATAACCCTGCTTACATCACAATCTAAAATTATTTTGTATATTTCTTTGCTAATTTTTTATTGACTATTCTCCCTAGAATGTAAACTTTTTGAGGTTATAGTGTGTATTCTTCTCTTATTCAATTCCGGAATCTCCAACATTTAGAACAATGCCTAGCAAGCTCATAATAGAATCAATAAATATTCATTAAATAAATGAATGAATATGCTTTTTTACCTTTCTAGCATTTTTCATGCTGTTCCTTCTTCCTTTCTCAGACACAATACTATGTATTATCTAATGTTCTAAGCTTAATGTCATCCTCTCCATAAACCCTTCCCCTAGTCACGGGGTAATTTTGAAGTGAACCATGCTCTCATAAAATTTTACCTATTCCTTTTTGGGTACCAGATAGTCTGCCTTGCATCTTTGTAGTTGTATGCATGACTCTCCACCATTTCCTATTCCACATCTTGGATTAGATTTATACAGCTTTAATACAAAGTATTCTACCTTATGAATGTTTTATGTCCCAGTACCAAGCCTATTCAACAAATATCTACCAACCAATTGTTCTAGGAAATATTCTAAATGCTGGAGATACAGTAGTGAACAGCTCTGGGGAGGCTTATTTGCTATGGAGGCACACAGAACAACAAACAAATAAATATATAACTAGAAGTGATAAGCACTTTGAATAAAATTAAAGTAGGATAAACAGGACAGACAGTGAAGGAGGAGTGGGTAATTTAAAAACGTTGGTCAGAGAAAGTTTTTCTGAGATGTGATACTTGAATAGAGCTCTGCATGAAATGAAGATGCAAGCCATCCATGCACCTGGGAGAAATATGTTACAGATAAGCCCAACAGCAAGTGCAAAGGCCATGATAAATAAGCCAGAAGAAGCCTAGTATAACTCATATGCATTGGAATGGGGGAGAAGGCAGAGAGTTGTTGAGACCACATTTTACTTTGTAGGCCATGCAGTGGGTCTGGGTTTTGTTTTAAATATGTTGGCATTCCATTAGTAGATTTTGAACAGATTAAGGTGGTTTAAAGCATCAAATCAACCATGAGGGTCTCTTCCATAGTCGGGAGTGGGGGCAGCAAGAGTAGAATAAAAAATAAAAATAAATAAAAATAAATAAAAATAAATTTAAAAAACAGATAAGAAGCTATTTGATAGACCAGATGGGAAAGGAAGGTAGCTTGGATTAGAGTAGTAGTGCAGAAATGTTTGAGAAGTGGTCAGAAGGTGAGAATGATATTCAGGGAGTCAAGGAAGAAAGTGTTTCAATAGCAAAGAGAATTAAAAAACATCAATGCTGCTGAGAAGTTGAACAAGAAGAGGATAAATAATTGATACCTGGAGGTGGTGAACTTGATGAGTGTGACTTTCCTGGAGCAATGGAAAGGAAAGCCTGAGTGAAGTGATTCCAAGAAAAGGTGGAATATGAGGACGTGGAGACAGAGAATATAGATTGATGCAATTTTGCTAGTAAAAAAGCAGCATATAAATGAGAGGGGATTATAAGGATTATAATGTGAAATGCATAATTACTTAAAGAATTAACATGTTATTTTTAAAACAACACACAAAAGATAGGAAGAAATTTACTTATTTAGTCTTCTCTCTCCATTCCATTAACTTCTCCCTATCCCCAGGGCAGAGAAAGACCTTCTGTATGTATGAGGGACAAGACGGACTCCGGGGAGATTAGTCAGGGCACTTTGCTTAAAGGCTCTAGAAGGAAGCACAGGAAAAGTGGTAGAAACGCACTGGGGCAAAGTCTCTCTTGTCCATTTTAGGATCTCTCTCTCTCTGTCTTGCCTATCCTTTCTTGGCTATGACACTGTTTTCTCCCATTTTGGGTTTCTGCCCAGTGCTTCTGAATTTTACTTTCCCGAAAGCCAGTTGTCCTGGCAAGAATGCCTTGTTGCAGATGGAAAAGGCAGGGGTAATCAAAATAATGAAAATGAAAGCTAAAACAAAGTCTAATTATTTTATGTAAAAAACATGAATTGATTCTGTTTTTTACCTCCAATATTTTTCCTCATCAAAGAAATAAGACTTTAAAAAATGGAATCAGGTTATGGACCTAGAAGAAAAATGACAGAAAAACAAAAAGCAAACAAAAAATCACTTGACTGTTTTAGTGTATACCAGGGGTCAGCAAACTACAACCCACAGGCTAATCTGGCCTGCCATCTGTTTTTGTAAATAAAGCTTTATTGGAACACAGTCATGCTTATTTATTTTCATATTGTTGATGCCTGCTTTTGTGCTATAATGTCAGCATTGAGTAGTTGTGACAGAAAGTATATGGCTGTAAAAGCCTAAAATATTTACTATCTGGCCCTCTAGAGAAAATATTTGATGACCTCCTCATTTACACTAACATTTCTCAAAATGTGCCCTCAGTGACATTACCTCAGTGGGGTACCATGAGCACACAAGATTGGAAAATTTCAAATTAAATGAGGGTAAGCAAATTTATTAAATGTAGGACTCATGGAGGCTTACATGTGCCACTATGAATTATGAGTCTCTGAAAGGAAGACAGTGTTCTTTGTAGGTTTAAAGATAAGATCTTACGGGAATTAGGAAGGGAATTTAGTTCTGAATTCTAAAAATGCCTAGATCCTGGCCTGGAAGACACCTCTTCTTTTCACAGAATTCTGGTTAAGTAAAATCTATAAGGAAAAATGGAGTGAGAACAAACATACCATTTTATTAATAGTTCTTCAAGTAGCCAATGCCCCAATATAGGGCTCCCATGTAAATGATCATGTTGAAACACACAATATGTAACTTAAGGCATACAAGTGGCTTCCTATCTTCCCCTAGTTTAAATCTTTAAATATTACCATCTCATGCCAGGCTCATGGATAAAGGAAGCTGAGTAAATGAATGGAGCGCAATATGGCAGATCTTAGGTCTTCACTGGCTTTGGTCTAACTTATGTGTCTGGAGGAGGGAGAAAGAAGAGATGACAATCAGTCACACCTGCACAGAAACAGCAGTGTAAATGGAAGCGTGGGACAGCACTGCAGCTTTGTTTATGCCTTTAAGACACAGTGATTGCATACAATCATAATAACAGTCCAGTCACTATCCCAAAACTCTGAGTAATATAATATACAATTCTTCCTTCTTTACTGCTGTCAGACAATTAAAAGGCATTAGCAAAAGTGCCCCGGCACGGTAACAGGATGCTGTAGTATGTTCTTTCCCTACAGTTTGCTGGCGTTCCCCAACTTATCTGACTTCAATATCCTTTGCTTTTCACAGAACTCATAGTGAGACCAATCTTCTGGAAAGAACCCACTTGATCTTTAGTGGGCATAAGAATTTACTGGAGATTTTTGATTAATAATAATTCCCATAACTGTAGTCCAGCTGAAAGATTGCATTTCAGCAGGTTCAGGAGCCTGCATTTTTTTTTAAACTCCCACTTGGTTCAAAAACAGGTAGTCCACTGGTCATAATTTGAGAAACAATAGTCTCAATATTAGCTGGAGAAGCAAAAGGAGTCCTTAAGCTAATGTGTACTTCTGCCCTACTAAGCAGAGAAGGCTGGAGTAAAACTCCAGGCTGGTAACTATGCTTGAGTTAAATCATGCTACCTATCATATTTGGAAACCTCTAACACAGATAAGGAGTTGGCCTAGACTTTTAGTTTGAAATTTTGGCAAACTGAACTCTCTGAGACAGGACTCATAAACCAGATCTAGAAAACCTGGAGAGTCTGAAAGATTGTAGCGGCACTTTTGTGTCAGAATTGGTTGAATCATTTACATAAGGAAACAATAGTTGGAGGACTTTTTAGAGTTACACTCAAGAAAGATTAAAATTCAGTTTTCTGTGTTATTTAAATATGCTGTCTGGAAATTTATGGTATCTCTCTTTTTGTAAGTCACTAATAACGTTAAGAATGGTAGAGATGACATGAAAGATCTTGCATGATTTGCAGGCAGTTTTCAAGAGAAATAAAGACTTACGAGAACAACTCAAATTAAGCTGTCTGAAAAGAGAATGAACTGCCTTGGTAGCCAGCAAACTTACATAATGAAAAAATGTACAAGCATAAGATAGATTGTAGAGGGAATTCAAATATTTCACCAGTTCTAATGTTCTATATTTTGAAGTCCTAAATTTTAAAATTCTTACCAGCTCTGAGATTCTGAGTCTGTTGTATAATCATTTCATACCTTCTTTTTGGATGACAATGCCAATTTTATATTTTATTTCAGTAAATATAACTTACATGTCCACTTGGGGGTAGTAAAGTATTTTTTCGGTATCTCTAGGGATTCGTCAGCATTTCCTCTGCACATCCATTAGATGCAAGTAAAAATAGTACCAACTAGATGTTGTACTATTTCTTTCAGTTTATAAATGACAGTTTCTTCTGGTGCATATGTAAACACAGTAGAAAGTATGGGTAACCATGTTTCATTTTATTTTTCTATTTTTTCTTTTTCTGTAATGCCCAGAGAGTTAAAAACATACAAATTAAAGTGATTTTATCAGCAACAAATATGCCCAGAGTAGGTCCAGGCTGAATGACATTAAAGTTAATTCTACAATGGTCCCATTACATTTAATTTAATTTAATTCGAAATAAAACAGTCCCAAGGTGGCTTGAAAGTTTCTGTGTTATAAAGATATGCCAATAGTTGAGTCCTTCTCCTCCTCCTAAATAATTTCAAGATTATTAAATTTTTACTGTAACAACAGTAACTTAAATTACACCAATACCCAGTGGCTTAAGACAACACTTTTTTTAAAAAAAAATTATTATTTCACGTGGATGAGAAATCCAAATGTAGGTTAGCTGGGTGTCCCTGGCTCCAAGTCTTTCACGAGACTACAATGAAGGTGTCCACTGGGGCTGCAGATACTTCATGGCTTAACCAAGGTGGGGTCTACCTCCAAGCTCACTGGCAGCTGGTTTCTTCAGAGAGAACTATCCAAGAGAAGGAGAGAGAGAGAGGGAGGTATGCCCAGGAGAGAAATCAGTCTTTTTGTAACCTATTCTTGAAAGTGACATCCTGGCCGGGCAGCAGCGGCTCACGCCTGTAACCCCAGCACTTTGGGAGGCCGAGGTGGGTGGATCACTTGAGGTCAGGAGTTCCAGACCAGCCTGGCCAACATGATGAAAGCCCATCTCTACTAAAAATATAAAAATTAGCCGGGTGTGGAGGCATGCACCTATAATCCCAGCTACTTAGAAGGCTGAGGCAGGAGAATCATGTGAACCTGTGAGGTGGAAGTTGCAGTGAGCTGAGATGGCACCACTGCACTGCAGCCTGGGCAACAAGTGAGCCTCGATCTAAAAATAAAATAAAAAGAACATCCCATCCTTTCTGCTATATTCTATTCGTTAGTAAAAAGTCAATAAGTCCAGCCCACACTCAAGGAGAGAAATTACACAAGGACATGAATACCAAAAGGTGGAGATCATTGCAGGGGTCCATGTTGTAGGCTGCCTAACATAGATAAATTTTACAACTAAATAGTTTTAAATTATTTCTCATTTGAAAAGTTACTAAGGTAATATTCCTCAGTTAATCAGATTTCTATTTTATGGGCAGGGAAACAAGAATGTGTCTTGCACTGGTAGTCAGTAGACGTGGATATCAGTTCTTCCTCTGTGTTGAACAGCTGCAACACCTCAGGCACGTTATACAAGTACTGAATCTTGATTCCTCTGTCAATGAAGAAAGGCAGTTTGAGTATACTCTTTAAGATCCTTTCTAGCTTGGAAATTCTTTTTAAACAAAAAATCAAATTCTCTTCTAAGAACATCTAACTGTCTTTCCTCTAGACCAGAGTTTCTCAACCTCAGCACTATTGAAATTTTGGGTCAGATGATTTTGGGGGCCATCCTGGACATTGTAGGATGTTGCACTGAAACCCTGGTCTCTACCTACCAGACATCAAAAGACAATCAAAAATGTCTTCAGACACTAGAGATTGAATCTAACATGCAAATATAATATTCTTTTTCTATAATATCTTGATTTTTTTCCATCAAGAAAAAATCTATAAATCAATACACAGGTGTTAATAATGTAAATGTATTTTAAAATTTAAAATATAAGTGATCTTTTGAGGCAGAAAGTCATGACCTGGAGATGAGATAGTGTTTCTAGTGACTGTGTTAGGAATTGGGGGTGGAGAAGTCACACTATTCATACTAAGCATGAATCATGCACACTCACAGAAAATGAAATGACTAGGGAAAAATCTCTAGGAGCCACAGAAGCAATTGTGTGAAAGTATGTGTGAGTTACTGTGATGGATCATTTTATTTAAATTTTATTTTATGTTAAGTTCTGGGATATATGTGCAGGACATGCAGGTTTGTTACATAGGTAAACGTGTGCCATGGGGATCTGCTGCACCTATCAACCCATCACCTAGGTATTAAGCCTCACATGCATTAGCTATTTGTCCTGATGCTGTCCCTCCCCCATGCCCCCAACAGGCCCCAGTGTGTGTTGTTCCCCTCCCTGTGTCCATGTGTTCTCATTGTTCAGCTCCCACTTTTGAGTGAGAACATGCAGTGTTTGGTTTTCTGTTCCTGTGTTAGTTTGCTGAGGATGATGGCTTCCAGCTTCATCTACATCCCTGCAAGGGGCATGATCTCATTTCTTTTTATGGCTGCATAGTATTCCATGGTGTATATGTACCACATTTTCTTTATCTAGTCTATTGTTGATGGGCATTTGGGTTGATTCCATGTGTTTGATTGTGTGAATAGTGCTGCAATAAACATATGTGTGCATGTATCTTTATAATACAATGATTTATATTCCTTTAGGTATATACCCAGTAATGGGATTGCTGGGTCAAATGATTTTTCTGGGCCGGGTGCGGTGGCTCACGCCTGTAATCCCAGCACTTTAGGAGGCCGAGGCGGGCAGATCATGAGGTCAGGAGATCGAGACCATCCTGGCTAACATGGTAAAACCCTGTCTCTACTAAAAATACAAAAAATTAGCCAGGCATGTGGTGGGTGCCTGTAATCCCAGCTGCTCAGGAGGCTGAGGCAGGAGAACGGCATAAACCCAGGAGGCAGAGCTTGCAGTGAGCTGAGATTGCGCCATTGCACTCCAGTCTGGGTGACAGAGCAAGACTCCGTCTCACAAAAAAAAAAACAAAAAAAAAAAAAAAAAAAAGATATTTCTGGTTCTAGATCCTTGAGGAATTGCCACACTGTCTTCCACAATGGTTGATCTAATTCACATTCCCACCAACATTGTAAAAGTGTTCCTTTTTCTCCACAGCCTTGCCAGCACCTGTTGTTTCTTGACTTTCTAATAATTGCCATTCTGACTGGCATGAGATAGTATTTCATTGTGGTTTTGATTTGCAATGATCAGTGACGTTGAGCTTTTTTTGCATGTCTGTTGGCTGCATGAATGTCTTCTTTTGAGAAGTGTCTGTTCATGTCCTTTACCCATTTTTAGATGGAATTGTTTTTTTCTTGTAAATTTGTTTAAGTTCCTTGTAAATTCTGGATATTAGACCTTTGTCAGATAGGTAAATTGAAAAAAATGTCCCCCATTTTGTAGGTTGCCTGTTCACTCTGTTGTTGTGGGAAGTCAGGGACCCTGAACAGAGGGACCAGCTGGAGCCGCAGCAGAGGAACAAAAATTGTGAAGATTTCATGGACATTTATCAGTTCCCCAAATTAATACTTTATAATTTCTTATGCCTGTCTTTACTGCAGTCTCTGAACATAAATTGTGATGATTTCATGGACATTTATCAGTTCCCAAATAATAATCTTATAATTTCTTATGCCTGTCTTTACTTTAATCTCTTAATCCTGTTATCGTCATAAGCTGAGGATGTACGTCACCTCAGGACCACTGTTGTACAAACTGATTGTAAAACATGTGTGTTTGAACAATATGAAATCAGTGCACCTTGAAAAAGAACAGAACAACAGCGATTTTCAGGGAACAAGGGAAGACAGCCATAAGGTCTGACTGCCTGTGGGGTCGGGCAGAATAGAGCCATATTTTTCTTCTTGCAGAGAGCCTATAAATGGATGTGCAAGTAGGAGAGATGCCTTTAAATTCTTCTCCTAGCAAGGAATATTAAATATTCTGACCCTAAGAAAAGAATTACATTCCTGGATGGAGGTCTATAAATGGCTGCTCTGGGAGTGTCTGTCTCATGCAGTTGAGATAAGGACTGAACTACACCCTGGTCTCCTGCAGTACCCTCAGGATTATTAGGGTGTGGAAAAAATCCCACCCTGGTGAATTTGAGGTCAGACCAGTTCTCTGCTCTTGAACCCTGTTTTCTGTTCTTTAAGATGTTTATCAAGACAATACGTGCACAGTTGAACATAGACCCTCATCAGTAATTCTAATTTTGCCTTTTACCTTGTGATCTTCGCTTTGCCCTTTGCCTTGTGATCTTTATTGGCCTCAGAAGCATGTGATCTTTGTGACCTACTCGCTGTTTGTACACCCCCTCCACTTTTGAAATTTCTAATAAAAACTTACTGGTTTTGCTGCTCTGGGGACATCATGGACCTACCAATATGTGATGTCACTGGAGGCCCAGCTGTAAAATTCCTCTCTTTGTACTCTTTCTCTTTATTTCTCAGACCAGCTGACACGTTAGGGAAAATAGAAAGAACCTATGTTGAAATATTGGGGGTAGGTTCCCCCGATACTCTGTGAAGAATGTCAATAGTAGTTTAATGGGAATAGCATTGAAGCTATAAATTACTTTGGGCATTATAGCCATATTGATTCTTCCTATCCACAATGATGAAATGTTTTTCCATTTGTTTGTGTCCTCTCTTATTTCCTTGAGCAGTGGTTTGTAGTTCTCCTTGAAGAAGTCCTTCACATCCCTTGTTAACTGTATTCCTAGGTATTTTATTCTCTTTGTAGCAATTGTGAATGGGAGTTTATTCATGATGTGGCTCTCTGCTTCTCTATTGTTGGTGTATAGGAATGCTTGTTACTTTTGCACATTGATTTTGTATCCTGAGACTTTGCTTAAGTTGCTTATCAGCTCAAGGACCTTTTGAGCTGAGATGATGGGGTTTTCTAGATATAGGATTATGTCATCTTCAAACAGAGAAAATTTGACTTCCTCTCTTCCTGTTTGAATACTTTTTCTTTTTTTCTTGCCTGATTGCCCTGGCCAGAACTTCCAATACCATGTTGAATAGGAGTGGTGAGAGAGGGCATCCTTGTCTTGTGCCAGTTTTCAAAGGTAATGCTTCCAGCTTTTGCCCATTCAGTATGATATTGGCTGTGGGTTTGTCCTAAATAGCTTTTACTATTTTGAGATATGTTTTTGTTCTGTGATGGTTAATTTTATGTGTCAACTTAACTGGGCCACAAGACACCTAGACATTTTGGTCAAACATTAGTGTTGGTGTGCCTGTAAGGGTGTTTCTGGATGAGATTAACATTTAAATTCATCTGAATATTAGATTGAGTAAAAAAGATTGCCCTTCCTAATGTGAGTGGGCCTCATCTAACCAACTGAAGATCTGAATAGAACAAAAATGCTGAGTAAGAGGGAAATTCTCCTGCTTGACTGCTTGGGATGGAACTTTGTTCTTCTGTCCTTGAACTGAAGCTTATACCATTGCCTTTCTTGGGTCTTTAGTCCTTAGACTCAGACGGGAATTACACCATCATCTCTCCTGGGTCTCCAGATCTCCAACTACAGATGCTGGGACTTCTCAGTTTCTATAATCATCTGAGCCAATCTTTCCTTCCTTCTTTTCTTCCTTTTCTTCCTTCTTCCCTTCCCTCCCTCCTTCTTCCTTTCCCTTCTTTTCCTTTCCTTTTTCTCTCTCTTTCTTTCTCTCTCTCTTTCTCTTTCTCTCTTCTTTCTTTCTTTCTTTCTTTCTTTCTTTCTTTTTTTTCTTTCTTTCTTTTTCTTTCTTTCTTTCTTTTTTCTTTCTTTTTCTCCTTCCTTCCTTCCTTCTTTTCCTTCCTTTCTTTTTTTCTTTCTTTTTTATCTATTTATCTATCTATCACCATCATCCATCTATCTATCCATTCATTCATCCATCCTACTGGTTCTCATTCCCTGGAGAACACTAAGGAGAGTTATGATAAGAGACAATATGGTCATGGAAAACTTCTAGAAGGGATGAGATGAGAAGAAGGTGGACAGAAGAATTTTAGGTGAGTTGCAACTTTTCTAAGCATCATATTCCAGAACCTGGCACTTTATAACACTTGAAAAGTTTTTCCATCTAGCCTGGGTTTCTCCTGTTGCCATCCTCAGCTCATAGGCTCAACATTGACAAGGAATCCCTCCTTGACCAAACTTTAGTCAGGCTCCTTTGAGCCTTGTTTTTACTAGGCCTCTCTATGGCCTCCATCTTTGGCCAGCTGAGGCCAGTTTTAGCTAGACTCCTACTAAGCTGTTTTATAGACCTTGATATCCAGTCAAGCTTCTTTTCATGTGTTTTTTATCTAGTCAACTCTCTCAGCCTCCTAATACCTAATAAAGTTCCTCTTGGCAATTTTTATTGTCTCTTTCACCCTGACTATTGGCTATAAATCCCCACTTGTCTCAGTCATATTTGGAGTTGAGTTCAATTTCTCTCACCTGTGGCACTTGTCTCTCCCCGCATTGTAACTGTGTTGAATAAAGCCTTGCTTGCCATTACTAACAAGTTTCCAGTGCAATTACTTTTTCTTTTACACCATTAGGAAATGACACTCCAATAAGTAAAAATTATAGGGTGAAGTTTGAGACTGAATTCTAAGACATTCTTTCAATTTCAGTCAAAGCATGATTTTACATTTTTAAAAATCCGAGGGTGAGCCACCCAACAGTTACCTAGCGTACTTTAAAGCTATGTCCTTCTGCTGTCAAGAATTTGGTATGTGTGTAAGGAATACAAGCTATTTTTTAAAGCTAATCAAATTAGATAGATAAATCTATTAATGAAATTCTCTTAAATGAGATCCAAAGACCATTATTACACATTGAAGAAGTATGCTTTTTATGTTATAATTTATTTTCTAAATTATACAGGCTATAATCACTCCTCATTCATTAAAGGTAGTGAGGTATGGAAGGAGCCATGGGCCCACGTCAGGAGAAATCAATCCTGATATGAACCTATTGACTCATTGTTTCATCTCCGACAAGCCATATTTCCTTTTTGTGCTTTAGAAAGTTGGTATAGATTTGTAGCTAAGAGCTGGAGGTCTAGACTTGGAACTAATTGGCTGAATTAAATCTCATCTTCAACATTTATTAGCTATATAACTGTGGGTAAATCACTTAAGTCCTCTGTTTCAATGTATTTTTGTTCTGTGGGATGGGGATTATAATAGTATCCATCTCTTGGTAAGGTAAAAATGGATGATAAATGTAAAGCTCTTAGTAGAGTAGATAGAAAACTCTCAAGTGACATTATGGATACATAAAAGTACTGTCGAACTAGATAATCTTGAAGGCTCCTTCATTTTCTAAATGTCTATAAAATGCATAATGTACATAGGAGTTCAAAATAGGCTGCATGTCTCTCTTGAATCAGGGTCACAGTTAAGAAGAGATAGTGAAAGAATGACTATAAATGTCCTTTCAGTCAGTAATCTGAAAACCTTATAATGTGTTTATAGTGCATTTCCACACTATAAAAAAAAAAGTCTTCAGCTAAGTAGAGGAGAATGTGGAAAATTTGCATCTTTTTACAGTGAATCCTGTGGGATATTTAAAAACAGATGTATAGGAAAGATAAGTAGATCTGTTGCTATTTTCTGCACTAATATTAATGGACAGCACTCCACAGTAATACTTCCACTGTAGGTTAATTACAAAATGTTGATGAGGCTTTCATGTCATAATTAGCATGCTTCAGCCTATTTCATCTGGTACCTCTGGGTCAAAAATCTGGTACATTGACTATTTTTTTCAATGAGTTAACCACAACTTTAAGTGGCCTATAATTATAACAGTGTTATTGGCATGTATTCTAAAAACAAATCACATATATTACAACAAGATGGCAGAATGCCAGCATATTAATAGCTAGTGGTATGCTGATAAGCCAGCTAGCTGGGAGAGGAAAAAAGCCCTGATTTGTGGTGTTTGCCAATTTCTCCAGTATAAATATTTTCACTGTGACTGATTTCGAGCTATCAATCATTTGACAACAGGCCTGCAAAAGTCCTAAATATTTAACAGTAAGCTTTTATAAACCAGTCCAAGCCAGTACCAGCATACTCCTGAATCGCTGATACTTTTACATACTGAATTTTTAAGTTGGAATAATGGTACTTCTTTAGCTATCCCACAAATATGTTCATTCAATTAAAATTCATCCATTAAGAGAGTATCTTTATGCAAGACTTAAGTGCGCTTCACAATAGAGGTTATAATAATTTGAGTCACAGACTACTTTGAGGAAATAAGCAAAGCTATACACATTTTCTCTCCAAGGGGAAAAAAGTACTAAGAATTTTGAATACAATTTCAGGAGATTCTTGGATCTCCTTACATTCATTCATGGGTGTCAGATTTAAAATGCCTGCTATTTCTTTGAGCTAGAGAAACTAATGTGACAGGCAACATTCTGAATGTCATTGCTTCAGTTCACTAAGCTTATAGATTACTGGTGTGCTAAAAAGTCACTATCTCATTGCAAAAGAGTTAAGTTACCAATACAGTCATGTGTCACTTAGTGATGAGGATATGTTCTGAGAAATGCATCATTAGGCAATTTTGTTATTATGCAAACATCATACACAAAACTAGCTGGCATAGCCTACTACACACCTAGGCTATATGGCATAGCCTATGGCTCCTAGGATACAAATCTTTACAGCATTTTCTTGTACTGAATACTATAAACAACTGTAACACAATAGTAAGTATTTTTGTATCTCAACATAGAGAAGTTACAGTAAAAATATGATATTATAATCTTATGAGACCACCTTCACATATTAGTCTGTGGTCTATTAATGACTGAAACATTGTTATGCAGCACAGGATTGTATTTTATTAGTCATGTTAACTGTGTGGACTCTTCTATCATTATTCTAAAACTCAGAGACCACAAGGAATTCATAAAAACATGAGGTCAACCATTAGTAGCATTAAACAATTTAGTTTTGTTTTCTCCCTTTGTTCTACGAATTTTATATGAACCATTATATAAGCTAACTCTAGAACTTGTGATGTTTAAATTTTCATTTTGAAATACTTACTTCCTATATGTATATATGTATGTGTATAGATGTATGTATAAAGAAAAACTCAACCAACATTCTTTTATTCTTTTTTTCCTTTTTGAATCTTATTTCCTCCTGACTACATCAAATCCCTTTTTCATATGGTCCCAAAGTACTTGTATTTATATTTTGTGGCACACTTCACAATCAGATTTAAGCAATTAATGTTGTCATGGTTTTCAGAAATAATCATGTCTTCTTCGCGACGTCAACTTTCAAGGGCAAGAAGTTTATAACCTGGCATGATGCACATCTCCTAATGGTCACCAAGTAAAGATTTGTTTAAAGGAAGGAGGAAAGAAAAAAGGACCAAAGTTTTAGTCAACCAGTCAAATTGCTAGCTTTAGTTTTAGTGTGTTTCTCTTTCTATTCACTGACAGCAGCAGCATATTTAGTCCTGGTAATTGGGTGTTGATGTTAAGTTGATGTTTAAGGGCTAATAGATTATCATTGAACAATATCTCTACTTTAAAAGGCAAGTAGAAAGTTTATTTCTCCTCCATTTCTGAGGTTTTGTTTTGCAGAGCCTTTTCAACTTAATCCTCAAATGGCCACAGAATTTTGCCCACTAATGTAAACTATCATGAGAGAATTCTGATTTATTAAAACTGGGTTGTAATTAGCAGAGTTTCTTTGTTTGTTTTAATGTTGAGTATCTGAATATGACTATTAAATTAACAGATGGTGATGTCAGAGACCAATACCCCCATTTATCGTTGGAATCATTCATTCAACTTATGAATAATTCAGAGGCTAAATGCTGGAACTTTTGTGTTTTAGCATCAGTAACTCCTGAGATTGGGAAGGGCCTTCTTGTACCATAGGGACAACAGGCATGTCATTATAATCACAACTGATTGGGTGGCCAACTGAAAGTCAGGTATCTCTGTCACAAACATAATCTTAGTCTTTTATCTCTTAATATGGTTCCATTTGGAACTGTTGCTTAACTCAATACATTGAAATATGAAGCCAACTCACTTTATCACGTATTTATTGAACATCTACCATTGTGATAGATATATTGCCAGGGTTCCAACAACAGAAAAAATGAACACCAGATACATTGTGTCTTTGACAAATTTACATTCTGGCAAAGCAAGAACATAAATCACTGAAATAAAAAGCAGAGTGAAGGAAAAGCTTAAGAGACATAAACTGACAGAGAAGTCAGATACAATATCTATTTGAATAAAATCAAGCAAGGCTTCATGGAGGAAGCACTACACTGAGATGAACACTGAAGGATGGGTAGGATAGAAACAGATGGAGATTGGAGATGAAGAGGGCATTCTATGCATGAAGATCTGCAGCTGGGAAAAACTGTGGGATGCATTTGCATAAGAACAGCAAGTAATTCCATTTGAATAGAGTATACATTACTTGTGATGGTATAATGGAAAATTAGTCTAGGAAGTAGTTTTGTCCATCTTATATGTGTGAAGAGTATTGTGTAGGTAATAAAAGACTGAGTAAGTAAAAGTGGGTTTGAGACCAGTTGTTGCCATTTGACTTGTCTTGGTTCCAAGATACTTCCATCTATACTATATGAAATTAGACATTAGAAATCCAAGTCTAGACCAATTTATGAAAATAACTAAATTCCTGTTTGGTATAGTTTCTGCTTCTTTTGACCTTTCGCCACAGCCCCTCCCTCTTCTCATTCTTCTCTAAGTTGAACTTCTTAGTTTAATCCAATTCCTAATGAGAAATCGCTGATAATGACTTGGCAGTTGGGGTGGGAGAGATAATCATTCTCAGGAGCACTCTCATGTTATAAGGGGGAACTCTTAGAGCAAAGGCTGTAGGACTGTAAGGAATCACACGATAATGGCAGTATATGAGGCAGTAGGTAAATGCAGGCATACCTCAGAGATACTGTGGGTTCAGTTCCAGACCATTGCAATAAAGTGAGTCACACTTTTTTTTTTTTTTTTGGTTTCTCAGTGCATATGAAAGTTATGTTTACACTATATTGTAGTCTATAATAGCATTAAGTTTTTAAAATGTATGTAAGTTAGAAATATTTTGTGGCTAAAAAACAAAAATGATAATCTAAACTGTCAGTGAGTCATAATCTTTTTGCTAATGAAGGGTCTTGTCTCAATGTTGACAGCTGCTGACTGATGATGGTAGTGGTTGCTGAAGGGTGAGGTGGCTGTGGACATTTCTTAAAATAAGACACCAAAAAAGTTTGCTGCATCCAATGACTTTTACTTTCATGAAAGATTTCTCTGTAGCATGCAATGCTGTTTGATAGCATTTCACCCACAAGAGAACTTCTTTCAAACTGGAAATCAATCCTCTTCAACTCTGCAGCTCTTTTATTGTCAGTTTATAGAATATTCTAAATCATTTGTTGTCATTTCAACAATGTTCACAGCATCTTCACTAGTGGTAGTTCCATCTCAAGAAACCATTCTCTTTGCTCATCCATAAGAAGCAACCTCTCATTTGTTCAAGTTTCATGATGAGGTTGCAGCAATTCATTAACATCTTTGGGCTCAACTTCCAATCTAGTTATCTAGCTATTTCTACCATATTTGTGGTTACTTCCTCCACTGAAGTCTTGAACCCCTCAAAATTATTCATGAATGTTGGAAGCAACTTCCTTCAAACTCCTATTAATGTTGGTATTTTGACTTCCTCCCATGAATCATTAATGTTCTTAGTTGCATCTAGAATGGGGAATTCTTTTCAGAAGGATCAATTTACATTGCCCAGATCCATCAGAGGAATCACTATGGCAGCTACCACCTCATGGAAATATGTTTCTCAGAGTTGAAATTATTCCTTGTTCCATGGGCTGCAGAATGAATGTTGTGTTCACAGGCATGAAAACAACATTAATATCCTTGTACAACTCCATCACAGCTCTTGGGTGAATAGGTAGGTGCATTATCCATAAGCAGTAATATTTAGAAAGGAACCTTTATTTCGAGCAGTAAGTCTCAACAGTGGGCTTAAAATATTCAGTAAACCATGCTGTAAGCAGATGTGCTGTTATCCTGGTTTCATTTTCCCATTTATAGAGCACAGAATAGATTTAGCATAATTCTTAAGGGCCCTAGGATTTTCAGAATGGTGAATGAGCATTGGCTTCAACTTCAGGTCACCAGCTGCATTATCCCCAAACAAGAGTCAGCCTGTTCTTTGAAGCTTTGAAGTCAGACATTAACTTCTCTCTAGGTATAAAAGCCTTAGTTAGATGGCATCTTCTTCCAAGATAAACCTGTTTCATCTACATTAAAAATCTTTTTTTTTTTTCTGTAGCCAACTTCATCAATTATCTTAGCTGTAACTTCTGGATAACTTGCTGCAGCTTCTACATCAGCACTTGATGTTTCAGTTTGCTCTTTTATGTTATGGAGAATGGCTTTGTTCTTTAAACCTCATGAACCAACCTCTGCTAGCATCCAACTTTTCTACTGCATCTTTCTCAGCTCTCTCTTTCTTCATAGAGTTGAAGAGAGTTAGGGCCTTGCTGTGAATTAGGTTTTGGCTTAAGGGAATGTTGTGACTGGTTTGATCTTCTATCCAGACCACTCAGACTTTCTTTGTATCAGCAATAAAGGTGTTTTGTTTTCTTACAATAATTTATGTGTTCACTAGAGTAGAACTTTTAAATTCCTTTAAGAGCTTTTCCTTTGTATTCAAAACTTGGCTAACAGCTACAAGAGGCATAGCTTTAAGCCTGTCTGAGTTTTTTTACATACTCACTAAGCTTAATCCTTTCTAGCTTTAGATTTAAAGTGAGAGACTTGCCACTCTTCCTTTCTCTTACACTTAGAGGCCACTGTAGGGTTCTTAACTGGCCTAATTTTAATATTGTTTTGTCTCAAAGAATAGGGACAAATAGGAATAGGCCCATGGAGAGGGACCAAGATGGGGAATGGCTGGTGGGTGGAACAGTCAGAACAACACAATATTTATTAAGCTCTCCATCTTCTATGCAAGCAGTTCATAGGTTTCCCAAAATAATTACAATAGTAATATCAGAGATCACTGACCACGGGTCACCATAAGCGCATAGAATAATAATCAAGTTTATTGTTAGAATTATGAAAATTGACACAGAGACATGAAGTGAGCACATGCTTTTGGGAAGAAAGGTGCCAGAGCGTTGCCACAAACTTTCAATTTTGTAAAAAGTGCAATATTTGAGAAGCATAATAAAATTAAGCAAAATAAAACAAGGTACGCCTGTAGACTGCTGCCAAGGGACACTGATGTGGGCTTCTCACATCACATAAAGTAGAACAGTATGTACACATCTTCCTTCTGTGGCTTACAGTGGCCATTGGTAGCAGGAGTGACAGTCTGACTTGGAATGTAGATGACTCAGGACAAACCAATTCCAATAATGGAAATTAATCAAGGTATCGGTGCCATGCTTTTCCAGTCATGTTCTTGGCATGAACTAGTGAGGGGCACGAGGCAGTTAGAACAATGAAAAGAGAACTAAAAATCAGGCAGTTCTGGGTTTTGAACCCAGATCTAACTCTGAGTTTTCACATTTATTTAAAAAAAAAACAAAACAAACACAAAAACTAGCAATTGTTACATGAGTTGTAGGAGCCATTCTACTTCTCTAATATCATATAAGAAGGCATACATTATGGGATGTTCCTCTCTGAAGTTCTGAGGCATAGAGGAAAGTCAGCTCTGAAAGAATTCAGGTTTTGTGAAAGTGGTAGCTTTGATAGTTTCTTCATGACATCTGTTCACTAGAGAGGGCTGTTGAGAGGTGAGAGTTGTGCATGGATGACTGACATGGGAACTGGGGACCTATATCTTCGGTTAGCTCCACAAAGTGGCATTGTGTCAGGAAGATGTTCCGCTGGGCAGGTGGCACCTGTGGGTCACGCTGGGAGTGCCACTGTTTGTGGAAAGAAGAGATCACATTCTGGAATGCTGCCTGGAAGCGGCGAGACAGTAGGTTATAGATAATGGGGTTGACAGCTGAGCTCAGGTAGAATAAGACACCTGGAATGCAGGAGATTTAAAAAGATGTGCTGAGAAGAACCTGAGTGACAGGCATGAAGGGAGAAGCATACATATTTACAAAGGCCTAAAATCCCTGTGATTGCCTCTTTTGGAAGTGATAATACATACAAGCCTCTAATTGAGAATACAAAATACTCTTAATAGATCTTCCACCTGTGCACTAAGCAATCAAACACAAAGATTAAAGAGTCTTGGAGTAATTTAGGCTGGCATGGGATCTCTCTGAGATGTTCAGCAACTTTCTTTGATCCCTACTTGTTTAATTAAAGAACATGTTTCCATAACACGAATGAAAGATGCTTAAATATCAGAGGGAAGAGAAATGTTTGTATCTCATTGGAATTTTACTTAAATCTATAATTTGGAATTGCAAGTAGTGGAAGAAGGTAAATCAGCCAAGGCTTAGTCCCTGCTAAGACTCCTTATAATGCTAAGATATGGCTTCAAAGAAATATTCCTTAGTGTGCTGTTCCTACCTACCCTTTTCCCTTGATGGTTCCTCTACCTTTTGAAGAATTGTATTTTACCATTTATTTCCTCTACCAATTACCCTTCACGTTGTCATTTTCCTGTTTGGAATACACTCTTCCTTTATTGTCTTTTAAAATTTTATTTCTCTAAAGCCCAGAATGAGCTCAAGTTTGGGAATCAGAGGACCTAGTTTCTGATCTTGGCCCTCACATATCCTGTGGCCTTAGACAAACCCTGGCACTTCAGTTTCTTTCTCTGT
This sequence comes from Macaca thibetana thibetana, assembly GCF_024542745.1. Taxonomy (NCBI): domain Eukaryota; kingdom Metazoa; phylum Chordata; class Mammalia; order Primates; family Cercopithecidae; genus Macaca; species Macaca thibetana. The sequence continues at coordinate 29,207,560 of NC_065583.1, read as the reverse complement.
AAAATGGGAATGCAATTTCCAGCCCAACTCACCTCTCTGGATTATTGTGAGGGTAAAGTTAAGATACCATCCACAAAGAGGTTGAGAATGGCTAAGAATGTAAAACAAGTGATGGGTACTATTGCCAAAGGGTTCCTTGTTGTCCTTATTTATGTGGTTCAGGACATTCAGAGTGCTATATGCCTTGTTTACAGAATAAACACGGAAGAATATTAAAGGAGAACATTTCCATGTATTAATACTATTAGTTCATTCAGAAAATAAATATTGATTTAACTCTTATGTGCCACGAACTTCAAGGCACATTGGGAGATAGTGAATTTAGACTTTGTTCTCCAAGATCTTGGAACGGTACTACAGAGACAAGATTTATGGGTAAATTAAATACTTAATAATACAACAATACCAAGCAGTATCTGTTAAAAACAAATATGAGATAACAAATCATGCTATAGCAATTCACATAATAGCAGAAACACAAGGACTGTGGTGGTCATAAAAGATTTAGTGGGGGGTGATTGAACCCTAGCCAGACCTCAAAATGGGTAAGAGATCATTAAAGAAGATAGGAGAGGGTGATGCAGGTTCAGGGCATAGCACGCACAAATATTCAGAGGCAGGAATGGCCACATGGTGCAGGAATAACGTGCAGAACTCTCTAATTACCAGTTTGATAAGTAGATGGTCTATGAATAAAAATAATAAAAGTTGGGGGATTAAAAGGCAAGTTGGGGGCATTTTCTGTAGGGTTTAAGAGATTTAGACATAATCTAGAATGCTAATATAAAAAAGGGGGAGATAGTATCTGAACAGGATCATGTCATTATTAAAGCTATAACTTGAAAATCTTAAGATAATTGCCCTGATGCATCCAGAGATATGTAGTCAACTAGTCAAGTCTCATTTAATCTTGTAGTGCTTTCTCATTTATTTAAATGTTTCTGTTTTCTGCAGATTAACCAAAAGGATAAACTGAGAGGTATACATATTTTTGAGCTTTGGTTGCAAATGGTTGAACAGGAAAGTGCTAATGTCCAAGAATAAGCTATACATTAGGCCTGCTGAGTACAAAAAAGAGGGTGACAGAAAATAGATAATATACATGATATTCAGTATAGATGTCATTGTTTCTACTTTGTGCACATCTGGAGCTTAATTTATAAAAGCTGACTTTATCTTTCCTTTCCAGTGATATCTTTGATAATCTAATGAGACCACAGAATCAGCCAGTGACCAGGAAAGGTGGGAGGACAGAAGAGGTCTGAGCCTAAGGCTAACACTGAGTTAGCTGTCACTGACTGAGAAAGAAGAAATTGGGTGTCCATTCTCTGCTCCATTTTAGTAGAAAGAACACTGAACTTGAAGTTAGGTGACTTGGGTGTATTATTTGTTAGCTAAGTGCCTTAGGGCAAATCGTTTCTTCTTGTGGAAGTGTTTTACTTTTGACTATACGATGTTAATCATAATACCCACCTAATGACCTTTTGATGATTATAGAAAGATATACAGCAGTTACAGCTTAAAGAGCTCCTTAATGTCTATTACTGCATTTGCTTCTTACCATCAGTCCATGGTTTGTCTACAGGAGGCATTATTGCCATTTTACAGTTGAGGAAACTTTGGTGTGAAGGCAGCCATGTTCTGCAGATCACTCAGAATAGCAATGGTGAAATTGGGGTACAAATCCAGGTCAACTGACTTACTGACCTTTCCACCATGCTTTCCACAATATACTATAGTATCCTCAACAAGCAGAGTCACAGTAGTCTAAAAGGAGAACTTGGTGACCTATGAATACCTTTTGGTTTTCCTTCGTGAGGATATAATACTTACCAAAGGCAATATGAGATTTCACGAACATGGATGTTTACCAAATAAGAACCAACAGAATTGCATGGCCATTTGGAGCATAATCAAAGGAATCACTCCTTGACCATTTTCCTTCTGTAATCATCACAGTTGGAGTTGAGGTTTTCTATAAAGTAGCCTTGAAAATAGTGATCTGGTATATATGTATTTGGACCAGTACCAAACATAATCAATCTTTTGAATAAAAGAAAAATCGAATGTCTTCATTATAGCATGGCAGATCCCTGTGATAAATTGGAGTACTTAGGCATTTAAGCAAGATGAAGAAGTTGCTGTTACCTGAATACTAGTCATGCACCAAATTCAGCTAAGGTTTTACCTGACACCACATGGACGAGGTTGAACACAGCAGCCAGGGATTCAGTCCACTCCTTCACAAAGCTGAAGAAGAGTCGGTCAACGTGGAATGGGGCCCAACAGATAGCAAACACTAAGACCAAGATAACTGAAAATGGATGATAAATGGGAGAGCAGAAGGCAGTCTGTGCAAGGATAGGTATACAATGCTCACTCTGAGTCAATCATTTCTTCTAGCAGTTTTTCCCTTCAACTTTGTTAAACTGTAACAGTTATAGAGGCAAACTAGATCCCAAAGAGCCTCAGTACAAAACATTTAAAACACAAGAATGAATTGTATAAGATCTAGGATCAGTTTTCCATAAGATTATACAAGATTTCTTGTATAATGTAAAACTTTTTAGAACATTTAAAATAGTACTTAATTCATTTCAAATTCCTGAAAACATCTTATTGTAAAAGATAAATAATAAACTGTTAAATGTATATATAAATTCATCTTGTTATTATAGGAATAATTAGAAGTCTCTCTGAATTCAGTAATTTAAAATTCTGTAATGGGTAGGCAAGGAGAAAGAAGAGATCAAACAACCACAAGCATAATAGTACTTTACAAGTATCTTTTGATTGGAAGGGATGTGTCTGTCATATTATAAATTGCTACAGCACAGAATTCCTTCCAATCTCTTATTTTCACCTACCAAAACAGAGACTGGTGTTACTGTAGTTTCTCTTTGGGGCATTTAAGCACCACAAATTTAAACACACACACACACACACACACAAACTTTTTCTTTTTCCTTTTAAAGTTGTAAATACTTTCCTTTGCTAGACATGATGCTTGGGATTTGCCTAAAGATAATCTTTTGGGGCTGGGGGAAAGATAAGGGTATACATGAAACAAGATTAGCTATGAGGTGATACTTTCTGAAACTGGGTGATGGGTACAGGGGTATTCATTTTACAGTTTTCTGTACTTGTGTACAGATATGAAGTTTTCATAGTAAATAGTATTATACATACATTTCCTGTTGGCATTAAACACATTCGGAGTAAGCTGTTTGCCTGTGTGGTATGGTTTCAAAGATATCTGTAGGTTTCTACTGAATTTGCTAACCCAAGAAAAGTCCCTAATCTGTTCACTACTGCCTACAATTCCCTTTAATTAAAACTTTAATTCCTGACAGGCATGGTGGCTCAGGCCTATAATCCCAGCACTTTGGGTGGCCAAGGGGTGGATCACCTGAGGTCAGGAGTTCAAGAATAGCCTGGCCAACGTGGTGAAACCCCATCTCTACTAAAAATACAGAAATCAGCCAGGTATAGTTGCACATGCCTGTAATCCCAGCTACTCGGGAGGCTGAGGCAGGAGAATTGCTTGAACCTGGGAGGCAGAGTTTACAGTGAGCTGAGATGCCACTGTACTCCAGCCTGGGCAATAGGGAAAGACTCCATCTCAAAAACAACAACAACAACAACAAACAACTTTAATTCCTGTTAAAGTTGAACCCCATACCAAGGCAAATACTTTATAGCATATTCTGTTATTGTGATTTTAATATGAGTGAGCTTCATTTTTTTTGTTTTTTGTTTTTTGTGAGAGTAGATTATGACCAAGGAGAAAAGAGTAGGGATAATGAAGAAACTATGTTTCTTAATAGAGAAAGTCAAGTGCCAGGAGGGGCTAAAATATTTCCAAGAAATAACTCTTACAATCAAGAAGACCCACTTCAGGGACTTCACAGTTTATTTTTTGTTCAGAAATGCTGTATAGTTACAGTGAATGTTTCATATGCATATTAGCCTGGATGATTCATTGCTTCTAAACTTTAGATTTTGATTTGCAAAATATATTATAAATCTCCTTTCCCTCATCAGTAACTCTCATACAGTAGTACTGCATCATATATTTTTATAGCATTCTTTTGGGAGACTGTGGCTCAGTAAGTGAATTTTTAAAAAGGTCTTATTTATTCAAAAGTATACTGTTTGAAACAAAGTTATACAATGTCATATGTGAAATGGCTACTTGGAGAAGCTTGCCAGATGTTCTTAATCTGGAACTAAAAGATCCCATAGAGTCCATGAGTATCAGGGGTTGGTTCATGACCTCCTGAACTGGATTGTAAAATCTTTTGTGTATGCATATTCATTCTTTTTTTTTTTTTTTTTGGAATGGAGAGTCTACAGCTTTCATCATATTTTAAAAGAAATCCATAATACAAATAGGTTAAAATCCTGTTCATTTCACAGAGGGGGAAAGTGAGGCTCAAAGGCTGAGAAAGTGAATGTAATTTACAAAACACCACACAGATTGTATGTCAGTGGATAAAAGTGAGCGTGTTGTTTTGAGGGTTCAAAACCGAAAATGAAACAAAACAGACAGGTCCTAGAAGCTTGAAGAAGCAAAGGAAGACAGATCACCTAGCATTGATATAGACCATTAAGGAGGTGTCTTCATTATATATATATATATATAATGCTCCCCTTTGCTCCTTGATCTTAATCTATCTCATAAATACTGTTTCAGGGTAAATTGGAACCTACCCCCAGCAGCATTTAGTTAGTACCAAATGTAACTCCTTTGCTCTTGTGAACAAAACAAAACAAAAACCAAAATGGAGCACTTACACAGCATCTTGTTGACTGATTTTCTGCAGGGTCTTTGAATATTTGCATTCCCTTCATGTGCCTCAAGTGATTTGTCTTTCTTTAGCTAAAAGGGAAGTAAGTTGGGAGAGATGGTAAGAAAGAGAAACATTTTTCCCTCCTGTTAAAATCTGAGAAACATAACTCAAACACTCATTTTGAACACAGAAGAACTGGGACCTAGAGAAATGTAAGAATATGTTAAATGTTTAACAGTATGTTGAAGGTGGAATTGGATTCAGGTCATCTACTCAACTGGATAAATGATTGTGGCCAAGTAGTAGCGCAATCATGTTTCATATACAGTTACGTGGAGCACTGGCTGTGTAGCATGTTAATAGGTGTTCCATGAAAAATGTAAAATTCTGAAGTTCAAGAAAAGTTAGACAGGCTTTTCAATCTATTCATTCACTCATTCATAATTATTAGACATCTGTTAAAGTGAAATCCCTCTGCTATGTGCTAGATAAATAGTAGAAAACAAAAACAGGAATTCTTCTCGCCTCCAGTATTTATTGTGGATCTTCTCAGAGACTTAAATATGCTGATGGGCATTATGAATTTTCAAGGGGGACAGTGTATCAACTTTCCACTTAACCCCCTGTCTACCTTCCACACTCACATCGCCTACTCACATCCTAGCCAAAAGAAAGATAGTGTTTCTTTGACTAAACAATATTTTCCCCAACCATTTTCAGTGGATTACCTTGTACCATTTTGACAAACACAAACTGGGAAATGTTGTTTTAATATTACAGTAATATTAATTACTGAAAAGAGTATATGTGTTTCTGAGTTAAGATGTTTAAAATATATTCATCCTTGTTGGAAGATATGGAGATCCTTGATGTAACATTTGAAACTTTCAGCTATCAACACTACTTGTATGCACAGTCTTCCTTGTTCAGTTCAAGTCCTGCCTGTTCCCAAAAGATTTTGACGGCCACTTTAGCCCACTGTCTTCTTCTTCCTTTGAACTTCCACAGCACTGAAGATCTATATCATTCATCCAGTTGTGGAAGTTTTTCTCTTTATTCTACACATTTTTTAATTTGTGGGGATGTTGGCCAAATAAAGGAAGCTTTAAGGACTCGTGATAAAATACCATCAAATATCCAGAAGTTAGTATAGTACATAGTGAATATATATTTGCCCATTGATTCTCTATCATTTACTTCTTTCTTCTCTTACTAATAGTACCCTAATTCTCCCTTAGGGAATGTACTCCTTCCCCATTCTTAATCTTTAATTTGGATAGAGGTGTCACTCAACTTCAGTTCCAGGTATACGCCCTAAACAATTTAGCCAATCAGCTTGTCTTATCCTCCAGTCACAATGATTGAATAATGGGGACCAATGAGATTTCAGATATTTGCTTATACTTCTGAAGATGCAAGTTTTTATTTATTTTTTATTGGGGCTGCTAGAGGGAGTCCTTCTCTGCATATGAGATCTGGAATTACAAAAGTTATTTTTTTTCTACCACAAAGAAAAAGTGCTTGGAGCCACCAAAAGATGACTGTGTGCAGTTTGAGGTTGAAACCAACACCATGGACAAAAAAAGCAAAGAAACAGAAATAAAGCTAGGTTTATAAGGAGAGTGTGTGTTTTATTTAATGAATCTTCACCAAGAGCTAGCTCTGCTTCTGAAGTTTTCATGTCTATGCTCCCTTTGGGATTTACCCAGGGTTGGAGTCTCTCACTGGCAATGTAAAAAGTCCAGGCTAATTGATTGAAGCCATCAGGTGGAACGAAAATTTAACTTATTTTATACAGTCACGGCAGTAGATTAGAATCAATCTCTTTAGTTACAGGCAGATAGATTCTAATTCAAGGTAAGAAATAAATATTGATTATGTGCAATAATGGAACAAACTGCTATAAGAAGCAATAATCTTCCTGGGCTGGATAGCATTTTGAAGGAATATTTCAGAAAAGGTATTTAAAATTAAATAGACTTGGAAGAGTGGGTCATTAAACGTTGCCTCTAAACTTCAGCAAATCCATATTTGGTCTTCCTAACAAACATATATGCTCCTTGCAGTTAGGTAGCACTCAGGACCACATAGGATCTAAATAATCCTCTTGGATAACATATAAACCTGGCCATTTGTCTCTTGAATATATCAGAGTGTTCTACATGTATCTGTGTCTTCATAAAGTAAAGGATTAAAGACTCCGTGAACTTAGGACTAGACAGGAAAAATCTGAAGGTGAAAAGTATTATTAATGCAATAGTAAAACAAAGTCATACAGGTAGAGTGCTTATCTCAGTGCCTGGCACATGATACTCAGCAAGTTGTATATTACTGCTATTATGGTGATTCTGATTATTATCCAAAGCATACTAAACAGACATCAGAAAAACTGATTTTTAAAAAATAGAGTTCTTTGTTTATATATGTGAGGTTACGTTTATGGAGTACTGAGTCCCTTTTAGAAATTCTTTTCTCATTGTTACCACTCGCTCACAGGGAGTGCCTGTACAGATACAAAGAAGAAGGCAGATACACTGAGAAGAAAAACACATTCAAGGTTAGAGCAATGCATCAAACTTCAAACTTTACTAACTCATCTTAGATTAAATCTATTAAAGGTTCTAATTATTTCATGCCATTTAAAAAGATTGTGGTTTTTACAGGATGAAGTTATTCTATTATTTTATTTCAGTGCATAATTAACAACAATAAAAAATATTGAGATATATTAGTTACTTCCTGCCTTGTGTTTAACAATTCTCAATGGTAATTTCTCCACCCCAAGGAACAATTTTTAAAAAATCAAACATCAAACAAATAGTTCACACAATGTTTTTATGAACAGGCTTCCTGTAGCAGCATAGTTTACACTAAAAAGAAAATCATGTGATGATGAATTGTTGCTTATCTTGCAGCTTCCTTAGTTTCTAGTGACACAACTAGCCAACCAGAGGAAGAGTGAAAAATTGATTACTTATGTATGGTGTACATTGTTCCAACAGAATTTGGAGTGGTTGGCAGAATAGAATACAATCAAAACAGTTAGTCTAGACAATATTAAATGCTGCTTTATCATTGAATAATTTCACTTCCCTACAGATGTTTAGTAAAGTAGATACTCAACCATTCATTATCCTTCCCCACCCCAAAACTTTTATTTTACAACTCAGGTTACAAAAGGAGGAGTGAAAAATTGTGATTACTATTACTAAATATTGTGATTATTAAAAGTTGTGATTACTATTACTAAATAGTGTGATTACTAAAAATCATGATTACCTTCGTTAGCTACATAAGAGAAAAGTGAAAGGGAGGTTCGTGAGGTTATTATTCAGGTTGATACATTATGCTGATCAGTTGTTTATACTGCTTGAAATCACTCCACCAGATGTTCATTTATATAGTTTGTGGGACTTAGTTTCAGAATACAAAGATTATAGGTTTTGTGTAAATATCTCTATAATCTTAACACAATCTATTTATTAAAAAAAAAAATCAGTGCAACCCTGTGTTGGCATGGTTGAATTCTGCTGCAATTCATACATCCATCCTCATTAGCTCAATCATGAATGCAGCATGCAGGAGATGTAAGAACTAAATCAGACTGTCACTAGAACTTCCTCCCAGATGTGGAGGAACTTGCCCTAGAATTGTCTATTTTCTATCTATATAATGTTCAAATCCTGGAGAGCAGCTCAGTGGTGGCTGTGTCCTGGAATGATGCAGTGTGACTGAATGCTGAGCTATGAGCACAGATACGGGTTTCCTCCTTCTTCCCTGGTCCTCTGATTTCATTAGTCTTAGACTTGCTGCCTTCTGAAAGCAGTGGGTCCCAGAGTCAATCACACCTTCAAACTTTCCAACAGAGTCAATTACTTAACAATCATTAGGATTGCTTATATCTCTTTGAGATAATATTTACAAGTCTTTGTTTTAAAGGTAGAGAAGCTAAAGCCCAGCAACGAAGGAAGTAATTTAGCCTCATTCATTCACTGAGCTTACAGTCTAGTTGGGGAGAAAAAAATTAATTAAGGAATCCGTAAGTATGGAATTGTAAATTGTAATGAAGGAAAATCACTGAGTCGTGAGCACCTACAACAGGAAACAGGAATGCTCAGGAAATCTGGGAGAGCTTCCCTGAGGAAGTGTGATTGAAGTATGACATAAAGAATAAATGAGGGTTAGAAAGGCAAAAGGGTAGTGGTGGCAGACAGTAGTAACATTTCAGGCGACAGGTATATTGTACATAAAGGTCCTCAGGTCAGTGACACAGAATAGGGTCTACTTTTCCTGACTTTCAGTATAGAGATTTTTAAATTCTTCTAGGAGTGACTTTTAAGCAGTTAGTTTCTTTCCTGGTGTCCTCTGGTACCCTGGATAACAGCTCATCCTTCCTGAAAACAGGCTATCAAAAGTTGCATTACATACCCAAAGCAAACCAGGGTGGTTTTTAAACTTCTGTTTGAGCTATCACTTAGCTCTTGATACAAGGTAGCTATGGACTTTTGATAATAAAACACAATGAAACTGATTGTAACAGATTGGAAGAGGAAATGTGCATTTCCTACTCAAAGTTAAATATTTTTCCCAAATTGACCCAAAATAGGTGATTCTTTGGTATTGGATGAGATAATACTAAGTTCTGGGTGGGTGTTTCTCATAGGACTTTCTTTGGAGTTGTATAGAAGTCTTTTCGCTTGAGTGAGAATTGCAGGACATTCTTAAGACATGGCTGTGAGCTAGTGCGGGGTGGTACATGTCTCCGGGAATATAGGTGCTAGCCCTCCAGGAGGGGACTGGCACAGCTCTCTGCCTAAGTAGATTTACTCTTGTGCCCAGATGTCTGTGACACTTAGAATTTGTTCTTCCTACTTAGACCTTGCTATTCACCTTAGGGACAATAGGTATTCAAAAAGACTACCATTGGTCACTTGCTTCTGACAATCAGCTTCTCAGAGATGGACTGAAATAGGAGTATATTCGTTGTCATATAACATATGATGTCAGAGCCATCTCAAAGCAAATAATGTGAGTGTGATGTCTGCTTGTCCTCTCATTTAAAACTCACATTGCTTCACCTCACAGGTTGTTTTTTTTTTTTTTTTTTTTTTAAAAGGAATCATAGACTGTTAGAACTAGAGGGTACATAGATATGATCTGATGTAACCTTTTCATTTTATAAATGGGAAAACTAATTCTAGGAGAATCATGTGGCTTGCCTAAAGGCATTTTATGTGTCTGCTGTAGATCTGGGAGTCTAAATGGTCTCATAACTGTTTACTACACAAGCTATAATACCTCCCTTAAGTGGGTGTAAAATTGTCATTGTCAAAAACTTTTCTCTTCATGAATTTGGGTGCAGAATATACCAGAGAGGAATTACATAGCCTCATTCCTACCCTTATTAAAAATAGTTTCTCTCAGTTAATTTATTACACCCCCTTCTGAAAAAGAAATCAGTTTATCACCATAAACATAGGAAAAGAACCTCTAATTATATATGTTGCAAAATAAGTGATATCTTTTTCTTAATTTCAGATAACTCTTATTCACATTTTTTTTACTCTATCTCATGTGCTGGTTACTTCCTTATCTCTCAGTCTGCACCTGCTCAAAAGAAGCTCAAGTTATCTCAGTCATGTCATTAATATATATGACTATATATATATTATATATAACTATAAATAAATAAATATATATATATATAGTTTTATTTTGTTTTGTTTCAACCTCATTTTAATGAAAGGGTCAGAGCAGCCACAGGAAAGGTCTGATTTTAAAACTGAATACCTATCTGGGACTATAAAATAGTCAGGGATAGTTGATAGTTTGTGTTATACTCAGACCAACTTGGTGTAGAGGAAAATCTCAACGCAGGCAGTGGCCGGGGGCTGGAAAGTGATAACAGGATGCGGAGGAGTCTCTCAAGCTGTGGCCACCTCACCCCACATCGCCTGATGTGCTTTTTTACAATGAGCCTCCACCTCAGACCTACTGAATCCCATTTTCCTGGGGGTGAGGTATCCATATTGCTACCCAAAGTAAGTTTTCTGGATGGTTCTTAGGAACATTTAGATATGAGAACCCATATCTTATTTAGATATGAGAAGACGAGCTAAAGGAAATGATAAATAGTGGTGGTTACCATTCATCTCATTTGAGGCAATTTCTTTAATGCCTTGATTTCCCATCTGAGCTCATTCTATTTTCCCTCTGTTCCCTTCCATTTCTGAATTTCCCCAATTCTAAGTTTTTCTCTGAACTTTGAGCCCGTGAAAACAGAAGGGATGCTGCCTTAAGCCAGCCAGCCTAGATACTCACTCTGAGTGCCATGAGGTAGTAGAGGACACTGATGACAGTCATGGGGAGGAAGTAGAATAGGAAGGAGGTGACCTGGATGATGAAATTGTAGATCCACATGGGCTTGATGACCGTACAGGTGGCCGAACCTGGGACCAGGGACCCATTGGGGAAGTAGTGGAACTTGATGCCATGGATGCTGGTGTTGGGCAGGGAGAAGAGCACGGAGAAGCCCCAGACGACGCCGAGGATCCGGAGAGCCCGGCGCCGGGTGCTCTCCAACTTGGCGCGGAACGGGTGTAGGATGGCCACGTAGCGCTCCACGCTGATGGCGGTGATGCTGAGGATGGAGGCGAAGCACACGGTTTCAAAGAGGGCCGTCTTGAAGTAGCATCCCACAGGCCCGAACAAGAAGGGGTAGTTGCGCCACATCTCATAGACCTCCAGGGGCATTCCAAGGAGCAGGACCAGGAGGTCAGAGACTGCCAGGCTGAAGAGGTAGTAGTTGGTGGGCGTCTTCATAGCCTGGTGCTGCACAATCACCAGGCACACCAGGACATTGCCAATGACCCCCACCACAAAAATTGGCACATACACCACAGACACGGGGAGGAAGAAGTGGCTGCGCCGAGGTCCGCAGAGGAAGGCCAGATACTCCTCGGTGCTGTTCAGGTGTTTCTGGAATGGATCTTCCAGTTTCTGCTGGTAGATCCAGGAAGCATTCTGAAGTTTTTCCATCCCTGACATTAAAATCCAAGGCCTGAGCCTCCCCTGGTACGAGGCTGTTTCAAGCTGAGCCAGGAAAAAAAAAAAAAGAGAGAGAGAGAGAAAGCAGTCAGGAAAATCACAGGCTTAGTGAGGAAGGCTGGGAGAGAGTGAATGTTTCAGCCTCAAAGGTAGGCTGCCTGGACCGCCGATCCCTTTTGAAGAGTCCCAAAGACACAAGCCCCTCCCCTTCACAGGCTGAGGGCCAATGAGAGTGTGTCAGGCTGCACCGGAAGAGAGGAGTGCTGGCTTTGTGTCAGGGAACAGGGGAGGAGGCGGAGACCTCTCTCTGAGTGGGAAGGAGCTGGGAAGGCAGAGCTGACACAGAAGAAACCACTCTGACTTCATGGATGGGCATTTTGAGCAATGCATGTTGCAAAGTTGTGAGAATCTGGGTGGACATAGAAATCAAAGTTGTAGGGTCGTGGGCAAAAGAATACCAGTCTCCACCAATCCTTGTCAGCCGTACAGCAGGATGAACACAGGAAATCAATAGATTTCTCAAGTTATCTTGTTCCACTGGAAATTCAGGGTTCTCTGGGGATTAATGTGATAACATGATTAACGAGAGTTTTTGGTTTTGACTGCATCCAAAACCAAAGCCTGAAAGGGCACGTGCACAGTGCCTAGCTCTGACTGCTACCTGACACTTCAGTCTCTTAGCAGAGCTTTGCTGTAAGCAAAAGGCAAACGGACTTCAGAATTAGGAGCACTCATAGAAATTTAGGAAAGTTGGACAGTTACCCAAACTCTTAAAGGCTCATTTCCTTATCTGCATCATTGATTCGATTGTGTTCCACAAATAACTTCTTGAGGATTCACTATTTGCCAGGGAATATTCTAAGCTTTGTAGAAACATCAGTGTACAAGCAAGACAAGGTCTCTGCCCTAGTGGAGCTTTTCTTACAGTAGGGAATTCTGAAAACACACAAGTAAATGAATAAATTAATATCATTTCAGATAGTAATGGATAAATCATTATTTATCAAGGATGGTGAAAGAAAACTTATCTCAGATGTCGCTTTAGCTGAGTCAGTCATGAAAGAGCTAAGGGAAGTGTATTACTCAGCAAAAGCAATTGCAAGTGCAAAGGTCCTGAGGCAGAAACAAGCTTGATATGTTTTAAAAATATCAGGAAGACCAGAATAACTGGAATTTAATAAGTGGTCAGCAAAGTATGAATGATTAGATTGGAGTGGCTGGCAGGTGCAAGTTCATGTAAACTCTTATAGGCCGTGGAAGAGAGTTTGCCTCTGATTCAAACTGCAGGGAGAAGTCTTTAAAATATTTTGCACTGGAGAATTAATGAGGGAGAAATTTTAACAGAAGGTAGGTAAGAGGCTAGTCCTAAGACATAGTAGTGGCTTGGATTCTTTGAGTAGTGGAGTTGAGAGATTTCTTTGGATTTAGGAATATTTTTGCAGGGGACAATACCTTTTATAGTCATTGAGAAGACTAAATTAAATTATATATAACGAAGCAACTTATACTTTAGAGATATTCGCTAAATGTTAATTTTTTCCCTTTTATTTGTTAAATCAAATGATGACATTAAAAATTAGAGAGGAAAAGTGACTTGTTGAAGAATAAGCTGTCCCTCAAGTTAAGATAGTTTATGCTTCTGTAACGAATGATTGACATATCTTGGTTTAAATAATAAAGATTTATTTCTCTTGCACTTCAAATGTATTGAGGGTCTGTCTCATGCTATACTCACTCATAAACCCAGGCTGATGCAGTGGTCACGCTCTGGAATTTTGATTATCATTGTGATAGAGGAAAAGAGAGCTCTAGATGGTCTTAAGTAGGTAATTATAGGCTCTAGCCCAAAAGTAAGTAACTCATTGCCACTTTTACTCACAGCTCATTGACCAAAGTTAATCATATGTACCCATTCAACCACAGCAGGGTCAGGAAGTGCTGTCTTAGCATGTGCACAGAAGATGGAAAACTAGGAAAAATTGGTGAATAACATTAATAGTAATTATAGACATGTAATAGGTATTGCAGAGCCAGAATTAGAGCCCTCTAGTTAAAGGCAAGTTTTGATGTTAAAATCACTATTAACACACTTTAACATATTTTTCTAATGAAATAGGAAAAGTTTAATGAAAATGTCTCATTTAGATATAAGGATCATTAAATTTATAAGGGTGCACAGTGGCAGACTATAAACTTAGCACTGAGGAAAATGGAAAATACTTCTTTCTGTTTTTTAACAAAAATATTTTTCCATAAGTTATTGGAGTACAGTTGGTATTTGGTTATAGGAGTAAGTTCTTTAGTAGAGATTTGTGAGAACCTGGTGCACCCATCACCAGAGCAGTATACACTGCACCATATTTGTTGTCTTTTATCCCTCACCCACCTCCCACTCTTCCCCTAAAATCCCTTCATTGTATCATTCTTATGCCTTTGCATCCTCATACCTTAGCTCCCACATATCAGTGAGAACATATGATGTTTGGTTGTCCATTCCTGAGTTACTTCACTTAGAATAATAGTCTCTAATCTCACCCAGGTCACTGCAAATGCTGTTAATTCATTCCTTTTTATGGCTGTGTAGTATTCATATATATATGAATATATATGTGAATATATATATGAATATATATGAATATATATAAATATATATATATGTGTGTGTGTATATATATATATATCAGAGTTTCTTTATCCATTCGCTGATTGATGGGCATTTAGGTTGGTTCCACAATTTTACTATTGTGAATTGTGCTGCTATTAACATGCATGTGCAAGTATCTTTTTCGAATAATGACTTCTTTTCCTCTGGGTAGACACCCAGTAGTGGGATTGCTGGATCAAATGGTAGTTCTACTTTTAGTTCTTTAAGGAATCTCCACACTGTTTTCCCTAGTGGCTGTACTAGTTTACATTCCCACCAGCAGTGTAGAAATGTTCCCTGATTGCCGCATCCATGCCAACATCTACTGATTTTTGATGCTTTGATTGTGGACAGGAGTAAGGTGGTATTGCATTGTGGTTTTGATTTGCCTTTCCCTGATTATTAGTGATGTTGAGCATTTTCCCATATGTTTGTTGGTCATTTGTTTATCTTCTTTTGAGAATTGTCTATTCATGTCCTTAGCCCACTTTTTGATGGGATTGATTTTTTTTCTTACTGATTTGTTTGAGTTTGTGGTAGATTCTGGATATTAGGCCTTTGTCAAATGTATAGATTGTGAAGATTTTCTTCCACTCTGTGGGTTGTCTGTTTACTCTGCTGACTGTTCCTTTTGCTGTGCAAAAGTTCTTTAGTTTAATTAGCTCCCAGCTATTTGTCTTTGTTTTTATTGCAATTGCTTTTGGGTTTTTGGTCGAGTTTCTTGTCTAAGCCAATGTCTAGAAGGGTTTTTCCAATGTTATCTTCTAGAATTTTTATAGTTTCAGGTCTTAGGTTTAAGTCGTTAATCCATCTTGAGTTGATTTTTGTATAAGGTGAGAGATGAGGATCCAGGTTTATTCTCCTACATGTGGCTAGCCAATTATCCCAGCACCATTTTTGAAAAGGGTGTCCTTTCCCCACTTTATGTTTTTGTTTGCTTTGTTGAAGATCGGTTGGCCATAAGTATTTAGGTTTATGTCTGGATTTTCAATTCTGTTACATTGGTCTTTGTGCCTATTTTTATACCAGTTCCATGCTGTTTTGGTGACTACGGTCTTACAGTGTAGTTTGAAATCAAGTAGTGTGATGCCTCCAGATTTATTCTTCTTGTTTAGCCTCGCTTTGGCTATGTGGCTCTTTTTTGGTTCCATATGAGCTTTAGAATTGTTTTTTGTAATTCTGTGAAGAATGATGGTGGTATTTTGGTGAGGATTGCATTGAATTTGTATATCGTTTTAGGCAGTATGGTCATTTTCACAGTATTGATTCTGCTCTCCATGAGCATGGGATGTGTTTTCATTTGTTTCTGTCATTGACGATTTCTTTCAGCAGTGTTTTGTAGTTTTGTAGTTTTTTTCTTGAGACAGAGTCTCACTTTGTTGCCCAGGCTAGAGTGCAGTGGTGTGATCTTGGCTCACTGCAACCTCCGCCTCCTGGGTTCAAGTGATTCTCCTGCCTCAGCCTCCCAGGTGTCTGGGACTACAGTCATGCACCACCATGCCCAGCTAATTTGTGTATTTTTAGTAGAGATGGGATTTTGCCATGTTGGCCAGGCTGGTCTTGAACTTGTGTCCTCAAATGGTCCACCTGCCTTGGCCTCCCAAAGTGCTGAGATTGTAGGTATGAGCCACTGTGTGCAGCCAATGTTTCTTAATATATGAGGCAAGAAATCTAAAATTCAAAGGCATTTCCACATTGTGACAGGGTAGGTCTAATCAAACAGGATGATGCCTAGTACAGAAAGTAGTAGCAGGCTCAGTGCAGGGAGATGCTATAGAAGTAATAAAGGCATGGACTGCAGCATAGCTTTGGGATTCAAATCTTGGTTCTGCCTCCTACTAGCTATGTGACCATAAGGAACATAATTAAACTCTGTAAGTCTCAGTTACTCCATCAGTAAAATGAGTAAAATAGCAGTATTGCTTTACAGGATTTCTAGGAGAGTTCAATAGTTCCTGGTAAAATATTCAGAGTAAATTATTTTAAATAATATAATATTTAAATAAGTATTTAATAATAAGATATGCAATTGAACAATAATTATAATTTAATAATATTAATGTCTTTCTTTTTATTGGGGTCAGAAAGACTATTGCAAGATTTAAAAACTGGGAGATGTTCTTCGAGCTGCTAAAATGAGGAGTACTTCCAGCTTTTAATTAACTTTCAGTGCAGTAAAGCAAGTCAGAATAGCTTCTAGGAAAGTATATAGACATCTGTTCCCCAGGTCACCAAGGTTTGCACCTGTACTTACCAGCTATGTGAAGATGGTGAGAATAGCAAGGGGCTCAATATCTTGTAGGTAATGTTTGATGCAAGTGGAGATGTTTTGCCTGAAGAAGACTCAGAGGAGTAAAGTGGGGCATAAGGATCACTTTCAAATATTTGAAAAAATATTTGGATGACGCCCATGGACAGAGGGGGAAATAATGTTTAGAAAACCTCAAAGAACAATAATTTAGAGTCAATTCCACTGAGATTTCCTGATAAGTGAACAGAGAACCTCTCCATCACCCCTGAAAAATAAGAAATGAGTATTTACCCACCAATTTCTGTCCCCTATTGTTTGAGGTTTGCTCCTGGGGCAATAACTCCTGTATATCTCTGGCCTATTCTTTCTCATGGGTTGCACAGGCTTCCATGTGTCAGGGAAGGCAATGAAGTAGAAAAATAGACTTATGATGCAACACTATCAGCCTGGGTAAGTCAGAGCTTGCACAGGGCCATCCTTCCTAGTTGTAGCTAAAATAAAGTGGGCCAAGGGATTATGATTTGGGAGTACCAGTAGCATTTACTAAAATCTATACAATAAAAAACAGTAACACCAGATAACATCTGTTGAACACTTATCAAGGGTTTTCCAGTAGCCTCTGTCCTACATTGATCTCACATTGGAATTTAGGCTCCAACTGGTGTTTTTAGAATTCTCAAAGGAGGATTCTGAAGGGGATCCTACTTAAATTTTCTGCCTAGGAATGACAGAGATCACTTTCATTCACATTTGAGGGCTAAATCCAATTACATGGGAACTCCTACTCCCAAGGAGGGCACAAAGAACCATCTCACCATGTGCTTAGGAGGAGAAAGCCAAAACTACTTGGTAACTAGAATTAATGACTATATGTTGTGCTCCTATGGACATAAACATTCTTTCTTGCAGGCAAAAGACTCTTCTCCCTTCCCTATTGCAGGTACCCCAACATTCCTAGCCCAGTCACAGCTGCAAGTTAAAAATCCAGGATCTCTGAAGAATATCCAGGATGTTCTTTATAACAGAAAATAGAACATTATTCTCTCTGTCACATCCATATGAGGATCCTCTCATTTCAGAGACCTATAAACCAAAAGGGCAAGTTATTAGTTCCCCACATGGACACTTCCAGCTTCTAATAATACTTTTTTCTTTGCCCATTATCTGGCCCCTAGACAAATGCCATATACTTAGAGTTCTATAGCAATGCTCCACTTTCAGATACAGTTTTGAGTCAGTAACTTGGACTGGATTTTGCTGAGGTGACAACCCCAAACTCTCAGTGACTTTAAACAACAAAGGCTTTTTCCCCTGTGTCAATTGTGGCTGGGAAGGGAAAGTTTTGTGTTACACTGTCTTCATCTGGGATAATATGGAAAATTTCACCACCTGAAGCGGAGTAACAAAACTCCTGGGAAGATGTGACCATAGGGGTATTGGCTTCTCAATCCTATCTTTCTCAGGGACTTCTCCTTGTGCTTTAGCATCTAGTACTGTTCTGGGCAATGAGGATTTACTCAGCAAAGGGAATATAAATAAAGAGGCCTTGTAGCAACTAGATTGGATATAAAGCAACCACATTTGTCAAAGGAATAATTAGGCAAATCATCATCATCTTATAAGAAAGTGTTTATTTTATAGACACTAACAATGTGAACAAATTTTTTCAGAAAGTCTTGTTAGTAGGAACAGAACTTTGATTCAGAGGCATAACATTCCAGTTCTCTTCAGCATTGGAATCCCAGGGTGTTAGGAAATGCTGTGACCTTGGATAACAACAATGAAAATAGAGGGTCTAGAACAAGGGGAGTTATCTTCAGTTCTGTTATGCACCAGAACAAGACTATATGCACTAGTTTGAGCAGACAGACACTAGTGGCATTGAGGGTCTTTTCACATATCTATTGGCCATTTTTACATCTTGTTTGGAGAAATGTCTATTTGTGTCCTTTGCCCATTTTTAAAAATGTTTTTCCTCATCACTAAACTGAGAGTATTTTTTATGAAAGCTAAAGTCCCTTTTATGGTCCAAAAATATCAGTGGCATTTGGCTATTCACAGTAATTCTTCCACCCTGATGATCAATCTAGTGTTTTTAAAATGAGGCCTAGTGGGTCTGTACTCTAACAGATTTATAGGAGACAAAGGAGAAAGGTCCTTGGTTTAGATTAATTTTTATAGATACATCTGTGGATTTACAGTTTCCCAGAAGCTCAGGGTAAACTTCTGTGGCAAGAGATGTCACATTCACATATCCAGAATGAGAATCATGGGTGGCTGTTGATTTCTTTCTGAACTCTTTGATGGAAATAGAATCAGTTTCAGCTCCAATCTCAATGTCTTTTACTGATTTAAAACATAGAATGACTAAGGGTGCTTAAAACATTAGCAGATGGAGGCTTTGGTAATTATTTCTTTATGAAAGTAGATACCTGAGTCGCATCTAGAATATACAGTTTGCTCTGTAGATCAGAATGTGACTCAGTAAAGTCCTCCTTGCTAGTGGTATGATTTAAAAGGAGAAAAAAGCCTCCACTGTCTAAAATTTCTTGCCCCAGTCATGCTTAAAATCTTACTATTTCTTTAAGCATCTCTTCTCTGTGAGGGAAAATCATCGTCAACAATGCCAGCTTCCATGATTGACTGGCACTGAGCTAAGTGCTTTGTTTGAATTCTCTAATTTAATCCTTGCAACAACCCAAAGAGGGAGTATTTTTATTACCTACATTTTACAATGAGAAAAGCCAAGATTTAGAAAGGTTACATGCTTCACAGACTCACACAGTTAATTATCATCAGTGCCACAGGACTTGCACAGGACCTGACCTCTTGCTGTCTGAACACAGAGACTTTGCAGTGAGTTGTGGCTCCGAATCACCATGTAACAAAAGCTATGCTATTTTCACATGAATTACTGAGCCATGCATTTCAGGGGTACCTACCTTTAAACAGAGTATTCCTATCGATAAGATATATTCACCCAAGGATCAATCCATAGCTGACATGTATTCAGTTCTGGGATTCACAATGTTGGGGACTTTTCCATTTAAATTACAAAATAAAATTTTATGCACTCAAGTTAATATAACTTGTCGAAGTATTTTTGCACTGAAGTATTTACACCAGAACAGATTGTAAATGTACACAGATGGTTCTGGTGTAAATTAGCTCACAGGATAAAGTAAGCAGCAATTTTTCATATTAGTATTATTTATACAATAAGGTTACCTATAGATAACACCAGTGTGCCAAGCCTGGTGAAAGGTATTTTGAATAAAAATAGTCAGTATATTTATGACTTAGAGAGACAGACTGATCAACTAATCGTATAATAGTGTAAAACCATAGCGGGGTCATACAAGAGAGGTACTTTAATTAGGAATGCTATGAGATGTGATCTAGAGCAGAGATCAGAGAGTAGAAACTCACAACATGAAGTATTGGAGGTGAGGGTTGGAAGAGGAGCATTCCAGGCAAAGCAAAGAGTGTGTGCAAATGTCCAGGGAGGGAAGAGAGGTTGGTACCCATGAGGAGGAGGTGTGGAGGCCACTGTGAGGCAGGAGAATAGGGTCTGGAGGCAGGGAACCTAAGGCCTATTCATGCTGACTTCCTAGAACTAAATCAAAAGGAAAACCCCAACTTTCCATGCCTAAGTATCAAAAGGACCAGAGGTTACGCCCTTTGCAACTTCCCTTTTTCTGCATGGCAGATGAAAAACTGAAAGTACCTCTGATTGGTCTCCTCCCACAACCAATCAGGCTAGTCTTGGGCCAAGTCTTTATTTGCAGAGGAGTATAACTTTGTGACTTCACTTCAGTCTCTGATTGGTCACTTTCCACAACCAGTCAGATTGATTGTAGGCCACTACTTAATTTACATAGGGTGTACACCAAGTAACCAGTGGGAAACCTCTAGAGGGTATTAAAGCCCCAGAAAATTATGTAACTGGGCTCTTAAACACCTACGCTTGGTCAGGCTCCCATTTTGAGGAGTGTACTTTTGTTTTCAATAAATCTCTGCTTTTGTTGCTTCATTCTTTCCTTGCTTTGTTTGTGCATTTTGTCCAATTCTTTGTTCAGGATGCCAAGAACCTGGACACCCTCCACAGGTAACAACTGAGCCTGGGGAGCATGCTGTGAGATCAGGACCATGCAGAGACTTGTAGGCCACACCAAGGCCTTTGCTTTTGTTTCCCTTTGCTATTAAAGAAGCCAATGAAACATTTTAAGCAGGGGAAAGACATGATTTTCAAAAAGATCCCTCTTGGCTACAGGGAGAAAATGAATGGAGGTAGGAAAGATGAGGAGATATAGGCTATTTCACTAGTCTAAATAAGGGATAACAGTCACTTGGGCTTAGATAGTGACAGTAGTGATGGTGGGAGGAAATAGAAATATAAAATAAAGGCAGCAGGACTGCCAAATGTCTAGGCCTCACACTTACTGGCTGTGTGACCTTGAGCAGATACTTAGACTCTCTGAGTCACTATTTCTACGCCTGTAAAAACTGGAGCAACCTTCAGCTGACAAACAAATTGAGCAAAGTTTCAGGATAAAAAAATCAATGTAAAAAAATTACCAGCATTTCTAAACACCAACAACAGCCAAGCCAAGAGCCAAATCAGGAACACAATCGCATTCACAATTGCCACAGTAAGAATAAATTCCTAGGAATTCAGCTACCTAGGGAGGTGAAAGATCTCTGCAATTAGAATTACAAAGCACTGCTCAAAGAAATTAGAACACAAACAAATGGAAAAAAAATTCTATGCTCATGAATAGCAAGAATCAATATCATTAAAATGGCCATATTGCCCAAAGCAATTTACAGATTGAGTACTATATCTACAAAACTACCAATGATATTCTTCACAGAACTATAAAAAACTATTTTAAAATTCATATGGAATAAAAATGAGCCCAAATAGCCAAGGCAATCCTAAGCAAAAAAGAGCAAAAATGGAGCCATCATGTTACCTGATTTTAAACTATACTACAAGTCTACAGTAACCAAAACAGCATAGTATGAGTACAAAAACAGTTAAATCAATGAAACAGGACAGCCCAGAAATAAGGCTGCACACCTACAACCATCTGATCTTTGACAAAGCTGACAAAAACAAACAACAGGGAAAAGACTCCCTATTTAATAAACAGTGCTGGGATAACTGGCTTAGCCATATGCAGAAGATTGAAACTTTCTTACATCATATAAAAAAATCAACTCAAGATGGATTAAAGACTTAAATGTAAAACTCAAAACTATAAAAACCCTGGAAGACAATCTAGGCAATACTATTCTGAACATATTGGGAAAGATTTCATGACAAAGACACTGAAAGCAATTGCAAAAAAAGCAACAATCAGCAAATGGAATCTAATTAAACTAAAGAGTTTCTGTACATCAAAACAAACTATCAACAGTGTGAGCAGACAACCTGCAGAATGGGAGAAAATATTTGTAAACTATGCATCTGACAAAAGTCTAATATGCAGCATCTATGAGGAACTTAAATTTACAAGAAAACAACTTCATTAAAAAGTGGGCAAAGGACATGAAAAGACGTTTTTCAAAAGAAGACATAGATGTAGCCAACAATCATATAAAAAAAGCTCAACATCGCTAATCATTAAAGAAATGAAAATCAAAACCACAGTGAGATGCTATCTCATACTAGTCAGAATGGCTATTAAAAAGTCAAAAAATAACAGATGCTGGCAAGGTTGCAGAGAAAAGGGAACACATATACACTGTTGGCGGGAGTATAAATTATTTCAACCATTGTGTAAAACAGTGTGGCAATTCCTGAAAGAGATAAAAACAGAAATTACCATTCGACCCAGCAATCTCATTAGTGGGTATATGCCCAGTGGAATATAAATCGTTCAATTATAAAGACACATGCATGTAAATGTTCATTGCAGCACTATTCACAATAGCAAAGACATGGAATCAACCTAAATGCCCATCAATGAGAGATTGGATAAAGAAAATGTGGTACAAATATACCATGGAACATTATGCAGACATAAAACAGAATGAAATAATTGTCCTTTGTAGGGACATGGATGGAGCTAGAGGCTATCATCCTTAGCAAAATAACGCAGGAACAGAAAACCAATACTACATGCTGCCACTTGCAAATGGGGGCTAAATGATGGGAATTCGTGGACATGAAGAAGGGAACAACAGACACTGGGGCCTTTTTGAAGGTGGAAGGTGGGAGGAGGGATAGAACAGTAGAAATAAATAGGCTTAGTGCCTGAGTGACAAAATAGTCTGTACAACAAACCCCTATGACACTAGTTTACCCAAATAACAAACCTGCACATGTACTCCCATACCTAAAATAAAAGTTTAAAAAAATGGGGCAATAACAATATCTACTTCAAGGTCACTACAAATGAATATATGTACCTGGCACACAGTAAGTGCTTGATAAACATTACAGTAGTAATAGTTACATTTCCAATTTTGAAATAAAGGAGAAAAAATTGACTGGGATGAAAATATTTTCAATAACCATATTCATAGAAGTAGAATTCTTGAGTCAAAAAGATAGGATTAAGAAAACTAATCCTAATATACAGTTGTCCTAGTTATCTGTATTGGATTGGTTCCAGGACCCTAGTGGATACCAAAATTTGTGCGTGCTCAAGTCTTTTATATAAAATGGCATAATATTTGCATATAATATATGCACATTATCTCATATACTTTAAATCATCTCTAGATTACTTATAATAGCTAATAAAATGTAAATGCTATGTAAATGGTTGTTTTAATGTTTTGTTTTTTAATTTGTGTTATTTTTCATTGTATATTTTTTTGGAATATTTTAGATCTATCGTTGATTGAATTAAATGATGTGGAACCTCTGGATATAGAGGGGCAACTGTACTTCTTTTTAACGCTTCTTTTAAAGCATGTCTTAGAGATATTAGAAAAGTTAAATTCATCTTTCACAGTTTAGTTCTCCTAAAAGGACTATTCAAATTTACAGTTTTACCAAAAGGACTGAGAGTGCACAAGCCCTTAAACCTTAAACCTTTGACAACGCTGGGCCTCATCAATTTTTCCTTTTTGAGGCACAACATTGTCATCTTAATTTGGTTTAAAGTTGACTATTATTTAATGTTTCATGGTCAATTTTTATTTTTTTATTTGAAACACCTTTTCACACAAATTGTCCTGAGTAAATAATAAATAAATAGAAAACTAGACTTTTGACAACACCATAAAGAACAGAGAATAAAAGATACCATTCCAGGCTGGGCGTGGTGGCTCACACCTGTAAGCCCAGCACCTTGGGAGGCCGAGGTGGGCAGATCATTTGAGGTCAGGAGTTCGAGAACAGCCTGGCCAACATAATGAAACCCTGTCTCTATTGAAAATACGCACATTAGTGAGGCATGGTGGTGCATGCCTGTAGTCCCTGCTACTTGGGAGGCTGAGACAGGAGAATTGCTTGAACTCTTGAAGGGAAAATATTTAAGAGAGACTGGAGACCATTCAGGGATACTGGAAAGGATTACAAACCAGACAAAGATGAATGCATGTCTCACTACTCAAGTGTCTGCTGCAGACCAACAGCATCAGCATCATGTGGGAGCCTGTTAGACTTGCAGAATCTTATGCCTAGCTCAACCTCCTGAATCAGAGTGCACATATCTACAAGACTCTCAGGAGACTGGTTTGCACATGAAAGTGTGAGGACTGCTGGATCAGATGACCTCAATAGTTATTTCTGAACTGGTATGATCCTGTGAGTCTAGGAATTATATCCAAAGCAGAGAACTTGGGCACGATGTCAGGGGAACAGGACCTGTTTAGCTGGCAAGGCTGTTAGGGTTTTTCAAACTACTCCAGTCATTCTTGCATCAAGTTCTCAGAGGTACTTGAGGTGATACTGGAAGAAATAGAGTTGTTTAATACAAGATCAATTTTGAGCTGTTGACTCTCAGAGCTGGAAGAAACTCAGGGATCATCTAATTTGCAACTTTATTTTATATAAGAGGAACTGAAGGTCAGAGAAGGACAGTGACCTGTCCCAGGTTAAAATAAGAATTGATTACTTTTTCCTAACTTAATTTATGCCTAGGCTGGTTCATTCTCTCTCTAGCTCACTATTTCTGTCTCTATCTCTGCCTTTTTCTCTTGTCTTTCCTTTCTCCTCTCCTCCCTCCCTCTCTCTTTCTCAATCTATTGCATGCACATACACACATAGACAGCCAAAGTTAAACAACCTGCTTTGTAAATTGATCTGGTGTCTGTCCTTAGGGCCAAACAGCAAAAGCAAGGAGAGGGGGAAATATAATACTGCAGAAGGAGTATTTTTCAGCTGTAGCAAAGCAGGCTGCAAGAGTAACATGAACAGGAGCTGAAGTCTGAAGGAATATAAACTAAGAAGTCAGAAGGAACATAAGCTAAGAATGCCAAAGGTATATGCTCTTCATTCATTCTCCCTCAGACTTTTGAGCTGAGGTTTGTCATTGGTTATTTCAATAAAGAATTCAGGGTTATGATTGAGGGTATAGGAGAAAATGAGGAAGAACAGTGGATGAAAGTCCTAATCTCAGCAGTCACAGAGCCCCCATGGAGTTGAGAATCTACTGACAGGACACTCATTTAATCAAATAAACTCTTAACTTGATGTACAATTAAAATTAGAATGTAATTACAATTTATACTTGCGTGATTATAATTGGAATAACTATGATGAAAGAGAAATGCATGAAGACTCAGGGAAAATGTAATGTGGAGATTTGGCCTTGTCTGGCAGGGCAGAGAAGAAGATTGAGTAAGTCTTGAATGTGGTGCTATTAGAGGATATATAGGAGCTAACCAGGTGAAGACAGCCCAGGGAGAAAATTTTAGGCAAAGATATCAGTATGAAGAGGTTGCAGTTCTAGCAAAAGTGTGATTCATTTGAGAAACCAAATGAAGGGTAATTTGGCTGGAGTATAGAGAGCAAATGGGAGTTATGTATGGAAAGTGCCTGGAGAGTGGCCTGTAACCATGCAGGATGTTATGAGTCATTTTAAATTTTCTGATCTTTAGCCTAAAAGCAATGTAAAGCTATTAGGTCATAAAATGGGAGTGATATGACCAGTTTTGCATTTTGAAACTATGTCTCCAGCTGTAGTATGAACACATTGGAGGGGTTAGGAGTGGATATGAGATATGTCTGGAGCCAATTGTAGGAATGTATGAGAAATAAGGGGGGCTTAAACTTGGGTTTTGGAGTAGAGGAAAAAGAAGTGGGCAGATGTAGGAGAAGTTTAGGAAGGTACAACAGATAAATGTGGTGGTGGATTATATATATGGAAGGTATAGAAGAGAGTGTCAATTATGATTTTTAGGTTTTGACTGGTATAATTGAATGGATGGGGGGCTCATTCTCATTGATAAAGAACACTGAAAGAGTCTGAACTTAGAGTGAAAAACCGTGAGTTTAATTTTGGACGTGCTGGTTGGGTATACTTTTGTGATAGCCAGTGTGATAATCCAGGGGAGGTTAGATTAAAAGGCCTAGAATTCACAGAGGAGGCCTAAACCAGAGGTTGTAATGCTTGATGTAACGTAAGACTTTGTAAAACAAAGTCTCCTACTTTGTTTGTAGGAGACAAAACTGTCAGTGTGGGTGAGTTGCCTAGGGAAAGAGAACAGACAAGAAGGTGACCTTGGTTTCCTTGCGAAGTACAATGCAAGGGCTTCTGCTGAGAGTTATTAAAGAGGTGAGAGGGAGAGGGCTTAGGATGAAAGAAAGGTAAGGGGCCAGGGAAATTTTTGAGGAATTGATAATATCAGCAAATGGGAAACTGTCAGTTAGTCATATCAGCAAATGGGAAACTGAGTTAATGAGGAAAAGTTTTAAGTTTATTGGTGACAATAAAGGTCTTCTTTGGTCTGGTCCTCCCCCTTTAGGGGCTTAGGATGAAAAAAAGGTAGGTGGCCAGGAAAAACTTTGAGGACTTAGTCATATCAGCAAATGGGAAACAGTCAATTAGTCATATCAGCAAAGGGGAAACTGAGTTAATGGGGAAACGTTTTAAGTTTACTGGGGACAATGAAGGCCTGCTTTAGGCTGGTCAAACACTCATTTGGTGAGCGGCCACTGTTCTGGCCCTTGGGATATATGGTGAATAACATGGACTCACTACTCTTGAGGAGCCTACATGTTAGTGAGGAGAGTGGTGAGTGATGTAGGTACTTTGGCTCCACAAGATAACTGCTATCCCTTAAAAGCATGAATTTATTATTCAAGTACTCTTCCTAATACTGTGATTTCAGCCAGTCATACCTGGCTACTTGATTAGAGTCATAGGGACAGTAGATAAAGTTTTACAAATAGAGATACAGATTTGCTTGAAAGGCATAATGAAAAAAAAATCAAAGAACAGAAATAGAGAAACAATGGGGCTTGAGTTCCATTAAGGGTGTTTTAAATAATCATGGAGATTAAGAGAAGAAAATAGAAGAAAGGGGAGAAATGAAGGATTAACAAACTGGCAGTTACAATGAGAATAATTGAAGAAACAAACTGGAAGAATAGAAGATTATGATCTCAATGAGATGTATAAATAGGTCATTTTGGAAGTAAAGTAGTCATGACTAAAGGAAAGGTCTAGGGTGTGGTACAATACAGGGTGACCCAGATGAAGTAGAGATTGTCACTAGAGAGAAGATGACCATGAAAGAGAAAGGTCAGGGTGTTGAATAAATTTCAATTAGCAAGTAGTACTTTTTGAATTGTCTTATATAGCACTGGCTATTCAGGGAGACACTATCCAAAATAAACATTCCAAGCGTCTTCATAGAGAATGGATCCCAGATAGAGAACATCAGGAGACATGGAAGCTCTTCCCTTCTGCCACAAGTCTGGGTAGCAGTTTTAGATGTGCAGCTTCTGAAGTGACTGGATGAGATTATGCCTACTGGATAGAAACAGAAACTGTAAAAGTGCTTTGAAAAATTATAGTCCAGAATATACTGTGGGAAGAAGATAGCAGCAAGCTGAAATGCCATCAAGCAGTTGGTGTTAGGGTTCAGGGAAGGAGTAGTTAAGTTGTACTGAGCTATAGAAGTCCTGGAGCAGTGATTTGCGTAGTTCAGGCAGGAAGGTAGCAATAAGGAAATCAGTCAGCAGAGAGAGCTACACTGGCAAGACTCTAGTTATGTTAATATAATGGCTACATCTCAGTCCTAGAATCCAGCAGCACCAGACCAATTGCCCAGCCAGAGGGGTCAGGCACAGAGCAACCAGACACTACGTACTTATTGGAACTGGGACATAAGGGCACAATAGGAGTGGCAGCAAGAGGAACCTTATGCTTATTGTCTACTCATTTGTCCATTCATCCATCCATCCATTCATCTATCCAATACACCTTGACCAGTGCCTACCAGGTACAAGGCCTGTGCTGCATGGTGGGAATAAAGAGGTGAAGTAATACCATTGGGTCTCCCCAGTTGATATCATCTCTCTACCTGCAAAAGAGTTTTAGCTCTTTCATTCCTTCTCATTTATTTTCTGCTAGTGGAGAAGTGATAAACTTGGATTCTAAAGAAAAATAAAACTCCCCAGTCAGAGATGCACACAACACCAAATGAGTTCCCTTACACTGGCACACTTAAAATCATGGAAAATGCGTATGCGGATGATCAAGATGCAATTTATAGTAAACCACAAGTGCCAAGCCTGATGAGAATGTCACAAATTAGCAATGAATGTATCTTTAACATTCAACTTGAAGTCTTGACCTAAGAATATATGTCAATATATTAATATTACATTGATAAGTACATATAATACATTTCTCTCTCCTAGGGAAATCCTTCTGATAAGGCCAAGATGCAAGCATTTATTCCTTCTCCTTTACCCTTTGGAAGCTCTGCCTTTGTTTATGCCCAGCTCATTATACAGCAGTTGTCTTCATTACCATCTCATGCTTTACGGGTGGGAAAATGTTGCTATGGTGATGCTGGAATATGGGCCTGAACACAGACCAATGTGAACTTATCCTTAGTTAGGGGCAGTACAGCAGTAAGGAGTTAGCAACAGGAGTCATAAACCTTTTTCCTATATTCCTAACATATATGCTTCAGTGAAGGAGTGTTGGAGTTAATGGAGATGAACCGTTAGCAGCAAATAGAATGGATTCAGGTTCTCACATGGTTGTTTCATTTTACTATAATTAGCCTGTTTTTCATGAACCATTGATGAACATTCCCAGGTTAGCAAATACATAGCTCAGCTCCTTGAAGAGCTGATAATCTTGTTTGTTATTTTCTATTTCACAGTTGTAGACTATACTCCAAGTATCACAAATGGGCACCACTAGTAACAGATAGAACTGGAAAATGTATAGATGGCTTCTTGTAAACCCTTTACTACCTTTAGGAAAGCTCAGATTCATGACCCAGACAGAGTAGTTAATCTGAGCGTTTGTATATAAAATCAGAGTAGTTAATCTGAGCGTTTGTATATAAAAACAGATGTTTCTCAACTTACAATGAGGTTATGGTTTCTACTAAATTTATATCATTTTTGTACCTCGTAAAGTCAAAATATTTTATGTTGAGTCATCACTAATTGCGAACTGTCTTTGTTAGAACAGAAGACCCTTAGATGTAATCTAAGCTGAATTTTTCTCTTAGACATGAGGAAACAAGTCCTAGAGATAGAAGAGTGCCTTTAAGGGACCCAGCAACCAAGAGGCAGGTTGGTTTAGCTGAAATGAGAAGCTGTTTTTCCTTCTATCTCTTTGTCTATCTCTTTGTCTTCTACTAGTTTCTGCTTCTTTAATCAAAGACTTTCAGAGAACCCATCTTTTCTTTTCCAGTGGGAAGGAAATTAATGGAGGTGGAGATAAATCTGGAGACCACACTTCCCCACTCCAAATGTTAACCTTGACTTAGTCACTTAAAGTCACTGACCCAAGCCTCCTAATGAAGCATGGCTCACTCTAGAAGGTATTGTTGATGGACCTGAAGCCTTGAGAAGATGAACAGTTTCAGTGCTCAGAACTGGCTTATCAGCAGGTATCCCAGTCAAGCTGACAGCAGGACCTATTACTCTCTTATCTTTGTTTCTTAGTCTTTCAAATACATCAGCATGCATCATTTAATATATTTCTGTCTTTTCCTTCTATAGTTCAAGTGTTATTTACAATGAGTCTTTTGTAACTTCACATCCTAAGGATATCAGAGTGTTTTGGGCTACTGCATTAGTTATAATTAAACTAAGCCATATGGGCCCCCTAGGAACAGTGGTAAATCTTGGCAGAAATGTTTATCTTTTTATTAATAGAAAGGTTAGTTTTGGTCTTCATGCTACTTATTTATGTATTTTTATTATACTTTATGTTCTAGGGTACATGTACACAACGTGCAGGTTTGTTACATATGTATACATGTGCCATGTTGGTGTGCTGCACCCATTAACTCGTCATTCACTTTAGGTATATCTCCTAATGCTATCCCTCCCCCCTCGCCCCACCCCACAACAGGCCCCCATGTGTGATGTTCCCCTTCCTGTGTCCAAGTGTTCTCATTGTTCAATTCCACCTACGAGTGAGAACATGTGGTATTTGGTTTTCTGTTCTTGTGGTAGTTTGCTGATAATGATGGTTTCCAGTTTCATCCATGTCCCTACAAAGGACATGAACTCATCCTTTTTTATGGCTGCATAGTATTCCATGGTGTATATGTGCCATATTTTCTTAATCCAGTCTGTCATTGATGGGCATTTGGGTTGATTCCAAGTCTTTGCTATTGTGAATAGTGCCTCAATAAACATACGTGTGTATGTGTCTTTATAGCAGCATGATTTATAATCCTTTGGGTATATCCCCAGTAATGGGATGGCTGGGTCATATGGTACTTCTAGTTCTAGATCCTTGAGGAATCGCCACACTGTCTTCCACAATGGTTGAACTAGTTTACAGTCCCACCAACAGTGTAAAAGTGTTCCTATTTCTCCATATCCTCTCCAGCATTTATTGTTTCCTGACTTTTTAATGATTGCCATTCTAACTGGTATGAGATGGTATCTCATTGTGGTTTTGATTTGCATTTCTCTGATGGCTAGGGATGATGAGCATTTTTTGATGTGTCTGTTGGCTGCATAAATGTCTTCTTTTGAGAAGTGTCTGTTCATATCTTTTGCCCACTTTTTGATGGGGTTGTTTGTTTTTATCTTGTAAATTTGTTTGAGTTCTTTGTAGGTTCTGGATATTATGCCACTTATTTTAAGCAACTGTCAAACCTGAAGATCTTAAGAGCTCCCTGCTTGGGAAGAGACTTAATAAGAATTATAGTTGAGATGTGGGATAGATCAAGAGTCTTAGAAACAAATGCTGACTCTCTACTGATAGAGAAATCATTTTAAGCTCTCTCAACCTCAACTTCCTGTTGTATAGATCAGAATTGCATGTCTTGTCAGGATTGTTGTACAGAAGAGATGGAATACTGCCAGAGAACTGGATAAGAGACTGACATCTTTTCCAGTCTTCAATGGAAAAGCTGAATTCAATGTAATCTAAGCTGAATTCACATCCTAAGGACATCAGAGTGTTTTTGGGTACTGCATTAGTTATAATTAAACTAAGCCATTTGTGTTGGGACAATATAGGATATATTTTCCCCAGATATATATATATATATGATATACCCTCCGTTAAGTTTTTATTGTTTCTTCAAAGGGATTTTATATTTGTCAACTCACTTGATATTCCCACTATCAGGTAAACATGTAAGAGATAACAGACTTGTTCAGGATTACCATGCACATAATTGGGATACCTACATTTTGGTCCTAGCTGGGCTTCAGCATAGCCCATCTGAACTTGAAAAAGTGATCTTCAAAAAATACAAAATAATGGTGTTGATCCCCAACTTAAAATCCCTCATTTGAGAGTGGTGTGGGACCACCTGCCCATTTCTTCAACCTCATTTTTTGCCATCATCTCCCTCAACCAAAGCATGTCAGCAACAGAGGAGTCATTCCATTGCTCTGACCTACTTTTTTTTTTCCTGCCTCACGGTCATTGCACATGTAGCTCCTTCAGTCTATAATGTTCTTTGCCCTGTGGCTTTGCAGAAATGCCTATTTTTCACATTTCAGTTCTTAGCTTAAGTGTCTCTTGCTTAAAGACTTTCCCCTGAACTCTACCTAAAGCAATATACTGTATTATTTTCTGTTTCAGCCTTTGGTTTGGCACCTTAACAGCACTCTGAATTTATGACTTTTTGATGAATTTTTTTTTCTCTTGTATTTACCTGACTTATTTTATTTGGTCTGTCTATCCTTTTGGGATGTAAAATGTTATGAAAATGGGGACTAGGTCTATTTTATTTATGGTTGTATCTTCAGCACTCAGCACAATTATTGGCACCTATTAAGCACTCAGTAAAATTTGCTAAATGAATAAATAAGTCACTCATTTTTAGCATTTTAGCTCATCATAGGTAAAAATGTTCAATAACTGTAACTATTTTACTTACTGTCTTAACTTCAAATAGAGAAGGCTCTTCTTTTCTGTTATTATTTCTTTCTGGTCTCCATCAGACATACTTCTTCTCCATTGTCTTTTCTTTTACATTTTTCCTCTGTCTGTTTGAGTATATGTTCAACTTGGCATGTACAACTTACTAAGCTAATATTTACAGAGATAAGAGCAGTAGGTTGAAATCTGGAAATCTGAGTTCTGGACTTAGATATGCCTTTAGCTTAAAATGTGATCCTGGATAAAGTTAGATGCCTATTTTTGGACCTCAATTTCTCCCATTTTTGCAGTGAAGAGATTGGAACTGATGTTTTCCACCTAGAATATTATCTAACTTATATTGCTTGTTTATCTTCTGTCAATTAACCTAGGGAGCATCGTAACATAGCCACTTCTAAAATAGTAGGGGTCATCTGGATTAATGTGTGGGTACATTCATTAAAAAAGAAGTCCCATTAGTTTATATTCATGCTATAAAATTTACAATCCCTACGGAGAAACTAAGCTTCAAAATGTCTTGCCAATGAACAATATATCAATGGCCTTGCTGTGCTGGGTGCTTTCTGGAGTAGCTGGGGAGCCACAAGTGCTGGTGAAAACAGAAGTGAGCTGTGTTATGTTCTTATGTTGTTCTCCATATGCTATGTTTTGTAGGTCTGCCAGAATTTTCTCAGCATGGCCCCTCCAAATTTCCTACTTCATCTCAGATTACACACATTTCAGCCTTGGCAGGAAGGTCTGCATTTAAAGCCAGTTTTGAAGATAGCAAAAATGTTTCACATATACTCAGCGTTTAGTACTCATTACCCTGCACCCAGTGGCAAGACAGAGGAAGTATGGTCTTGTGGCTAAGAGATGAGGACGTGGAATTAGAAGCCTGGATTTGAATCTGATGTGACTTGGGATAATGACTTAATCATTTAAATATGTGTTTCTTCATCTGCGAGAGAGGCGTAATAAGAGTAAAAAGCTTTCAAGTTGATAGGGTGAAATGAAATAATCATGTAAATATTTAGCATATCCCTGGCACATGGTAACCAATCAATATGCATTATTTACTGTTTGTATTTCTTTCAGTGCTTGAGTAAAAACTGGAGGATTCCAATCCACATCAAGATGCTCTAGTTTGTATTACCTTTGTTCAGTAGATTCAATTTCTGTGTCATCCTCTGTGAAGTTGATGTTTGGTCTGTGATCTTTAAGGTCCCTTTCTGCTCTGAAATGATAAAGCAAATAGACTGATGAATATTTGGCATTATAAGAGGACAGATACTAGACATTTTAATTTTTCTGAATTATCTAAAAACTCTTGAGTGCTGATCACAAAGTATTATATAAAAGTAGTTACGATTTTCTCGGTTACATCACAGAAACCAGAAAGTGATTGTGTAGCAAAACTGTGCAGTAGGTGACATTTTTAGGAAATCCTGGCCCTTGCAGTCTTTACCTCCCCTGAGATGTCTCTCTTGCACATCCTAGCTTTTTTCCTGCGCCTTCTCTTTCCCTCCCCCTACTTATCTGACTCTGAGTTATATGCCTTATCTCTAACTGTAAAATGAAAGTTCTTGTTTCCTATTAAATAAATTTCATGCTCTGAGAAGCAGGGAGGAAGCATATTTCAAACAAGTTCTGTGATTGGACCATGCTTTCCAGGGCCCTGATATAATGCCAGATTGGTGGCTACTATTTTCTCTCATATTTGACAGATCATTGAATTACGGTATCTCCCTCAAACCAATGATATGGCCACTTCTTTAATGTTCACACACTTCTGGTTCTGGCTTCGGCTACTGACTAATAATACATCTCATTCACAAAGAATTCTTAGAGTTCCTGTCTCAGATTCTAAACTAAATAGTCTTATAATTTTTCTTAACACAAACCTTCTCATTTTACTGATGGAGTAACGGAGGCTCTGAGAAATGACATGACTTAATTTACGTCCCCACAGCTAATAAATAACAAAGTTTCCTGCAATAATACCTGAAATATTATTACACGATATATTCCTCATAGTCTCACTGTTTTATAAATTATTTTTGTTGTTTTAAATAAGAGTCTATCATTCAATTTGCATTTGTTTTACAATAAGGAGCATGCTAACCTGGTAGTAATTCATGGTTTATTTAGATTAGTTGAGAATTTAGGTTAGTTGTTAGTGAGGTCAGAACAGGATCCAGCAAAATTCCTGGGGCAGAAGAGGAACCAGAAGGAGAGGATATGGGTAGTACAGATTGGAATGGAGAACTAACAGTGGGCTTAGCAAGACGAGATTTGTTGGTGACCCTGATAACAGTGGCTTTCATGCAGTGGTGGGGTCAAAAACCTGCCCAAAGTGGGTTAAAAAGTGAATAAATATCAAGTGAAGAGATACTAATATTACATGGATTTTTTTTTCTCTGAAAGTGAGTAGAGAAATAAAATAGCTGGAGAGAGACATGAGGTCAATTGAAGTATTTTAAATATTTTACATATGTGCATCTATATGTAAAATTATAACATATTTGCATGCTGTTGGTAATGATTTCATATTTAGGTGGAAATTGATGGTGAGGAGAAAGACATGTTGATTATAGGCGTAAAGTCTTG
Organism: Macaca thibetana thibetana; assembly: GCF_024542745.1. Taxonomy (NCBI): domain Eukaryota; kingdom Metazoa; phylum Chordata; class Mammalia; order Primates; family Cercopithecidae; genus Macaca; species Macaca thibetana. The sequence continues at coordinate 29,172,727 of NC_065583.1, read as the reverse complement.
GCTTGGTGAGAGGCAGTGAGACCTTGTAATAAATGGAAGGTTTGGCTTTCTCTAGGTGAGAAATCCAAGATTATGAGTAAAGAAGTAGACAGCTTGAGATATTTGGTGTTGAAAAGATGCAATGGTTATCTTTTGGTTGCTTTGATTTTCTTGATGAAATAAGAAGTGAGTCAAGAGCTGAGAATGAGGAGAGGGAGAGAGTGTTGGTGATTGCAGGATGGAAGAGTGAATTTGTTTGAGAAATACAGTAAAATTGCTGGATAGTGCTAAAGGCCCACTTAAGTTTGAAAGTCAAAAATATGAAGAGAGCCAGGTTAGACCTGTGTGAGTTTTTCTCCAGCCTCGTGCAGCTGCTTGAGTGTAGTTGCAAAATAGACGGACAGCTGAGTTGAACTAAAGTTGGGGTTTTGCCAAACTAGGCTAGAGGAGAAAAGAGGAACAAGCAATTTGGGAGTATATAAAACGAGTGATTATACAGATTACTCATGAAATATAAGAAGAGTAAGGAAGGAACTGAGGACACAAAACAGGTTATGAATGGATAGTAAAAAGTGGTGAGGCCAGTGGGATGGAGGTCCTGATGAATTTGCAGAGGAGAGCAAGGCAGATTCTAACGTTAACAGAGCTGCAAAAATAAGAGCAGATGTTTGAAAAAAGATTTAAGGGACAATGCAGTTACTAGTAATGGCAAGGTCTAGTGGTGGCCATGGTAGTGGGTGAATGAGGTGGAGTGAAGTAGAAACCTGAAGGGGAGATAGTCAAGGATTTGGATGGAGACCACAGCATTGGTGTGGAAGTGGTCAAGTTGCTGACAGAATATAGAGCGGAGGAGGTGAAGAGGGTGAAGAGGTGAGTAGTGGTGAAGAGGCAGTGAAGAACAAGATGGTGAATTTGAAACTTAGGTCTTCAGTGGTTGAGGAAAGCAATGAGGGTGGCAGATGACTGCCACAAGGCAGGAGAATAGTGGCAGAGGTTGATGGCATATATTTCCAAAAAGGTAGGATATTTGAAGGAGGAAGGAGGCAATAATTGACTATAAATGATTGTAATGAGCACGGAAAGCACCTAGCCTTACCTCCAGGCTCTGTGTGCAATGTGGGATGTAAAAGGAATAACAGGTCTCACTTGAAAGGCCAGCAAGGGAAGCACTTTTTACAGAAAGAAACCAAGCTTTACACACAACTAGTGGAGGAGCTAAAAAGACATTAAAAGGTATAGGAAATCTTCCCAGTATAGATTGTAAGTTCCAGAGCATCCAGTAGAAGAGCTGGTGTTTGATAATGACTGTGAGATCACATTGGAGATGCAAACTTATCTGGGTATGATAGGTGATCTAGAATACTACTCAAACATTAATGTATTTGAAAATCCCCTTGGGATCTTGTGCAAATTCAGATTCACAATCTTGTTGTGGGGTGGGGAGCTAAGAGTCTGCATTTCTAACAAGCTTCAAGGTAAGGCTGATAATACTTATTTGAGGATCATACTTTAAGGAGCAAGGCTTTGTAGGCTTGGACTAGTGTGAGCAGCATTAAGGTTAGAACCTGAGGAGAGGATGCCAGTGATGGGTTTGATCAAGAACAAGTGGAACTCTGGAGCCTCCTTCAATCTGGGAATATTTAGTAATTGCCAACATTTTTGGAAGATCAATTTTTAAACTGTCTTATCTTTAAATTTTTAAACCTTCTCTGAAACTAAAGCTCATGCATTAAGCATATATTTGTTTCAGTGAGTGTATTGTCTTTGTTTCATAGGTGTGCACACATTATTTCAATAGGACTGTTTGTTCCTTGGAGCCAGAGACTGTGGGGAATAGTGGAACATTATTGGATCATGAATCATAAGACTTAATTTCAGTTCCCATTTGTATTATTAAATAGCTATGGAAAGCAGAGGAAAAGATAATTTACCTTTCTGGTCATATTTATGTGTGAAGTGGGGATAATCATGCCTAGCTGTCAGTGCTATGAGATTCAAATGAGATACTTAGTATACAAATGTGTTGTAAATGGAAAAACAATATAATAACAAGACAATAATTTTTGTCAGACTGGTATTTTTCTGATATATGGCAGCATGGCATATTGGCTGCTGCTTGACATTATTGATCAGTGACCATGCCACATTGGTAGTTAAATATTTTAAAATGTAACTCCTGAAAATTGTGTTTCATAAATTTACTGTTATTTATTCTGTGTCTTTATAAAGTGTCAGCAGAAAAATGGGCATAAAATAGTTGTGGAATTAAAGATTTGATGTAACAAGGTAAATAAAATATATGAACACCTATACCAAGGCACACTGAGTGAAAAGTGAAAGTAATTCCAAAAGTCTGTAGAATGAGTTATTTCTAATGTCACTTTTACCAGGAAGCATTAAGGTGTCAGTTCTTGTTCCCTCACAACAAATTTGAAAGTGACCTCACTATACTTTTTGGCATTTGTTTCCTCTTTAGATTATACCCTTCACATTTTGTAGTTGGTTAATGCAGGTACACCCAGACAAAAGAAGGATGCTAGGTACAGACAAGCTATGATAGACCTAACCCATCCATTCTGTTCTGCAGTAGAACTCTCTGTTCCAAAATGTGTTATGGGGACTCATGTTAAAACTTCTTCAAAAACAGCTTGTTCTCTAACAGTAAAAAATATTTCTTTTATTTTTCCTTTTTTTCTTGGAGAGCTTGCTTTAGTGAGAACTGATTTTCCCAGCTCTTTGCAATTCAGAGTACCCCTTATTAGCTGTAAATCTTAACCAAGTTACTTAAACTCTGTAAACTTCAGGTTTCTCTTTTGTAAGACTGTCATAATTGTAGGATCTTCCTCACATGATTGTTGTAAGAATTGAGATAATGTGCATAAAGTAAGTGCTAGTCACTATTAATGACTATGTAAGAACCTAGATAAAAAAATTTGTGTCCTGAATTTATAAAGTCTCTAAATTCAACACTTAAAAAAACACTTAAAAATAGGCAAAAGGTTAGAACAGACACTTCATGAAGTAAGGTATACAGATGGAAAATGAGCATATGAGGAGGTTTTCTACATCAATATTCATTAGGAAATGCAAATCAAAACCACAGAGAGGAACCACTTCACACTTATCAGAATGGCTAAAATTCTGACACTGATTATCAATAGCAATACCAATGACAAAAACCAAGTGTTAGGAGGATGGAGAGCAAACAGATGTTTCATACATTATTTATAGGAATACAAAATTGTAAAACCACTTTAGAAAAGCATTTGTTAGTTTCCTCAAAAGCTAAACATACCACTACCACATGACCCAACCATGCTTCCCCTGGCCATTTACCCAAGAGAAATAAGGTGGTTGTCCATACGATGCTTTACATATAAATCTTTATGTCTTTGTTTATATAGCTCAATACCAGAAACAACCCAAATGTCCAGCAACAGTTGAAAGGATAAACAAAATGTGGTACATCCATACAGTAAATGCCACTCAGCAATAAAAGGAAATTAATTATTGATACATGCACCAATGTGAACAAATCTCAAAATAACTGTTCTAAGAGAAAGAAGCCAGACAAAACAGTACTTATTGTATGACTCCTTTTATATGTAATTTTAGAAAATGCAAACTATAGTGACAGCAGGTAGATCAGTGGTTGCCTGGAGATGGGACGGGAAAGGAGTAGAAAAAGGCAGGAAAGGGAGATTACCAAAAAACAAGGGGAAGTTTTCGGGGCAATAGATATGTCCATTATGTGTTGATCATAGTGATGGTTTTACAGGTATATACAAATGTCAAAACTTACCAAATTGTATGTTTTAAACATGTAGAACTTGTTGTATGTCAATTATACCTGGAATGAAGTTATTAAGAAAAAAGAGGCTCTCCATATTTTGACCCCATCTAATAACCTTGTTTATTACTGAACCTTTTATTCCATTGAATCTATAACCATATTCCTTATAGGGATTACCCCAAAACATTTCTTTCACTTGTCCATTAAACATATATTCACTGGGTCTCTGTTATGAAACAGACCTTAGAAGAGGAGTTAGGCATCCTTCAGTGATCAAGACAGTCCCAGTTTCTTCTCTCATAAGCTTCACAATCTGTTCGGAGACATAAACAAGTCCACTGTTGTACAGTTATGTACATATATTATTATTGTGTTTATTATTATTTTTATATATTTAGGGGGTACAAGTGAGGTGTCTTACATGCATACATTGTGTAGTGGTGAAGTCTGGGCTTTTAGTGTACCCATCATCCGAATAGTGAACATTGTATCCAATAGGTAGTTTTTCAACCCTCACCCCTGACCCTCCCACGTTTTGAGGTCTCCAATGTCCATTATTCCACTTTGTACATCCATGTACTCGTTATTTAGCTCCCACTTATAAGTGAGAACATATTTGACTTTCTGTTTGTGAATTATTTCACTGAGGATAATGGCCTCTAGTTCCATCCATGTTGCAGCAAAAAACATTATTTTATTTTATTTTTTAGTGCGGGGTAGTATTCCATGGTGTGTGTGCGTGTGTGTGTTTATGTGTGTGTGTATTTTTTTCCCTTTAATCCAGTCCTCCATTGCCTGACATTGATTCCATGACTTTGCCTTTGTGTGTAGTGCTGTGATAAACATAACAGTATAGGTTTTTTAAAAACTATATTATGATTCCTTTCCCTTTGGGTGTATACCCAGTAGTGGAATTACTGGATTGAATAGTAGTTCTACTTTTAGTTATTTGGGAAATTTCATACTGTTTTCCATAAAGGCTGTACCAATTTATTATTTTTGACTAGTTAGCCTTTGATAACCTTGATGTTATAAGATAATCCTCCAATGGGGGCTGCTGGGCCTCTTGCACTTAAAATTTAATATAACTTCCAGTGTAGTTATTTGAAATAGTCTCCCATCATTTGAGACCTTCTCCCATTATTCTTGAATGATTTAATGGGTTTATTCTTAGTCCATTGCCACTTTTTGGTAGACAAGGTAACAGAAAGATTAAATGCATACGTTCTGAAGTCAGACTGCCTGAGCTTAAATTCACCTCTATCTCTTGTTCATCTACTTAACTTCTCTTAGTTTTGCTTCCTCAGCATACTAATTGTACCTGTCTCATATAGTGATTGTGAGGGTCATTGGGATAATTCAAGAAGTTCTCTGAACAGTTCTTGGCATATGGAGTTGCTCAAAATATGTGAACCGTTTTCATTATTTTGGCTTCCTAAGGTAGCTTGATACCTATATAAAAACCACTCCAGCCAAATGTGGTCAATAATGCTAACTGGAAAGCAACTCTGACCTAGAGCCTTGGAGGGAGACTAGATAGGTGTGAATTACATTATCATAGACAAAAAGAGACAGAAATTCAGAGAACCAGTCAGGTGAAACCAAAAATACATGTACTTTTGAACCCTAGAACAAAAGGCAGAAAAGAAATTGAGGCAGTCAAAATTCAATCAACACAGGGTAGGTAAAGTTAGCCTACAAAGAGTTTCCTTTTCAAGGTAATGAGCCATGCTTATTTGGGTCATGATTATGCAGATAGGGAAGCTAAACTCAAGCAACATCATACTGAATGCTAAAATGGCAATTTAATTCTGAAATCAGTGTTGTCCCCCACTGAGGGGATCCATTTATAGTTCTGTACTGGGTAGAAGTTAATATTGTGAGACCTAAGCGGGTAGTGTGTAAACGACTTCCATGGCTAGGAAGGGAATGAGACTTGTGGTAACAGATAGGGGAAAACACACAGAAAGTACAACTTTTGAAATTCATCTTCTTTATTCTTTTTTAAAATTAGCTCATTCTCATCTTAAAACTCAAGATCTGGTAGAAATTTGAATACAGAAAAAAATAACTAAAACAGTATTACCCATTCTCTGAAAACATGTTAACTTGGTTGGCTCTATAAAGAAAATAGGATATGAAAGGGGCCCATATTCAGAGATATTACCCATAGTGCCATGGTGTCACTTTTAAAGCCATCATATAAAACATTCGATACTGAAGACATTTAAGATAGTGGAAAATTGGTGTTTCTCTTAATGAACACGGAGCCAGAAATGACCCTCTGTCATCATGCAGGTTATTTTTTTGGCCTGTGGACTGATTGGCACTGTTATCCCAGAATGTCCAGTGGTACATCAGCATCTGTGTGCAGAGCCCATTCAGTGTTGAAAGGGCATGCAGGGGCAGTGACAGGAAGAAAGTGGAGGGCTTTATACAGCAGACTGATTGCAATGACGGACTTCACTGTTTGCCAGACCCCAGCTAGTGCCTCCTGCATCAGAATCTCCCTATCTCCAAGCTTCTGCTGGGAGGTTGGTTAGTAGCAGAAAATAGGTAAGAATAGAGGAAGCTGACCACAGTCCGGAGGTGAGTGCGATCAGAGATAATTATTAATGCTGAGGTTAGAATAAGATCTGGAACTTCTTATTCAATGTGCAAAGTACAATGTACAATGTACATTGAACTTCTAATTCAATGTACAAAGTAGACCGTTGAATTCTCTAAGCGGTATACCGTATCAGCCTTTCTCCCTGTTTTCAGTTCTCCCTCCTTTACTCCCTACATTCATCCTCTCCTTCATTCCCTCTCATGTGTTTCCAGGAGCCCATAGAGAACTAGGCACTGGAGAGATCCCAAGATGACTTAGAGTCATTTCCTGCCACTGAGAAGCACTGGACAGGGAGTTAGAACAGCAGCTTCTAAGGATCTAGATGACTTAGCGAGGCTCTTTACTTCTTGAGCCCCTAGTTTTATCTCATCAAAAACCTAGGAACTGGAGATGGTTTTATGATCTTATAGCTCTGAAAGTTAACTAGGTTTTAGATATTATCACTTATCATAAGCAAGGCATTCACCTAAAAATGTCATTTTATTCTCATGAAAATGAAACAGGCAAGCACAATTATCTCTTATATTACATATGAGGGTACCAAGACTTGAGATTAAGTAAACTGCAGAAGGGTGCTCAGACAGCTGGTAAGTGGAAGAATCAGAATTTGACTCCAGGCAATCTGACTCTATGCATGACCAATATACTATATTGCTCTTTTTGAAGCTAGTGGGTTTGTTTTATAGCTAGTGTGGCTGGAACTAATAGAAATAGCATAGGTGCATGGGCTTTGGTGTCAGAATTGCCTATGTTCAAATTGGAGTCCCATCACTTTCTAACTAAGCATCTTTGGGCAAATTATTTAACCTTTCTGTGCCTTAATATCAGACTATCAATGGGTTAATAACAAATTTTGGACTAGAAATCATTGCAATACTGAGCTTTGCTTTACAACTCAATAGCCATTGATTTTGAGTCCCAGCATATTCCCACTTTTCCTATTTCAGTGCCATAATGCCTGAAATATCACCATTATGAGGACATTTCTTCAAGAAAAGCATTATCCTTTCAGTAAGTTTCTCTTATTAACAATAAAATATTGACTAGGATTGAGGAATATACTATGCCGGGAAAGATATGAATAACTTTATGCCATCATCTCACTTATTCCTCACAAATAGCATATAAAGTATGTACACACACCATATGTATAATAGTAATTATTCCCAATTTATATATGGAAAAGTGAGTCTCAGAGAGATGGCCAAGATGACACAAATTGTAACTGGTGGGACTGCAGTTTGATTCTAGAATTATTCTCTTAACCATTCTGACATTTTGTTACTAATAAATATGCCTGGAAGAGTTAGCATAGAGTCATGAATATATATATATATATTTCTGTTATTATTTCCCCCATAAGAGGAGGAACCAGAACAGTACAGAGTGTGGTATGTGGAGCCAATTAAAAAGAGAGAGTAAAGCACCTGAAAACCAACTTCCCTTTGCTGAGGAGGGCTGGTTCTGGAGATAAATTCTCTTTTCCTTGTTTGACTTTGCACCTCATGCTGGGGTTGCTGCTGAGAAACATGGCAGACCTGTTCCAATTAGTGTCATAGAGGCTCAGGGCTGGAAAAGAATTTGGAGAGTGTAGCCTTGAATGTTTGTCTGGTGAAGGCATCTTCTTTTTAACATGAACTTTTTTTCTCCTCTTGTCTCTGCTGTCACGCCTCCTTGAACGTGAAATCACTACATCTTTTAGGTGATCTCTTTGACAGTGGTCAGCTCTGCATTTCAAAGCTCCTTTTTTTAAATCTTAAGCTTGACTTTTCCTTCTTTTGTTCTTTCCTGTTGATTGGCAAAAAACAAGCGTGGTTGTTTTTCCATACTATAGTTGTATATACTTTTGGAGGCAAAGATGGCAAGTCACATACTCTGCCTCTCTGGCTGCCATCTTTATTTAAAATCTGATTTATTTACCAGATTTTAACTCAATATCACTTTCCTTAAGAACCCTACCCATGACCCAGACAACACCCTTGTTTTATGCATCCACAGTACCCTGAATTTTCTTTTGCAGCCGTTTGTTCACCAGCAATTATACAGAGATAATTATTGTTTCTCACAAGGTATACACTCTATGAGGGGCAGGGACTTGCTGTCTAGTTCACGTGTGTGTACTAGTCACTGTGCTTATGCATTTTATTTATAAACTTTTATGGAGCATCTCCTGGGTATCAGCCACTGTACTTGTGAACAAGATAGATTTAGTCCCTTACCTCGTGGAACTTATATTCTAGTGGAGTTTTTCATTCTTTTTTTCTCAACTTTTTTTTTTCTTATAGCAATTGACAATAAGAAAACATTGAAGTATGATTTCTATCTATGGTATTTTTCTAAGTGTAAATTGATTCAGAATGGTAGTTTAGACATGTGCTCATTGCCATGATTTAGTTTATGAACTGCACCTGTCCTCATTTCTAAGAGTTAAAAAACTGGGACTGGGTGGTTGGACTGACAGGTGCACAGATGGACTACATCAACGATAGCATCACAGTGAATTGGGAGCCATTCATTAATTTATCTTTTCACCATTCATTCATCTTTTCTCATTCCCTTTGCAGTTCTGCTTCCACCAGTCTTAGTATTTGGGATAATAAAGTCTTTGGCCACAATGTAGGCCAAAGATTTGTGGTCAGAGTGGCTTGAGTTCTATAATATCCAATCTACTTACTTGCTGCACAACCTTGGACCAAACTAAACTCTCCAATTTTTAGCTTTCTGAGAAATATCATTTCCTACTTCATAGTTGTTTTTTTTTAAAAAAAAAAAAGGATGAAATGAGAAGTAGTAGTAGTAATGCCGTCACCACCATTACCACCACCACCATCATCTAACAATTATGTGACACTTATTATGAGCCAAGAACCATTCTAAGGACTTTCTATATATTAATTCATTCCAATCCTATCTATAAGATAGATACTCATATTATCCCTATTTCACAAATGAGGGAAAGGAAGCACACAAAGGTTAATAAACAAATTCAAAGTCTCCCAGCTGGTAAGTACAGATCCAGGAGAGAGACCACAGTGTCTGGGTCTGCATTCCATGCTCCCAACAACGCAGTTGTAGCTGCCTCTGGATAATGCAAGTAGTGCACTCAGCAAGGTGTTCAGTAAAAGGTGTCTTTATGTGGTTAATACAGGTTTGTGACAGCTCAAATTAGTTTGCCCCACTTTTCCTAGGGGATCTTACCAGATAAGAGAAGCATTGTAAGCATGAAGCACTACTTATTCATTTTCTTGCTCAAATGAGCCCTAAACCCAGGCTTGTACCTGCTCTAAGTGGTCAGATTAAAAAACTAAAAGGAATAAATAGGTAAAAGAAGGAATCAGGCATGGAATCTAACAAACAGAAATGAGATTCTGATGTGAAAAATGTCTGCAAGATAATAGAGTTTTGTTCCTGAGTCTTCCACACACGTGTCTTGGCTCTGAAAGCAGAATGGTTCATCAGTGTCAGTTACACCACAGTTCAGTGCCCTCTTGGTGTCCATCACACCAAAAGCTCTGAGATTTAAAATTATCTTGAAAGAAGGTAAAAATGTTTACATGCTCCCACTGTGCATCTCAGTGGTTTCTTTAAAGAGTGGAACAAAAAGAATATTCTGGGCCGGGCGCGGTGGCTCCAGCCTGTAATCCCAGCACTTTGGGAGGCCGAGATGGGCGGATCACGAGGTCAGGAGATCGAGACCATCCTGGCTAACACAGTGAAACCCCATCTCTATTAAAACAACAACAACAACAACAAAAAAACTAGCCGGGCGAGGTGGTGGGCGCCTGTAGTCCCAGCTACTCGGGAGGCTGAGGCAGGAGAATGGCGTAAACCCGGGAGGCTGCGCTTGCAGTGAGCTGAGATCCGGCCACTGCACTCCAGGCTGGGCAACAGAGTGAGACTCCGTCTCAAAAAAAAAAAAAAAAAAAAAAAAAAAAGAATATTCTGTGCATTTTACCTAGTGTGCTGGTTCTGTAACCATAATAGGGTCTCTGCCTTGTAGAAGGCATGAATTCCTTCCCTGCTTTCTTGTGTTATTCCTGACCTTGTTCCAGCCTGCTTTCTTTTCCTTTAAGGAACAGCCCAGGTGCCAAGTCATATTTTTCACTCCCTCATTCATTTATAGCAAAATTTTATGGACGTTTCTACCATGTGTTTGGTACTGAAGGAAGATAAAAGAGAAGAAAACAAGCATGAATCTTGCCTTTTAGGTCACACAAGAATTTGTATTATAAGTTCAAGGAAAAGATTTTGGATAATTTTATGTGAGAATTGTGATCAGATTTGCATTTTGAGAAGATTGCTCAGGCTGCAATGTGGCAGATGGATTGGAAGGGACAATAGTAAATGCTATTGTAATAGCAAGCAAGAGATTGATAGAAATGCCCCATCTCTCAGTTTTGAAACTGACTTTGCAAATTTTTTTTATAAAACACATCACAATTTTATTGCTTGAAGAATACAGCATATGAAATCACAAGAATGTCAAAATGAAAAGTCACTAGGTTTGAAACATATAATACCTTATCAGATCCAGTGAAATATTAATTAACCTGAACTCTGCATCAGAAAAAAAAGGTGTGGAATCTAAGTAAATCTAAGTTGTTTACTTAAGAAACAGATAAAATAGAAAGTATAAGGATGTTACAGTACAAATTAGAAAAGCCTACACACATTAACTTATTATTGTTCTAGACTAGACTACCTTTGGTACTTAAACTTTTTAAAAAATAATTTCTTCTATCTCCTCCAAACACACTTCACAGGTATGACATCCATGAAGTAACTTCAACTTAAAACATTCAGCAAAATTAACTTTTTCACCTCATAGGGGAAGTATATTTAATAAATGTATAACAACACTTCCCTTTTACTAAAACTGCAGAATGTGATCATTAAGAAACCTAATACTTATAAAACTGTACTTATTTAGCTCTCCAATTAAAATTGGAATCCTGGCAGCCACAGTCTATTTGTGGGCTTGGTGAATAAAAAGGTTTAAAAGACTTGCCAACTGACATAGGAATTTAATTACTTGATACTATCTTAAGTGACTTTTCCTTTCTGTTTCCAAAATACAGACACTATGCCATTTCTTCAACATCCTGGATTCCTATAATCACTACCATACCTTATTTATTAGAACCAAATTAAAGGTTCTCTCTTTTAACAAGCAGATAGAAACTATTTACGTTTCATAGAGGGCTGATCAGTTATAACACAACTCATGTTTCATATAGGGTTGATCCGTTAATTCATATAGAGTTGATGAGTTGTAACATAACTTCTTAAGAAAAACTAATATTTTTTTAAAGCTATCAAGTCAATTATGATGGAGACAATAATGTCATCTCAAAAGGTAATGCTGGACTCTAGGCCATCTAGTCGAGAATATGTAAAAGTAATTCTAAAAACAATAAGTAAACTATAACTACAAGTTAAATTAAAAATCCCTCTCTAATAGCAAGCATGCTCATTAACTTTCATTTCTTTCTCCCAGCAAAGGTTTGAATATTCATCAACCCCAGTTAAACCAAGGGAACCAAAGCAATTTTTTCAAAAGTTCCACCTATATATTTGAATAATATGACTATGGATGGACTAGGCAAGTAATACTATCAACAATTATTGAATTGGAGTGAAATAGTAAAATCATGACAGACTTCCAAACTGGGCAGTCTTTGAAATGTCATAGTGGAGTTCCAAATGAATTATGCTGTAATAAAACTATAGTTATTACCTCTATACAAAAGAAAAAAAAAAACCCCACCAAATTTATACAGCTACTATTGAACATACTTCTTCCTAGTTTTTGAATGTCTTGAAGCTTTTCTAAACAAGTATATTTATCTGAGCATACATATTTATTGCCTATATATGTACTCATTTTAAAAGACAAATTCAGATATTACAGAGCTGAACTCTTTTCACCAACCTGATCCAGTGTCTACCGACTTCACACAGCAATCCACTTAATAATTTAAAATTCACAAGTTTTAGTTTAGTTAAAAGGGCAAAGGAAATGCAAATGCAGATTTAGAGCTTTGTATAAATTTCACTGTATTTTATAAACTTGAAGTTTTCTGTAACACTGTTTGTTGATTAAATGAAGGACTTGCTGCTATCTAAAATTTCATAAACATCATTAAAAATTTAAAATTGATATTATACTAAACCTTAAATTTTCAATAGTTCAAAGAGACAGTTTTTACATTTATAGCACACAATAGATGAAACTTAACCACAGACATTCCTAGAATACCAATGACAAGTCCACCAAGATGCATACAAAATTACAGATAAGCATTTCTTCTACTGTTTTTGTTGTGCAGGGAGAAACATTTATAGAAGAAATAGAAATTCAGTTGATGAATTTCAGATATCAGCATCATCTTCAAAAATTTTAACAGTGAAAAACTAGGACAATGAATGAGATCTGAACTAACTGACTCCATCTTGCCCTTAACCTCCAAACTACCCTTGTTCATTCCTGGGCATAGACCGAACTAACTTAGGGAGGAATTTAGTTTATAGCTTAACTTTGAAACAAAGATGATAACAATTCCTCTTTGAAACAAACCGCCTCCTTGCTTGGGGACCAGACTGCCTTTGTAAAACTAACAAACTAGCTACAAGATCTAAAATTATGGCTCAGGAGCCATGCGGTCAAGAGATCACAAGATTCCCAACCTCCCCAATTGCTCTTATAGATAACATTACTATTGTAAAACCTAAGATTGGTGTTTCAGGTATTTTTCAGACCCTGATGGATTCGCTGGTACCACCAAGACCAGTAAACTGACTCATCTGGTCTTGTGGCCTCCACTGAGGAACTGACTCAGCACAAGAGGACAGCTTCAACTCCCTATGATTTCATCCTGACCCTACCAATCAGCCTTCCCCATTTCCTAGCCCTTTGTTTGCCAGACTATCTTTTAAAAACACTAGCCTTTAAATTTTTTAGTGAGGCTGATTTGAGTACTAATAAAACTTGAGTTTTCCATTTAACCGGCTCTGTGTGTATGAAACTCTTTGTCTATTGCAGTTCCTCTGTCTTGATAAATTGACTCTGACTGGGCAGTGGGCAAAATGAACCTGTCGGACAGTTGCAGTTTCATATTTTCTTTTTTCTCAAAAATTCCTTTGCCACCTTAAAACGTCTTCCTGTAGTCTGGTTAAGTTAGTACCTTTTGGATCTTACCTGGTTAACTGGTGAGCACCTTGCTTAGGGTCCCTGTCTCATGATTATCTGCCATGCCCAAAATAGAACCTTTTACATATTTAGTGCCCACTACAACATCTGAGTATTAGAATTTCAGCATTGATAGGGTCCTTAGAGGAAATCCAATCTGACCTCTTTATTTTGGAGAGCTTAGGGTGGTCAAACAACTTGCCAAAAATCATGTATCAAATTAGTGATGGAGATTAGATATAATAGCAACATTTTGAGCCCAACACTAGTTTATGAATGACTTAAGGAACTACATAATACTTTTTCCCTCGTTGTTTACAATTGGTATCTTACAGTGAAACAGGAGAGGAGTGAGTGGTTTCAGAAGAAAACTGTAGAAAAGGAAGTTATGAGGTTAAAAATGAAATAAATATCATTACCTTTTATCTAGAAATGGTTTATATTCTGATAGCGGTGAAGATATCCAGTATTTCTGGACAAGCCAGGTCATAGTCAAGGGGTCAGGGAGCAGAGATTGTGTGACCCCTTAGGGCAAGTCTGGGGAAGGAACACCTGGCATCTTGGTGATAAGGAAAAAATCTCCTTTTTATCCTTCTTTTATTAAATGGTTTGTCTTTTTCCTTCTGTCAGGCCTGTGCATATATAGGGTTTCTGTAATACAGCAATTTTTTTTTTCATGCTCATGTTTTAATTCATGCACACTTAATTCAGACTTTGTAATGTGGTATCTTTGGATTTCACATCAGACATTTGGTTTAGTGACCTAACTCTCCTATGACATGTAAAATATTGGGCAAATATTTAAATCCCTCTGAGTATTAGTTTCTTCATTTCTGAAATCTCTAAAATTATCTGAAAAGTGATGATTAGCTGACATAGCCATTTTCAGGCTGATCTGTGGTAAATCAGTGTTTTTTGAAGCTTGGTTTGTAGACCATCTGCATCAGACTCTCCTGCAGGTATGTAATAGAACTGCAGATTCCTGGGTCCTCCTCTGGACCTTTAGACTCAGAATCTCTGGCAGTGGAAATCTCAGAGTTGGTATTTTACCAAGTGATTCTGATGTGCATTTAAGTTTAAGAATCATTAAATAATTTGGAAAAGTGCTTCATACATTTTAAGATATTATATAAATGCAGTTTTCAGAAAATGTAGTTTTTCCACTCAAACTGCCCTGGTCTTTGCCTTTCCTTGCTAAAAAATATCTCTAGAGAACCACCTCTGCAGGGGTCCTGGGCAGCGTCTAAACAGTCTAAGGACACGTGGACAAAGGCAAACAGCTACCTGAATGAAAATTCTGTAGTCTGCTGAGGTTTGACTCACCAGCCTTTTAAGAAAATGCTGTAATGTTTTGGAGTGCATGTAATATCTGGTTGGGGAATCAGGCAGGAAGATTCAGACACGTCACTGAACAAAAACATTTCTGCAGTTAGAAAAAAAGCAAAATGAAGTTAAGCTTGGTGTTTCATATAAACTCAAAACCTGCACTCTAATGTTTAAAATGTTTAGTTTGTTTACACACAGAGAGTGAATATGAAATGGATACCTTTATTGTCTATTGATTAGATTTCTTTAGTCTCTCAATTACTATCTAGTTGGATGAACTTTCTTGTATTTATTTGTACCTCAGAGTTGGGGAGGAGAAGCTGGGTTAAATCATTTCCTTGTCCCCAGAAAGACGCTGCTGGCTTGGTTGAGGTGGGAAACACCTCACATCATGACATGAACAAAGCACTTGGGCTGGGGCATCACCCCGTTGTCCAGCACTATCTCATCCTTAAAGAAGAAATGTCTTCACAATTTTCTTGAGTTTTGTTCTACATGAAAATCTGGTGTACTCTCAGGCAGACAGGCTATTTAAAAGCCCGAGGGAAATCTATATGGGGTTTAACTGCCCATGAGTAGGGTTGTCCTGATAGGAGCTCTGACTTTGAGGTCTATTTTTTCATTCTATGCTTAAATTTTGTTTTCACTAAAGAAATTAGATTTTTCTTTGAGCAAGCATAAGAATGGAACAGGGAAAGCTATGAAATAGCTGGGATTTATGGTCTATCTCAGAGGTGATGTTTTTCAACTCATCTAGGCTGAAATTACTGCAGTCTTCCCCTAGAGTTCCTTTGGAATTTATTTTCAATTTAGACTGAATACCTGAAAAAAATAGGATGCAGAATGATACTGCAGTTTCTGAAGTGTAGTCTGGAAACTTAGACTATGCTATGCTTATAAACAAATTCAAACATATTTGTTGTAAAGCATTATCTAGATTGAGATTCCAAGTTTCCAACTGCTCTACCTATAGGCTACATTATTAACTCTTTGTTCAGTGTGTTCCAAACCAGGGTCTTAATAGACCCCCATGCTGCTCTGTGAGACACTTTCAGGAGATCCAAAAGTATACTGTGGAAGAAGAGTAGTTATAAGGAGACCTGCATTTTCATGCTGGTTCTGCTTTTCCACATATTTTATTCTAATCAAATCATGACCTTTTGTCCCTCAGCTTTCTCATCAGTGAAAAAGGAAGGATGTTGAACTAAATCAGTGTTTCTGTATAGGTGTTTTGTAGAGCACATATGAGATACCTAAAACTAATTGCATGCACGAATCAACAATTATGATCTCTTTAATGTGTTGGATATTCCATAACCTGATTTCAGGATTAAATATTTAGGAAATCTGTAATATTCCAAATAAAGAAGAGCATGTATTCAAAAGCTTGTTATTTGAGTATCTGGGCTAATTGGAAGAGAAGTCTGGGATCCATTAGCCATGGCTGGCATGCAGTTGGGAACAGGGAGGAGCAGTGTGTGCCCCATGTGTAGGCTGACCTGAACCTGACAAGCCCACCTTTTTGGGAGGATGCATGCACACAAGTGGAGTTAGAACCAGAGGTTGCCATATTCTATCAGGTATTTGTGTCTTT
The DNA here is from genome assembly GCF_024542745.1 of Macaca thibetana thibetana. Lineage (NCBI taxonomy): Eukaryota > Metazoa > Chordata > Mammalia > Primates > Cercopithecidae > Macaca > Macaca thibetana. The sequence goes on along the minus strand of NC_065583.1, from coordinate 29,156,235 downwards.
GGAGCATTTAGAGGGTCCTCAGGGCAAAATAGTGAAAAAGATGAGCCCAGTGCAAAATTGCTGTCTGTGAGAAACACGTACACCCTGATAGAATTACATGTGGTTTGAAACTTTTTAAATTAAATTAAATTAAATTAAATTAAATTTTAAGTTCCAGGATACATGTGCAGGATGTGCAGGTTTCTTACATAGGTAAACGTGGGCCATGATGGTTTGCTGCACTATCAACCCATCACCTAGGTATTAAGCCCAACATGCATTAGCTATTTTTCCTAATTCTCTCCCTCCCCACGCCTCACCCCCCGACAGTCCCCAGTGTGTGTCCATGTATTCTAATTGTTCGGTTCCCACTTATAAGTAAGAATATGTGGCATTTGGTTTTCTGTTCCTGTACTAGTTTGCTGAGGATAATGGCTTTCAGTTCCATTCATGTCCCTGCAAAGGACATGATCTCGTTCCTTCTTATGGCTGCATAGTATTCCATGGTGTATATATACCACATTTCCAGTCTATTGATGGGTATTTGGGTTGATTCCATGTCTTTGCTATTGTGAATAGTGCTGCAATGAACATAGGTGTGCATGTATCTTTAAAATAGAATGATTTTTATTCCTTTGGGTATATACCCAGTAATGGGGTTGCTGAGTCAAATGATATTTATGTTTCTAGGTCTTTGAGGAATTGCCACGCTGTAAGCAAAAACTGACAGATGGAATCTAACTAAACTAAAGAGCTTCTTTCTGTGCAGCAAAAGAAACTATCATCAGCGTGAACAGACAACCTATTGAATGGGAGAAAATTTTTGCAATCTATCCATCTGACAATGGTCTAATATCCAGAATCTACAAGGAACTTAAACAAATTTACAAAAACAACAACCCTGTTAAGTGGGCAAAGGACATGAACAGACACTTCTCAAAATAAGACATTTATGTGGCCATCAAACATATGAAAAAAAGGTCAACATCACTGATCATTAGAGAAATGCAAATCAAAACCACAATGAGATACCATCTCATGCCAGTCAGAATGTCAAATATTAAAAAGTCAAGAAACTTCTGTTTTTATTCTGGAATTGTTTGCCCCTCTTTCTTATATGGAAATTCTTTTTCTGATCTTTCTCTTTCATGGTCCAGTTCATGTCCCAGCCTTTTCATGAAGCTCTAAAAGAAGATCCCAGCTTACCTTTCCTTTGTAGGTACTGTGGCAACTTGCACAGGAATATGAAACACAGTAGGTCATAACAAACAAGAATTGGATTGATCAGTCTATAAATCACTAGTTATGCTATCAGAAATAAATGGTGTATATAACATTAAGGTAAATATATAGAGACTTTAAATGAGCATTATAAGCAGTCTTAAAACAAATGGTTAATATTGACTTTATTTTCTTTGGGAGGCCAAGTCAGGTGAATCACGAGTTCAGGAGTTTGAAACCAGCCTGGCCAATGTGGTGAAACCCCGTCTCTACTAAAAATACAAAAAATTTAGCTGGGCATGGTGGCAGGTGCCTGTAATCCCAGCTACTTGGGAGGCTGAGGCAGAAGAGTCACTTGAACCAGGAGGCAAAAGTTGCAGTGAGCTGAGATTGTGCCACTGCACTCCAGCCCAGGTGACAACATGAGACTCCATCTCAAAAAAATAAATAAAGATAAAATAAAAAGAAAAAATAATGACTTTATTTTAAGTGAAATGTGTCTATAAAGAAAATTTAGAGGAAAGTGAACAAAGAGAAGGGTTATATTGCTGTCTAAATGACTGAGTATTAAAGCCTACAGTCTGAAAAAGAAAAAGAAATGACTTTGAAAGAGAAATGAATGAGACTTTTCTGAACCTCATCAGGAAATGCTGATATCTAGAGTCTGCTCTTAGCTAGCATATCATTTAGAGACTGAGGAAGGATACTCTCGGCACAGAAGCGTGGATGGCCAGAAAATTACAGTTATATAATCAGCTTTGTGTGAGAAAACTGAGTCAGGAAAGCACAATATACTTCAAGTAGAAATGATTCAGATAACAGATTTTGTCTCCAACTCATTTTTGGATCTTACAAAGAATCACTGCATTGACTGAGGCCAGACCTCTGGGAGAATAATCAAACAATTTCACATGGACCAAATGTACTGTCTCTTCCCTTCTACTGAAAGAAATAGCATAGATACCCTAACATGTCCATTTTGCTTCTTTCTGGTTTTCTTTGTGCTTACATTCAATGTCTTCATCTAGAATATGACGATGATAACAAGCACCATGTATGATTTTTTCAGATAATTCAATGAGATGATGTATGTGGGTGTGGTTTATAAACTATGAATATAAAACACTTTAAAACCATATTCTACTACTATAGTTTTCTCATTTGATTGGGGATTAAGTAGAATATCTTATACTGGAAAAATACAGAAAAGAACAAAAAAAGTATGGTTTATTGAGTAACCTAGTTAGGTGTGAATCAGGGGAAGAGAAAACCTATAGTTCAGCGTACTTCCTTTTTTTAATCTACATGAGGTTGATTTTTTTTTTTTTAAGAAGAGGACCGTCTATTAGAATGTACCATAAAAAAAGAAACATGGGATAGCCCTCCTTTCCCTTTCCCCTTGCCAAAGACCTGGAGATTCATTTAATACTTGTTTGAGCTCCTACTACATATCAGGAAGTATTCTGGGTGCTGGGAAACAGTGGTGAACAAGACAGATAAGATTTGCACTCTTTTCAGTGGTAATAAGAAAGGGGGGATAGAAAAGACAATCAACAAATTAGTACAATTCTATCAAATATTGAAAGGTACTGTAACAAAACAAGCAAAGGGATGTGATGGATGCACACAGGGCTTTAGTGGAAGGTGAGGTAGCCATGAGAATGTGACTCTTAGATCTTCTACCATGGGGAACAACATTGATTGATAGTCCCCGCTTCTGCAGTCTGAAGCCACCACCATGATCATGCTGAGATTACCCTTCCCCAGAATGCTCCCAGCCAGTGGCTGAACATGACAGGGATACTGAGGCAAGCTCCTTGCTGTGAGATGCGGGACTCCTCCACTCATGACTCTGGCTCAAGGCCTTGCTAAAATGTATCAGAACTACTTCTATTGCCCAAGATACTTCCTACCCAACCTTCTTTCCATTGCTCTCTCTTTCATAGGGATCAGACTTACATCACAGTGTGATATTTTCTCCAGCACCCTCACAGGCATTTCTTCCAATAAATCTCTTGGCATCTGCTTCTTGGAGGACTTTAACTAACTCAGAATTGGTCATTTCAATTTGTGTCAGACAATGCTTGTTGGAGGAAGAGATAATTGAGCTGAGATCTGGAGAAATAACATTTCAGGAAGACAGAGCATCAAGTGCAAAGACCTAGCAGAAGCAGGAATATGCTTGACATATTCAAGATACAGGGAGAAGGCCAATGAGTGGGAATGTGGTGAGTGAGCAGGAGATTGTTGGGAGAGAAATTCAGAGAGAGAAGTAGGGGCCAATCATGTAAGATCATACTGGCTATGGTGATGAAGTTGGATTAAATATGACAGGAAGCCAGTGGAGCATTTTAAGCAGGTGAATAACATGGTTTGAGTGAGAAGATACTTTCTACAGCTATGCACTCTGCAAACATACAGTATTTTTGATGAAGAAAACAATGATTTCTGGAAGTGAGTCTTTCTCAGGCAGATCCCGCATCTGCGTGTGTCTTAGCCATCACAACCTCTTCTTCCTTTGTCTCTCTGGGAAAGGGATAGAAAAAGGTAAGTTTTGACCCAGTGACTGGAAGAGTTGAGAAAAGCCAACCGCAATGACTTTACCCAAAGGCTTTTTATTGTTGATATTCTTCTTGACATCAAGTTTGGGGAAACAATTTCAAATTGGTCAGTGTGTCTATTATTAGAAAGTCTTTAACTCCATATATATAATTTCTTATTGGATCTGGGTTTTATTCAACAATACCCCATCTCTCTTCATGTTTGTCTATGATGAAATTTTAGATATCTGTTCTTCTCTTATATACTCTGGCTGCATGCAGTACTTTTCGATCCTCATCACATTTGTCCAGCACAGGACTTCTGGATTGTCTATAGCTCTCTTCTTTACACAAGAAATTCTTGTATTATGTTCAACAAATGCAGTTGAATGTCAGTCACTTAATGCTGACTGACATTGCTCCCGCATTGTTGAGAACATGCTCACATGTGCAAACTCTTGTTATTGCAATAAGGCCGATGCCCATACAGAACACCAATAGTATGATGTGTGGGGCGTGTCTGGAGGGTAAGCTCTTCTTCAGCTATTTTTTTTTTTCTTGTTTAATGGGAGTGACAACTCAGTCCATAGTAAATTATTTATTAAACAGCTATCATGGACCAACTTCTGAACTAGGTGATGGGGATAAAGTGGTGATGACCTGCACATGCCGAGCTCCTACTCATGGACCTTCAAGTTTGGTTGAAAGGAAAGAGTGTGGAATAAGGGAAGAAATAAGATGGCCTAAGCTTGCAGTCTGGATCCAGTACTTCATAGCTATAGTACCTTGGGAAAAATCACTCTCTTTCATCCTGAGGTTCCTCCTCAGTTAAACAGGGATACTAGTAACTCCCCTGCCTTCCACTCAGGGTGATTACAAGAATCTCATAAAGTAGTAAAAAATTATACCCGTGTAACATTCAGATTTTCTTGTTTTGTTTTAGATGCTCTTGTTTTGCTTCTTGTTTCTTGTTTGATTCTTTGTTTTAGATTTGTTTGTTTTTAGACAAACTTTTTTTTAAATTTTACTTTAAGTTCTGGGATACATGTGCTGAACGTACAGGTTTGTTACACAGGTATACATGTGCCATGGGGATTTGTTGCACCTATCGACCCATAATCTAGGTTTTAAGCCCCACATGCATTAGGTATTTGTCTTAAAGCTTTCCCTCTCCATTCCCCCACCCTCCAGCAGGCCCTGGTGTGTGATGTTCCCCTCCCTGTGTCCATGTGTTCTCATCATTCAACTCCCACTTATGAGTGAGAATATGCAGTGTTTTATTTTCTGTTCCTGTATTGGTTTGCTGAGGATATGGTTTCCAGCTTCATCCATGTCCCTGCAAAGGACATAAACTTATTATTATTTATGACTGCATAATATTCCATGGTGTATATGTGCCACATTTTCTTTATCCAGTCTATCACTGATGGGCATTTGGGTTGGTTCCAACTGTTTGGTATTATAAAAAGTGCTGCAGTAAACATATGTGTACATGTGTCTCTGTAGTAGAATGATTTATAGTCCTTTGGGTATATATCCAGTAATGGGATTGCTGGGTAGTTCAACAATTGTGGAAGACAGACTTACATTTTAAGGGCAGTTTTTGATTGACAGGAAAATTGAGAAGGTAGTACAGAGTTCCCATATACTCCTGCATAGTTTCCCCTGTTGTTAACATCTTACATTAGTATGGTAGATTTGTTATAATTAATGAACATGTATTGACACACTATTATTAACCACAGTTCCTACTTTGATCATTTGCTCTCAGTCTTTCCCTAATGTTCCTTTTCTGCCCCAGAATCCCACCCAGGGTGGCACATTGTATATAGTTGTCATGTCTCCATAGGCCTCTCTTGGGTGTGAACATTTCTCAGACTTTCTGGGTTTTTAATAATCTTGAGAATTTTGAGGAGTACTGATCAAGCATATTATAGTATGCTCCTCTATTGGAATTTGTCTGATTGATGTTTTTTCATGATTAGACTAGGGTTATGGGATTTTTGGAGGAAGATCACAGATGTAAAGTGCCATTTTTATCACATCATATTTGGGCTACACAGTATCAACAAAATTTATGACTATTGATGTTGCCTTTGATCACCTGGCAGAGGTAAAAGTTTTGCAGTTTCTCCACTATAAAGTCCCCCACCCCCTGTAGTTCTATGCTGTACTCTCAGGAAGAAAGTCATGAAGTGAAGCCTACACTGTAGAAGTGGGGAGTTATGCTCTGTGTCTTTGAGGGCACAGTATCTACATCAATTATTTCGAATTTTTCGGCATGGGAGGTTTATCTCTTCTCCCTCACTTATTTATTTATTCAATCATCTATTTATATCACTATAGACTTGTGGATATTTATTTTATACTTTGGGCTATATTCCAATACTACTTTATTTTGTTGCTCAAGTAGTTTCAGCTTTGATTATTGATTGGCTACTGTGTCCCTTTGGCATACTCCAATCACTGTGACCTTCCTTTCTTCCTTCCCTCTCTTCCTTCCCCTCCCTTATTTCTGGTACTACTACATGCTCCATGCTCATCTTACATATTTCCTGCCTCAGTCCTAGAATCCATTGTTTCTTCTGTGGGCTCTGATTCTTTTTATTAGAGAATGGTGTTGGAAACCAAGATCTGCCTTTTGTTTTTTTCTTTTTAACTGGAGAAGGGCATTGGAAACTAAGATCTGAGCACAAAGTATGTTTCTTGATACTGGAGTCTCCCTGTTTCTCAGCCCTTTCATCTGACAGAGCAAGGAAATGTATGGTGTATATCTTAATATGGATATATATTGATATGGTTTGGCTCTGTGTCAACACTCAAATTTCATCTCAAATTGTAATCCCCAGGTGTCGAAGGAGGGACCTGGTGGGAGGTGATTGGATCATAAGACCAGTTTCCTTGTGCTGTTCTTGTGATAATGAGTTCTCACAAGATCTGGTGGTTTAAAAGTGTTTGGTTTAAAAGTGTTTGGCAGCTTCCCCTTCCTCCCCCCATTCCCCTCTTCCCCTCTCTCTTTCCTGCCACCATGTAAGATGTTTCTTGCTTCCCCTTCACCTTCTACCATGATCGTAAGTTTCCTGAGGCCTGCCCAGTCATGTGGAACTGTGAGTCAAGTAAAGCTTTTTCCTTTATAAATTATCCAATCCTAGATAAGTTCTTTATAGCAATGTGAAAATGGACTAATACATATAATCATACTTATAAATATTTCTGTATGTATCCATCTGTATCTATTTTAGGCTAAAATTCTTCATACTGATGTCTTCAATTCTAATCCATTATCATGTGGATGATTCTAGCATCTCGGCCTTTCTCCTGACCCTGGCTTTTGCTTATCTGCAGCTTCCCACTCCAACAGTGAGAAATCTTGATCTCACCATCTACCATTCACTTACCTAATTGTCTGATCTAGTATACATATATAGCAGTGTCAATATTGTTAGCCCATACACTATGGTGACAACTTTATCACTAAAGTACAAGGTTTATGTACAGTTTCTTTGCTTTTAGTTTTACAGATTACAATTGTTTCCAAATTACTTAGATTATTTTCCCACCACCCTCTTCAGTTAAGATGTTTCATATATTGGTAATACAGTTTGATTGTTTTGTCACATTCTGTATTCCATCCTGGGATTTCCCCAACTTCCTAAATGACTTTTTAGTGTGTACTCATTAAAGCACTCTTTTTGTGTTGTAAAGCTCAACAGGTTTTGGCATTTGCATAGTGTCATGCACTTGTAATTACAGTATCACAAAGAATAGTTGCACTTTTCTAAAAATTTACTTGTGCTTCCTCTATTCAGCTTCTCCAACCCTGTACCCCTTGCAACTACAAACTTTTAAAATTGTCTTCATATTTTTAACTTCATCAGAATGTCATTTAAAGGGAATCATACAGCATGTAGCCTTTCAGTCTGGCTTCTTGCACTCAGTGATATGCATTTAGGATTTACCTATGTCTTTATGTGGCTTGATAGGTTATTTTAAAATCACTGAATCATATTTCCTTGTATGGAACATACCAGTATTTTATCCATTCACTTAGTAGTGGACATTTTGATTGCTTCCAGTTTTTGGATAGTATGAATGAAGCTGCTATAAATATTTATGTGCAGGGTTTTTTGTGTGGTACTTTAGTTTTTGAGGCATTTCTGAAATCATTTTTTTCAATGTGATTTTCAGGACACTTGAGGGTAGAGTGAATGAAGTGAGTCATGCCCCTGTTACACATTGGAAAGATACTTTAAGAAGAGGCTCTTGCCTCAGTTTTCACAGCTGGTAAAGGGAAGAGCTGAGACTTGAAGATTTACCTTCTCGCCCCAAATGTCACATTCCTCTCATACATTATTCTGGATCTCAATAAATTATTTGAGAAAATAATTGAAAACCTTTATATACTATCCAAATTATTGTAATTTTTTTTTATACCTTAAGTTCTAGGGTACATGTGCACAATGTGCAGGTTTGTTACATATGTATACATGTGCCATGTTGGTGTGCTGCACCCATTAACTCGTCATTTACATTAGGTATATCTCCTAATGCTATCCCTCCCTCCTCCCCCCTCCCCACAATAGGACCCAGTGTGTGATGTTCCCCTTCCTGTGTCCAAGTGATCTCATTGTTCAGTTCCCACCTGTGAGTGAGAACATGCGGTATTTGGTTTTCCGTTCTTGTGATAGTCTGCTGAGAATGATGGTTTTCAGCTGCATACATGTCCCTACAAAGGACCGAACTCATCCTTTTTTATGGCTGCATAGTGTTCCATGGTGTATATGTGCCACGTTTTCTTAATCCAGTCTGTCACTGATGGACATTTGGGTTGATTCCAAGTCTTTGCTATTGTGAATAGTGCCACAATAAACATACATGTACATGTGTCTTTATAGCAGCATGACTTAAATTATTGTAATTTTATTAAACCAGATCTTCTCAATTTTCTTTGTCTTTGTCACTACACTCATCCTCACATACAAAGAAAAGACAGGGAAAATGTAACCTACTGTAATATAAATGAAAGGGGAAATAAAGAGGCCACCTCTCCTCCTTGCTACTTCTCATTTTGCTGCTTTACTTAGAAAATGCTAAGGCACCTCTTCTTTATATTTTGTAATTACCTTTTGTCTTTACTTTCAACCATTTTGTATGATGTATTAAACATACTTAAAATTAATAATAATCATAATAGGTAGCAATTGAGTGTTTACCATGTACTAGCCACAGTGCTGGGCATTTCATTTACATAACTTCATTTATTCCTCACAACAACCCTCAGGGGTAGCTTCTATTTTTATCCTCATTTTACAGTTGAGGAAATTAGGGTTTAGGAGAAATTATGTAATTTGCCCAGGAACCAGCAAGAGGTAGGAATAGATCTCAGGATCTGTTTGGGTATTTTATTTCATCACCTTATTAGTTATTTCCAGAGATGCATTACCTTCTAAAGCAGGGTGGTCTTTTTAGCGCCAGCTTGATATTGAGGATTTGGGGGAAGGAAAGCTAAAGTGTAGTTATAGCTATGCCACCTTGTGTCGGGGCAAACCAGACAAGTGTGTCTTGTAAACACAGCTACTGAACAAAAGAAGTTGAACCTAAGGAAACAGGCAATAGTATTCCCCCTGGTGACACCATCTAATAAGAACATCAGCTACTCTGGGGCACTGGCCCATTATGTTGAAGTGATAAAACAGCAATTAGCTCTTTCCTCATTTTCCCAAGTTAACCCAAGGGTAAAATGGCACACTGAGCAAATATACTAAATAAATTACATTAAACTTAGTTATCAATTTGAAAATCTTAGCTGCTAGCAGCACAGAGATTAACAGGTTCTAGCAATTTTTTTTTTTTTTTTTTTTTTTTTTTTTTGCTTAAACTCCACTCCCACCCCCAATGAAAAATCTCAGCCATAGCTGGTTGTTTTTGTCAGATGCAATATAACTTTCTGCAGGCAACTCTGCATTGGCTCTGTGAGGTTTCCAGAGAGAACTCTTGGCATGAGTTAGTGGACTAAATCATATGCAGTAACCAATAAATACATCCTGGGAAGAATATTTGCATAGCACTGGGCACAGTGCTAAGAATGAGGGTGATGTTTTTCTAGACAAAAATCCATATGCCTTGGGGACCCTGATCTAGTCAGCATCACTGGCATTATGGAAGCAACATTGGTCAGGAAGACAGAAGGGAATCCTAGTAGTTTGCTACCACCTATAGAAACTCATCTGGTTTTCAGTTCAATGGTGATGAGAGAGCCCCAGAACTTGCCAGGTGTTCCCATCATGCAACTCTGTTGATAAAGGCAAATCAGAGAAAATGAGGTCTGGGGCTATTCAAGTCACATCTATACATTTGACAAATGTTCACTAATACCTTACCATGTACTTGGCACTGTGCTAGGTTCTAGGTTCATAAGGAGAAATATTACATATTTTTTTTCTTCTGCAGACAAGGTCTCACTCTGTTGCCCAGGTTGGAGTGCAGTGGCCCAATTATGGCTCACTGCAGCTTCCACCTTCCAGGCCCAAGCAATCCGCCCACCTCAGCTTCCAGAGTAGCTGGGAGCACAGGTGTGTGCCACATACCTGGCTAATTTGTAATTTTTTTGTACAGATAGGGTCTTCCTATGTTGCTCAGGCTGGTCTCAAACTCCTGTACTCAAGTGATCCTCCTGCCTTGGCCTCCCAAAGTGCTGGGATTACAGACATGAGCCACCATGTCAGGCCGTGACACAATTCTTAACCTCAAGAAAATCACAGTAGGGGGAGACAGACAAGCATATAATGATGTATAAAGCAGTATCATGGGTTAAAAAACGAGGGTCAAGTCAATGTACAGAAACATTCCTTCATGATGATCTCCCAGCTACAGAAGACTACAAATGAAAGAGAGTGACAGTGAGCAGTTGGGAGACAGAGTTAGGTCCTTTTCTGAATGCAAAGTTGCCAAAGAGTGAAGCTGGCCTTTTCCGAAGCAAAGAGATTTAGCTTCCCCAAGAGTGAGATGATAGGCAATGAAGTCATGTGTGTCTAAACTGTGGAACAGAAAGATAGAAGGAGCCTAGTTCCTCCATGTCCTTGTTCAGTTACTGTGTCTTACCTCACCATACCTAGAGAGGTGACGAGATCTCAGCTGAGGGTCTGGGCAGGGGTGTGGGACATCTAATGATCACCTGAAGCTGCACTCACGTTTGACACTGGGACAATGGAGTGAGTGCCCATCTTCAAATAGATCAGATTCACTTGGACAATCTGCGGTGTCACATGGCAGCCACAATAGATGGAAGCCTCCTGATATCCCCTCTATTTTTCTGGTATTATGTAAGTCCCCCATTCCCTGCCATCCCCTCAATAAATAGGTGATTCCAGGGAGGCACTACAAAATGTGACAGTTTCTATCCTGGCATTTGAGAGTTTGAAGTGAAATTTAAAATGTTATATTAAATTTAAATGTAAATATTGGTTAAAAAATAAGAATATAACTTTAAAAATATAAGCTCTTTGTTTTGGAATAATTTAAGATTTGCTGAAAAGTTACAAAGCTGGTACAGGGACTTCCCATATCCCCTCACTTAAGTTTGTATCACCTGTTTCAGTTTCCACTAATGTCCTCACTTTCTATTATTGTGTACATTTGTCAAAACTAAGAAACCAATACTGACACATTACTGTTAATTCTAGCCTTTTTTTTAGATATCACTAATTTTTCCATGGATGTCCCTTTGCTGTTCCAGGAACCATTCCAGAATACCATATTTAGTTATCATGTCTTCTTAGTCTCCGCTGAGGTCTGTGACAAGTTTCTTAGTCTTCCCTTATCTTTCACGACCTTGACAGTTTTGAGACATAATGGTCAGGTATTTTATAGAATGTTCCTCAGACTGGGTTCGTCTCAGCTTTCTCTTGTGACTAGACTGAGGTTATAGGTTTTTGAAAAGAATACCATAGGGGTCAGGTGCCCTTTTGATTACATCATATCCAGTGTACATAATATCACTGATAATAACCTTAAGTAATTTGTTTAGATAATGTTGGCCAGGTTTCTCTACTACAAAGTTGTTATTTTTCCCTTCTAGTACTCTATACTTTGGAAGCAATTCACTAAGTCCAACCACACTTAAAAGGTCGGGGGGAGATTAAGCTTTGCCTTCTGGAGAGGGTAGTTTCTACATATATTTGGAATTCTTTTGTAAGGAAGATTGTCTCTTTTATTTATTTATTCAGGTACTTATTTATATCATTTTGATCTCATTTGTAAGTAGTTTATATTTTGTATTATGATCTAGTACATTGTTATTTATTTTGTTGTATAACTTTTTTCCAACTTTGGTCATTGGGAGCTTCATTAGTTTAGCTCTTGTGTCCCGTTGTCATGCCCCCATCGATTTATTTTTTTCAAAATTTCCCAACATCCTGGTAATACCAAATGCTCCAGAATTATAGATTTTGCCTGCCATAGCCCTAAAATCAGCCACTTCTCTAAGAAGCTTGGATTTCCTTCTTGGATGGTGATATTTCCTTTCAATTTTTTAATTTTTAATTTTTGTGGGTACATAGTAGATATATATATTTATGGGGTACATCAGACATTTTGATATAGGCATGCAATGTGAAATAGGCATGTCATGGAGAATGATATCCATTCTCCATTGGATATCCATTCCCTCAAGCATTTATCCTTTGTGTTACAAATGATCCAATTATACTCTTTTAGTTCTTTTTAAATGTATAATTAAGTTATTATTGACTATAGTCACCCCGTTGTGCTATCAAATAGGGAGGGTGGTATTTTGAAACCAAGGCTTGGGCTGGGCACTGGGAGTGACCATTGCTACTGGGGGTCATTATCTTTAAGCCCTCTCAGCAGACAGAGAAAGGTAAGATGTATGTATACTAACCTATGATTTCATATTTAACTATAATTGTTTCTATATCTATCCATCTCTATATACATCTTAAGCTAAATATGGGTTCATACTGATGTCTCTAATCAAGTACCACCGTGTTATTGTCACCTTCTATTCTTACTTATCTAAAACTTTTCTCTCTAGTGATGAGAAACCTGCCACCTACCACCACCTTCTATGTACTTATTGGTTCAGCTCCAGTATATATGTAAAACAGTTTCAGAATTGTTCATCTTTACCCTCATGTTAAACAACTTTACCAACTAGAGTATAGTGTTTATCTATAGTTCCTATTTTTTAACCTAACAGTTTCCAGTCTAAACACCATTTTCCAAAGTTTCTTAGGCCAGCTCCCTTTCCCCATACCCTATAGTACAGTTACATCATACATTTGTAACACAGTGACATTCATTGTTCACAGCTTGTGCTTTATCTTGGGATCTCCCAGCATTCTGGTTGCTTATTTTTATTTTATAGTTTATATGCATTAATGTTCTTTCTTTATACTATAAAGTTCTATGGATTTTGACAAATGCATGGAATCATATTGTCTACCACTCCAGTACCATGTAGAACATTTCTATCATCCTCAAAGTTCCCCTGAAAGATATAGTTATTTAATATTTTGTGCAACTTAGTGTAAAATAAATTTATCAGATCTTCCCAGGGCAGGTGCTATCTATTGGCTCACTCTGTACCTTTCCAATCCCTCCCTAGTCCAACCCCTCTTTGTATTATATTAAACCATTCCTCTATCCACCATTCCCTAGAAACCACTGATCTGTTTTTCATTCCTGTAGTCTTGCCTTTTCCAGATTGTCATGTGGATGGGAATATAAAATATGCAGCCTTTGGGGTTTGGCTTCTTTTATTTAGCAAAATGCCTTTATGATTTATCCCTGTTGTTGAATGATTCAATGAGCAATTTAATAGTAGATGGAAGACTTAGCATTTTTTTTTCTTTGTTTCTGGTACCATGTAAGAATACCCCCATTCTCACCCAGCACTTTAATAAATACATGATTTTAGGGAAGGACTCTAAAACGTGACTAATTTTTAATTTTTTGCCACCCTGGCAAGTGAGGGTTTTAAATCATATTTAAAATTATCTTGATTGTATAATAATGCAATAAATTAATATTTTATGCAACTTAATATAAAATTTATCAGATCTTCCTGAGGCAGAAACTGTGTGCTGCCTCACTCTAAAGTTATCTGATCCCTTCCTATCTCAATCTCTCTCTTTTTGTCATCTTTATAACAAAGAGACTGGATATCTTTATATATGTAATCCATTCCTCTCTTGCTGCTAAGGATGGCCAGTAATGTAGTTCTTGCCCTTTACTTGTTTACACATCTTCCTTTACCTTTCTTCCTACCTGAAATATAAACCTGCTGATGTAGATCCTGGCTCAAGGCTCAACAATTATCTTGAGACAATGAAGACAAAAGGTGAAATAGAAAGATAGAAGGAGCCTAGTTCCTCCATGTCATTGTTCTGTTATTGTGAAAGCGCTGAATAACATATCCCAGCTTTCTTTGCATGAGATAAATAATCTTCTATGATTTAAGCTACTATTGTCATGTTTTTTATCGCTCAAAACCCAACACAATCATAACTGGTGCATACTGCAATAGCATTATATGCAAAGTACTCTGGCATGTTACAGAAGTGAATGATTACTGGAAATTTAGTGAAATAATTACTTCTATTTAATTAACAATTTTGAGCCATTATTAATTGAAAAATGCTGCTCCAAACTTCCTGCAGGTATAAAAATAACTTAAAAGTCCTTTTTGCCATGAAGAAGCTTATGATATGATATAGACAATGCAGTATATACTCAAGAGAGTCCTGGACTTAGAGTTAAGATCTGGTTTCAACATCTGCCTTATAATTAGTCATGCAACATACCTTCATTTGTGCATTTGCTACTGCTGTTTATTAATAAGTTATTTATTAAATTATTTATTTTGATAAATTCTTTATTAAATATCAGGCACTCTGTGCTAAGACCTATAAAGCAGGACCTAAGGTCATCCCCCATTTTGCAGAGAATTGAGGTTCAGAGCAATAAATGAATATTCACAGTCACATGACCAGTAAATGGCAGAGCTGGAATTCAAACCTGGGGCTGTTCACCTCCAACCTTTCTGACTTCCAACGTCCTCCTCTGTACAATGGCTTTTGATGTATCAGTTTTGTTCAGGGCTGAACAGAAAATGAAATTGAGGATTTAAATAATCTTTTAAGCCATAAAATGTTGAATTCTAGTGTTACTCCCATACCTGGCACATGGAATATACTATCAAATCAATTTAAATGAACACTGGGAATAAACAGACATATGTGTGACCAATTAACTCTAAATCAAGACAGACTGAAAAGTGGAACAAAATGCAAAGAGAAACAAGAAAAAACGATGAATTTTAAGGTTGGGGATCTGGGAAAACTTTATCGAGATGATGGCAACTCAATTGCATCTTCAAAGATGGCCGGGACTTTGAGCATCTGTGAGGATTACTAAGTGAGCACCAGGTATCTGTCACAAGCCCTCACCTCCAGCTATGTCAGAGTCACAATGACGGGAGCCACAACTCATTCCTCTTTCCATCGTTCACTGTTCACAGCACAGGCCTTGGTCATAGTGTGTTCTGATGCTGTTTTAGTTGGATTACTTTGATTAGGGAAGCTTTTGTTTGGCAAAAGTTTTTAGTTTCTTAGGGACAAATTGGTAATAGATTACTTTCTAACTTACTACTCACAAACTTCTTAAGCATATCTCTTAGAATCTCAGGAGCAAATTGTCCCAGTCAGTGCAAATACTACAGGGACTTTAAAAAAACATTTTGTCAACTGTTGTTTCTCCCAGAATAAAATGTGGAGGAATGTCTTCTTCAAAATGGAAAATGAAAGTCAAGTTTAGGCTCATTTATGATAGCCGTTTTGAGTTAGAACTTTTGTCTACATGGCATCCAAATACATGGAGAGAATGGAAAAATCCATAGAACTGGATGGTTTAATTCACTCCTTCATCCATTTTGCAAGAAGTTATGAAGTGCCTACTATGTGGCGGACACTAATATAGGGAGTGGGTATATAGCAATAAAAGAACAAAGTCTTGGTGGCAGGACACATGATTATCAAATATCTACATATTTTTCTTTTCCCCATCCTCCCTCATCCCTACCCTATAAAGGCTCTTTGCAGATCATATCTAGTCTTCCAGTACAATTAGCTTTTTGGGGGAGTAAGGGTCATCATTGTCTATATCTGAATATCCTGTCATGCTTAGTATTGCTGTGTGTGTGTGTGTGTGTGTGTGTGTGTGTGTGTGTATAGGACAGGGGCAGCGAGGAAGAAGCATGAGGAAGTGAATAGAAAATGGGCTTTGGAATCAGGGCAAAATTAGATCCAAACTTTAACAACACTGACCTGACAAATACTTATGAGTGGCTACTGTGTGCTAGGTACAGAAGTTATAAATGTGAACAAGACAGACTTGGCTCCTTCTTTCACACAGTTCATACGCTAGTGAGCAGAAACAGAAAATTAAATGAGTAACTTAGCTCTGTTCCTCGGAGAAACAGGCATCAAGAGATTTATCAGAGAACATGCTTGTGAAGGGAAATGGAGAGGGAGCTGGAGGAGGCTGGGAGAGCCATTAGACCACAATGTATGTCTGGCATCTGTGGAGGAGGGAAAGAAGTAAGGAACACATGTAGGAAAAAATCTCCTGTGCAAGTCACATAAAGTTTTGACAAAGAGAGTCTTCCTGCCTAGCCAGCAATCTGAGGAATCTCACATCTACCAGGAATGAACTGGCCTTAGCATTCCCCTGGGCTCTGTCATAGGCTGGGAGCAGCTGGTGAGGATACGGCTTCAGTGCTCAGGCCATTGAATTGTGCCCCCTCCTTCAGAGACCTGAGAGGTCAATTTTCCTGGCCACCATAACAAAATGCATTGAGTGCCATGATAGGGAAGTACAGGGTGCTATGAGAACACAAAGCAGAAGCACCACAGGCTTCCCCCAAAGAAGAGGCATCTCTCTCTAGGAGGGGACAAAGAAGGGAAAGCATTTCAGGGAGACAGAATGATATGAGAGACAGCGTGCATGGAATTGCTGAAAGAAAGAAAAGAAATTCAGTCTTCTTTGAATAGAGCATGCAAAGGCAGTGGGAGTGGGGAAAAAGAGGGAGGAGTTGCAAGAAGTGAAGCTGGAAAGGTATTCAGGTGTAGAAGCTAGGCAAATACTTTTCTTGGAAGAGGAGTGGTGGTATTTGTCTCCTTTTGCTTCTCTGTCTCTTTTTAAGTCTTAAGCTGATTGACTCAACAAAAGAAGAAATATTGGGAGTTTATTCCTTTAGGAGACTTCCTGACTGCCCCTTGCTGCATGGATCTCCCAAACTACCCTCCCCTGTCTCCTTCTTGAATGTTTGCAAAGTCCTCCTTTACCCAAGGACAGCCCATATCTGCCTGAGGATTTCTCTTCAGGCATCTTAACAGAAAGAGCCTTCCCTTGGGGCAGGGAGCCCAGCACACTTCTCACTGCTGGTACAATGTCTTTTCTCACAGCTGTGGACCCCGTTTAGGGTTGTGTCCCCAGGAAAATCTAAGCTTGATTTCAGAATATCTGAAACCTTTTGTACTCAACCTGAGGTTACTAAAACAAGATGAGGATTATTATACTTTATTGTGCACCAGAAACACCTGAGAGGCTTGTTAAACTATGGACACCTGAGCCCCAACCCAGGTATTCTGAATTAGTATCTTCTAGGGTGGATCTGGACAACCTATATTTTTAAGAAAAATATTCTAGATTTTTGCTTCTATCATGTAATGCTCAGACCAGCAACATCGGACATCACCTGGGAGCTGTTAAAAATGCAGCATCTCAGTCCCCCCCCGGGCCCAATGAGTTAATACGAATTTTTAACAAGTTCCCCAAGTAATTCGTTTCACATTAAAGGTTTTAGAAATACTGTTCTAGATCAGTGGCCCCGTAGGGAAGATTTTCTCCCCAACCCTCACCATTCAGGACAGTATCTAGAGACATTTTTTGTTGTAACTGGAAAGGCAATCCTGGCACCTAAGTAGGTAGAAGCCAGGGATGCTGCTAAACATCCTACAAACCACAGGACAACCGCCACAACAAAGGGCTATCAGGCCAAAAATGTCAGCAGTGCTGATGTTGAGAAACCCTGGGCTAGATGATTGTAATGAAGGCGGTAGATTTATCTGGGGAACCAGCCATCTTCAAAGGCTTAGAAGTAACAGCTACTCATTTAAGAGTTAATCTGAAAGCTCAGAAGCAGGTTTTACATTCTCAAACTAGCGGTAAGATGGTGGACTCTGAGGCCCAGGTGACTAACGTTGAATCCCAGATCTGCCACTTGAATGCTATGTAATCTTAAGCACCTGTGGAAATCAACAAAGCTCAACCCAATGAGAACAAGCAAAGGTTTTTTATTCAAAGCTTGCTATAGCAAGGGAATCAGCCACTATTATTTGTGTTTGGTAGACTTAAAGGGAGAGGAGTGATAAAGCTTTATAGCAGAAAAAAGAAAAGGCTTCCTTACTGGAGTGGGGAAGCTGGAGGGCAGCTACCTAGAAATCAGGCAGCCTCTGAGATTGGTGAGGGAGCTTATTTCACTTTCTCTGGCTGGTCCTAAGTTGGAAATAGGGACCAAAATTCATGGACTCAATTCAACTCTAGGGCATTAGTCAAGTCCTGGCTATTTGGGGGCTGATTGTTCAGAAGATATTGTTTAGCTTTCCTAGATTGTTACTAAAGATAGCAGTCAGATTTTCTACAAGCCTGACTTACAGCAGGCTGGCTCCCTGGGCTGGTCAATGTAGATAAGCAGAGTTGGTTTGCTGGGCAGGTTGCTGCAGCTTGTGGGTCAAAGTTCCATATTATATATAGTCCTGCCTTTGTCTGTTTTACATTTCTTTAGGCCTTCATATTTCTTCATCTATAAAGTGGTTATTATAATAGGGTTATAGTAAAGATGAAATGAGTTAAGTCATGTAGAGCTCTTAGAATTTCATCCAACAAGAAATGAGGCCTGAGTAAACATTCCCCACCGTCATTTTCTATGGCTGTCTCTGCGATCACTCTTGGGCTGTGACCTTATGCAGGTTCACTGGAGGGGTCTGGGTATCCCCAAGAGCACAAGATCCCCAAGATCTTTATGAGTTTAAGAACAGTGGTTGCAAGCCATGGGGTTGTCAGGACACACTTTAATATTTTTAGCTGCAGGGAGGGAACATTGCTATGATATGGAAGTCACTATTCTGATCAGAAATCAAGAATTTGAGTCAGAGACCATCTGGTTTTAATTATAACTGTGACCTCAGGCACATAGCAGTCACTCTAGACCTCTTTTATAAAGCAGGGATGATATTAGCATCGATTGGTGAAGGTGAACTAAATAATGCATATTAAACACCCTAAACAGCACATGGCAAAGAACAAGTACTCTGTAAAAATCAACTTTATTATCGTGATAATCACTGACACAGCCAGGAGACAAGGCTACTCTTGCCCTAGGGACAGAAGCCTCCCATGAAGCAGAAGGGGTTGCCCTCCAGGGTTAGTTGTCATTCTAGGTCTTTTTCTTTAATATTTGGCAATTCAGCTCACATGCACTAGGAACACCCAGAGCATTTATCACAGAACAGAATCCGTATAAGGGAAGATTGGAAATTTGCATTTCAACTACTCTCAGGTAATTCTTATATACACTTGGTCTTTGAAAACCCACCCTACAATATCCCATCATTCCATTTGGGTGCATCGTGTTTCTCTGAAGCAATCCCCAGCTCTCCTCACACCTGCTGTAAGTGACCAGGAAACTCACAGCACGCCTTCTCCCCTTAGAGTCGAGATGGGGAAGATGCATTCTGAGGTCTCTACCAAGAAGTCCTGGCCTGAGACTGGTGCGTCCTCTCCTAGTGTTTGGGTAAGCAATAGTCCACCTTGTTCTGGGCTCTCTGATGCTGAGGTCTCACCAAGATAGCCCAACCACCTTTGGCAGGCATGAGGGATTGTGTTGAAGGTCTCTAGGTGCAGACTGAATCTGCAGAGAGAAGTGTTAAGTGAACAGAATTATAGAAATTTTTCTAATTGCCTGTGTCTTTCAGACACACAAACAGGTCTAGGGTACAAGGTCATCTGCTGTTAATGAGCACAGAGATTACTGCAACCAGTGGCCTCTCTTGAACTTTGCTGAGAGAGTGAAGTACTCAGGGATTATCTGAGTCCGACTTCCCTGAAATAGAAACATGTCAGCTCCACTGTAGGGGCACAAGCAGGACCAGTGAACCTGGACCCAAGGAAGCAGGTATCTACAGTATAGCATTACTGGAGTTATTTATACTGGTTTCTGGAAGCTGTAGGTCTTAGCAGTGTCAGCTAAGTCTTCCATTCCTGCTAAATAGCCAGGAACCTTGGAGGAGTTGAAATTATCTTGCCTTGTGCTGACACATGTTAAAGTTTTGATTAGTGACATCTGGTGTCAGTTTTGGGAAGTTGGGAAGACAGTGGCAAGCATGGATGATTCAAGGGCTTAATTTTGTCTTTGATGGAGCCCTCCTTTCCTTGAGGTAGCTGCCTAAAAGTTTGTTAGCTGAGTTTTGAAGATCGAGCTGTAACTGTAGGTCTTTCAGGCAGACCATGGTACATTGCTCCCAGATTCCACTGGCAGGAAGATTGTGCATTTCACTGAAGCTTGAAATCAGACTAAACCTACAATTCATAGAGGACTGGGAAAGAGGAAGGTATTAAGTGGGGGTATCATGAATGCTGTAAGTTCAAATGGCTGCCTTTCAGTTATGAGTAGAAACTAAGTGATAAGAAAACAAGAAGTCGTCTTATGTTGGGTCCAACTGTGACTGTTCTGATTTCTCCTGAATGGAGATGATTCTTACCTAATTCCCCTACAAATTGCAAGACCTAGAATTTATAAGATGCTCATTTATTTTGACTGTGATAAAGGCCAAAATTCCCAATAAGCTTGATGCCAATGGAGATTTGAGTGAAAATGCACCCCAAGTTCAGGTTCAACTCATCCAGCTTGGCTGTATGAAGGAAATTAAGTTCTTACTGACTCTATAGAAAGTTTTCACTTTGGAACCAAAAAGTTTTGAAGCAAATGGGCTATGGGTTGGCAGAAGGCCTGGCCATCTGTGTAGCATAATCTGAGGTGGTTGTGGACCAAAATTTTATGAAACATTTGAGACAGACCTGGGGGAGAGGAAGAGAAAGAGGGGGCTGGCACTGGAGCCAGGAGTTTCTCAATGACAAGAGGCTGAGGGGGATGAAAAAGAAATAGGCAAGACTTAAACAGAGTGTCTGTAAAGGAAGGACACAACAAGAGAAGGAAATATCTTAAAGATGAATACTCAAGAGGTAACAACTCATACACTTGCAGAGAAGATTAGAAAACTATAAAGCGAGCTGTTGCAGGGGGAAAGATTGACGACTGTGACCTGAATGTGTTACGAATCCTCAATTGAAAATATTCTTGCGAATCTGCATGACACAATATAGAAGTTGGAGAGACAACACTGTATCTGTATTCAAAGAAGAACTGCATCTTAACTAGCAAATGGGCACAAGTGACTGATGGAAATAAGCAACAGCCGGGGCTGACTCTTCTGTCTCTATTCTTGTGAAGTAAAGGGGGAAAGCAGAAGATCTTCTTTCACTCCTCCTTGCAGGAGAGATGAGAAAGGGCCTTCCTTTTCTGACCTGAGAGGTTTGATTGTAAATGAATAAGTACAAAGATAAATTTGCTTCCATAAACTTGAAACTTTATTACCTGCAAACCACCGTCCAAAGAGATGTATGGTCAGATATTCCGCAGAAATGGTTTTAAAAAGTGGGTGATGGCCCGTGATGAGCCACGGTGCCTATACTCCCAGCACTTTGGGAGGCTGAGATGGGAGGATCACTTGAGTCCAGGAGTTCGAGACCAGCCTGGGCAACATGGCAAAACCTGGTCTCTACCAATAAAATAAAATAAGCCAGGCATGGTGGCACGTGCCTATAGTCCCAAGTATTCAGGGGGCTGAGGTGGGTGAATCACCTGAGCATGGGAGGTCAAGGCTGCAGTGAGTCATGATTGCACCACTGCACTCCAGCCTGGGTGACAGAGTGAGACCTCATCTCAAAAAATAAAAGTGGGTGAGGGGGACAGGCAGAGAGCAGGGGTAATGTTAGAAATGGGGTTAATAAATATGGTCCAGACTGTATGACCAAAAAGGTTTCTTCTGTGGGAATTACATCTTTAATAGCAAGAAAATTTTGCTCAGATGTTTCCTGAGTTCCCTCACCCTGACTTGATGCAGCACATTAAAATACCTTTTTCCTCTACCTTTTGATGAGCGATCAAGGAATTCATTTGTTTGGAGAATTAAGTCACCTAGGCCATTGCTATCTTGAGTGGGAATTCATTATGTGGCATAGTCAAACAGAAGGCAACTGGTGTTGGTGCTGTTGTTGTAGTTTGACTTTTAGGCTACACACCTATATTATTAGATAAAAACATTATTTTTGTGTGTTGCACTAGTAAGAGCAAAACAATAAAGTCCCTGAAGAACCTAGACACAGATTTTTGGGGAAGATAACTGTGGACATGTCTGCTCCCTGAACCCTGGAAAGATTTATTTAACTGAACAAATTCTCAGTAAGTGATACAGTCAAAGGGAAATGAAGAGCTACTTCACTTTAATAACTACTAAATTAATCCAAGAAACATTTAACTTGTAGGTCAGGCACTCCCTAGCCCAAAGGCTTTGTAGTTTTTTGTCTTTGGGTTTTTTTCTTTCTTTTGGCTTAGGAACAGAGGAAATAAAATAAAAGACTGAAAGATTATTGACAAAGATCAAGATCCAAAATCAGAGAAGCTTTCATTTGCAACTAAACTCTGTACAAGTGTTCTGCAGGGGCAAATTAACAATTTAACTTAATGCTTGCCAATGAAGATGGTAGCAAAGGCTGTGACCTTTTATCTATGATGTACCAGAAGCAGCAAGCAGTTTGCCCCTTAGAAATCGTGCACAGCAATAAAACTAATGCTAGGGAGAGTACACTGTATTGAAAGCACCCTGGAGTTAAAACTAGAGTGGTTCTATTTAGCCATAGGAATACATATAAAGATTAAATAGACTAAATGAAGAGACTGATATCAACCTTTCTTTTTTATTCTTTAAAACTTGGCTAAACCATGCAAACGAGAATTTGATCTAAATGCCTTAAAATAACATTTGTACATTTTAATCAAAACTTATGAAAAGGCCTAACTAGGTAACTTTTTAGCTGTTTCTCGTTTATCTGTGCATGAAGAGGTAGTGTGTGCAGAGCCTGCACATTCCTTGACTTCTAATGAGAGCCATCCACGTTTCAGCTACAGGGTCTATGAGGAACAAACCAGCTAGTTGAGGGCCTGGCTTGCAATACAATGTTTATGCAATACAGACAAAGAGTGCAGTTCTTTATCTTCTTTTGGAATTTCTGTCTTAGGAGGGCAGAAAGCTTATGGTCAACATTAAGGCTGCTTTACCTCAGTAAAATGTTTCCCATTCTAAGGATTTCATGGCATATTTATAAATGAAGAAAATTGAAGAGACACTTCGGAAACAGGATAGACATTAGAACCTCCAGGTCTGGATTTCTGGTCTGCCATTTACTTACTGTTATCCTGGGGAGAAAAAGTTAATTTTCCACTTATTCTGAAGGGTGTAGATGATATGTTTGTGTTTTTGTTTTCACCCTGTGCAGCCACCCCAAAATCTTCTATCTCAAATGAGCACATCTTCTTACTCATCCCTTCTCTGCTGCCCTAACAGTCTTTGTCATCTGTCACTTTGATTCCCAAACTGTGTTCTGACTACCACTGCCACCTGATCGACCTGAAATGTTTATCAATAGACTTATTCCTGGGGCCCAGCCCTCTCCTCCAGAAAACAATTTCACAAGGAAGAGGTGCATGGAGGAACCATGAAATTGTCATTCTAGGCCATATTCCACATCCTAGGCAGTTGTATCTGAATCTCTAGGGGTGGAATCACAGGTCTCCTGCTCTCTCTATATATAAATACATGTTTATATAAATGTTTATATATACACACATTTAAAATAACTCAGATTGAGAATGACTGCTGTAGGGTATTAGACATGTAGTAAATTTTCAGAGCATGTTTGTTAAATGTCCTCTGGTTTTCCAGAAATGTCATGAATGTAAAATATGGTGTAAAGAATAATCTCACATTCTCTAAACCTGTGTTTAACTGAGAATAAGACTGGAAATGGCCTAATTTTCTGTGACTGAAGGATGTTCTATAAGCTTTTGTTTTGTCTTGTTTTCTTGAGACAGAGTCTCACTCTGTCACCGAGGCTGGAGTACAGTGGCACTGTGTCGGCTCACTGCAACCTCCGTCTCCTGGGTTCAAGCAATTCTCCTGCCTCAGCCTCCAGAGTAGCTGAGATTACAGGCACCCATCACTATGCTCGACTAGTTTTTATATTTTTAGTAGAGACATTTTTTCACCAGGTTGGCCAGGCTGGTCTCGAACTCCTGACCTCAGATGATCCACCCGCCTCAGTCTTCTAAAGTGCGGGGATTACAGGTGTGAGCCACCACACCCTAGGATGTTCTATAAGCTTTTAAAGAAGTGTGGAGAGAGAGTGGAAGGATTAGATATTTGCAGGGAGGGAAAAGGAAGGACAGTTTAGGGCACTGAAGGTAAATGCCACCTCTCTGTCAAGGTAGTCAATGCTGGCCAAGGGTCTTTGTGTTGAAGGGCTCTGCAGAGAGATGATGTCAGAGTGAGATAAAAGGTTTTCACCTGTGGTTAGGCATTACCAGATCTCTTGATTTAGGGCTGTGACATTGCCTTGAGCAACTTACTAATGGAAAGGACTATTTGACTTAGAGGCTTGACTTTTTTGCCCTCAGGAATTTGAGTTACCAGTTTATTATTTTTTACCCATTTAAGGACATTTATTTTCTTGCCAGTAAAGTTCAGATTTCCCACAAGATCTGAAATAAATAGTATATGGAAGTGCAACCTGTAAATTCTCATTTGCTAAGCTCCTACATGAAAATTCATACATTTTTTTCTACAGAAATACTCCTAATCTTGCTTTCTTATGTATCTATAACAGTAAAACATGTCCCTTGCATATAATTTATAGAAGTGTTATCTGAGAATATGCAAGAAAAAAATTCTGGTATAGTTATACTGTTAAGGGTTTATACTATTTCTAAAATAGACTGCATCAGTGATTAAAGAAATTGCTTTGTAAAATGGTTTTTCTTTCTCACTTCTACCCCCATTCTTATGGACTTCTTTGGGTAAGCATTTCTGTGCCTGGGAGTCATTTTCTTGGCAAGTTGGTGTTAACGAGAATGTCCTATCTCTTAGCTGTGCTAGGACAGAAAATCATACAGACATTCACTGTGATAGGCAGACTAATGCCTCCCCACAAAGAGGCCCACATCCTAATTCTCAGAAGTTGTGAATATGTCGCCTTACATGGCAAAAGAAATGGGATGGGAAGGTTATCCTAAGATGGGAAGATTACCCTGGATTTTCTGAGTGAGCACAACCTAATCACATGAGATCTTCCAAGTGTCATAGAAAACCTTTCCTACCTGGGTTCAGAGGGAGATGTAACTATGGAAGAGAGAACCAGAGACTGCAGCATGGGAGGGACTTAGCTCCATGTCTCTGGCTTTGGTTAAAGATGAAGGGGCCAAAGCCAAGCAATGCCAGAATTTCCTAGAAGCTGCAAAAAGCAAGAAATAAGATTCTTTCCTAGAGCTTCCAGAAAGAGACACAGCCTAGTGAGACTCCAATCAGATTTCTGACCTTCAGAACTATGAGATAATACGTGTGTGTGTGTGTGTGTGTGTGTGTGTGTGTGTGTTCAAGTCACTAAGTCGATGGCAATTTGTTGCAGCAGCTGTAGAAAATTCATCTGTCCTGGATTGAGGGTCTGGGGCCTGAGTCCTGGAGTTCTTTTTCTAGTAGCAAGCTTTGCTCTGTGAATTTTTCTACCCTGTACACCAAATTCACAGGTCTGTATTTATAAACAGTGGGCTTCTTGAGTAAGACAGATGAGAAAAATTTTCAGGACAACATAGGTGATTAGTGTTGACAGTCAAAACAAGCATTCTGAAAACTACATTATCAGAAAATAGTGCATCTCTGTTTCAACTGAGTGTTCATCTCCGTAAGAAAGCACATTCTATATTTACTCGGCAGACCAGGATGAAATTGGAGTGGGGGGATTGTCTGAAACTATATTCACCTAAAACACAATTTTGCTAAATCAACTTTTCGAAAGTTCAGTAAAACAATACTTGATTTTAAATGATTTCAGAATAAATTGTTTGACTATATTAACATTTCAAATAGGCATATTTTCAGCTTCTAAGCTAGCTTGTGATTCACGTATGATTTTTTTGTTAACCTCAGTTCATTTGTAAGCTTCAGTATCCTTGGGCGGCTGTGATTTTTGATGCTTATTTCTAATATGTTGAAATGTTACCTTTGAACTCAGAGCTAGAGTTTTAAGATAAACTGGGAATATGGGCAGTTTGATATTCAGAAATAGCATGGAAGATGGAATTGCTCTGTTAAAGCAGGGAGGGATCTGGAGCCAAGTGGAGTGGGAGCGGGTGAGCTGCCTGGACTTCTTGAATAAGCCCAGTATCCAATAGCATGATTATCCCCAGAGAAGATGGGATGGTGTTCTGGATGGCAGCACAATGGATGTGCCGCAACAGGTGTAGCTGAGGTTTTGAAGAAGTGAGATGCAACAGAGCAGTAATCATGACATAATGTGTATATACAGCATACACATGAGTGCAAATATTTACAACACAAAGGCATATTGATCAGTTAAAACAGCATGTATATTTGTAAAAAAAATAAATAAATTACAAAGTATTTGTCATTCCTACCACTCGGAGACTCAACTATGTTTTTGGAAGTCTTCCGGTCTTTTCCTTTTCCTTTGCACCCAGATTCCTTACATAATCACTCTAGTTTACTAAAAGACAATTTGATATCATTGTCAAGATCATGGGTTTTTAAGGTCAGACAGCCCTGGGTAGAGTCAGGCTTTGCTATGTTATAGGAAGCAAGTTATTTAACCTTGTTGATACTTGTTCATACAAGGAAGATGATGATACCAATAACACTTAACAGTATTGTTCTGAGGATAAAAGAGAGAATACCATGATTTTCAATCCTCACTGCACATTAGAATCATCCAAGATCTTTGAAAAATTCCAGTATGCACATCCCACCTCCCCAGAGAGCCTGATGTAATTGTACTGCCTTGGATTGGTGGTTTGATTTTTGTTGTGGTTTCTCGTGATTTATCTAGGTCACTATGATGCAGCCAGGAGGACTGAGAAGCTCTGCAATAATGTTTGCAGAGCTCTAGATACTTAAAGCTGAAAAAGGCATTAGCATCATTATTGTACTTTTTTTTTTTTTTTAAATAAAAATGGATGAATAAAGCCCATTATTGCCTGGTTTTTTTTTTTTCCCACTCCCCTGCCATCTAGGAGCTCTGGAAAAAACCTACCACACTCCTCCTTTAGAGGTAGGGTCAAATCAACTAATTTGATTCAGCTTTCACTGACAAATGTGCAGCTGCCTTGTTTATCAGTTTCCAAGGCTGGATGGTATTCAGTAGTATCTTTATATTCCAATTTACTTAATTAGCCACACACTAGAAATTTAGATCATTGTCAGTATCGTGCTAAAGAATATCATGAATTAGCTTTTGCATATAAGTATATTTATAGCTGTTCAACTATTTCCTTAGGATAAATTCTTAGAGAAACTGCTGGCTCAGAAGGTACATACACTTTCAAGGCTTTTCAACATTGTCAAATTGCCCTTCTTAATGGAGTGATCAGTATCATTTCAGATGTGTTAGGGCTACAAATAAGAAAAAAACTTAGTTCAAATTGACGTAAGCAATAAAGGAGACTGATTGACTCATGTAACTGGCAAGTCTAGAGATAAAGTGAATTTCACAACTAGTTTGATTCAGCATTTCAATAGTACCATCTAGGATCTGTCTTCATCACTTCATTTTCCCCCTTAATCCTATGCAGTACCAGCTTTGTAGTTGAAACAGGGCTGCCAACAATTCCTGGGGCCGCATGCTTCCTAATGCATATACAGGGAGAGAAGATGGCTCCTTAAGATCTCACTGTAAGAACAAGGAAGTTGTTTTCTTCAAAGTTCCAGCAAATCATGCCTTACTTCTGATTGGTCTGGTTCTGGTTGATCAGAAATGTAGAACATGCTGATTAGTTTACCCCTGAGTTGCTGATTAGCTTATGCCTGAGTTATACAAAGAGGTAGGCTTCTTCCAGAGCTCATAGATGATAGGGGAGAGGTTCAGATGTGCTGAAGGAAGGAGAATGTGCAGTGAGGAGGCAACCACAATGACCATGATGAGCAAAATTTGAGAGAATTAAATCTTGTTGCTACCTGCAAAGTTGAGGAGAACGGAAGAAAGTGAGTTTGTGAGAAATGAGCCTTAGCATTATGTTATGAGTCTACCGTAGGCAAATTAAAGACATTACCTCAGCTGTGGGGGTGAATCAGTTGCATGCCCTCTGCCTGAGAAAAGAATCCACTCAGGATGGTTTCATCCACATGAGTCTGGTGAGTTTAAAGAGTGGTAGGTTCAGTATCACAGGGCTATTGGGTTAATCTGCAGCCAAAATGAGTGATTGCAATTTTCTGTAGCATTTTATGTCTCAAGTAAACAAATACACCATTTCTTATAGCAAACATACATAGGAATCTTAAGTAAACCATTGCTTTTGCAAGTCTTGTTTCTTATTAACTGATCGTCAATTGAAGTCAGGTAGAACATGAAGCAAATCTTTTATGAGAATTTCTTGATGATTATAGCCCCGAAAACCCCTTTTCCCTTGAAATACCATAATATAATGATTCTCAAACAGGATTCTGTGCAGAAGAATCCTCTGAAAGGATTGTTAAACATAGATTGCCAGGCACCAACCCCAGAGTTTCGCTTTCAGCTAAACTGTTAGAAATTTGCATTTCTAACAAGTCCCAGGTGAAGCTGATGTTGCTCATCCTGGGACCACCCTTTGAGAAACACTGACACAGTGCATGGACATTTTTGCATCATAAAGTGGTTGCAGGTGAAAGCTTTGGAGTTGGAGGCTGCTGTATTTGAGTGCAGCTTCTTACCAGCTCTGAGACCTTATGAAAGATTCCTTAACGTCAAAGCTTCAGTTTTCCTAACATTGAAATGGGGAGTAACGGTCATACTTCTTATCCTGTTGTCAGAATATGGACGTGCATATTCTTGCAGCCCAACTCAAGTGTCACTTGTTCAGGGTAGCTTTCCTGACATCTATTACTAGGCCAATTTCCTTTCTTACATGCTTAAGTACAGCCAGACTTTTTAAAGGGTGCTCATTCATGATTTTGTGCATTTGTTAGTAGGATTCATTTGATTAATCCGTCTTCCTCAACCAAAGTATGGGTTTCATGAGACTAGGGATCAGTCTTGTTTTTCTTTTTTTAAAGCTAATTATTGTATCTCCAGTGCCCCCCAGCACCATACCAAGCATCTGCTTTACATATATTTTTGAATAAATAAAACTTAACATGTAAAGCAATCAACACATTTCCTGAAATACAGTATGCATTTAGCTCGTTGTGAAAAAGTTAAAACTATAGTCATACATTTAGTTGTTTCAGGGATATTCATCATCTGTCTTAGTCTCCCAACCCACAATCTAATCTCTGTCTCTAGAAGTAGGGAAATATAATGCTTTTTGTGGGTTTGTGTGTGTGTGCGAAACTGATTTGTAAATGGTAAAGTGTTCCATAAATACCCTGTGTGGCTGATTATGAGAACCTTCTAACGACTGTTTCAGGGTTAAGCAAGCTGTTGGTTCTCCATCAATGCCTGCGGTTGGACACATTTGCTCATTAAGAGACACGTAGTTGAGGGATGCTTGTTGCTATCAGCCTCAAGACTGAAACCTTCCTCACCTTGTGTTGGAGTTTGAATATAGGCATTAGGAAAGGTCATGTGTTGATTTACTTTAAAGGCATTGCCTGTGTGGCCAGGTTCTAATTGGATTCCATCTTATCATGAAAGTGATCTTACAACATTTCCTCAGGGTGCTATTGGTCTAGCAATTCTCTTTGATAACATTCTGGTTTGCTACAGCTCTTTCAAATCCAGACCCAGAGGAGTCTGGGATAGGGAAATATTAACATTTAGATTCATTTCTCATGGCAGTTATGTAATTGAATTTCTCTCTTGCCAACCCATTTTACACTGGTGTAACTATCACTGTCTCCAGTGGACCTCTTAAATAGAAAGCATTGGTGGAATAATGTCTACTAAAAAGGATTATATCAATTCAGTCTACCCTCAGCATTCTGCACAAAAAAACTGCCATATTCAGTAGCACTGAAATACATTTGCAAAGGTGTCAGTATTTCTATTCCAGGACCTTTAAAGATTATTTAGTCCCTCTAGGTCTGTAAGTGGAACAATTGCTTGGGAAGGTCAGAAATGTGATTGTCATGATATATGAAAGACACTTTTCCTTATTTCTGCTTACAACCTTTCTGTCAAAATCCAATATGTATTTAATTGTTCAAATAATGTTCTCTAGAAGAGATGATTTGGGGAAATGTGAGGATTTATAGTTTATTAGATACATTCTGTAATACACAGTTGAAACTCATTTATATAAAATGAGTATGGATTTTGTTCCATATATCTAAGTATAAGAAAATAAACACATTCATTTCTTTATAGTAAATTGTATTAAACTCTGAGAACCCACTTTCCAGCTGCCAAGTTTTGGGATACCCTCCTCCTCCCTACTTTCTCAAAATTCAGAGTATCCTGTGTGTCTCTAGGGCATGTAAAAAGCATCCACAAAGTCCAATCTATTATTGGGCTCAGTGTCCAAGCTTGATAGTCTATTTGGGGAAGGGTGAGTTTGTTACTGTGTACTGACTATGAGCCTGGTGACCCTTTATGACAGCTCTAAGCCATGATGGAAGAGGCACTAAAATGCTAACAGAAGAGTAGATTCTGTCCTAGAGTTCATCTAGTATTACCTCTCAGTTTAAGACACATAACTATTGAGGTACAAATTGAGCATGCAGTGACAGTCAGATGTTAGAGCACTGGGACAGTTGAAGCACTCTGAGAGCAAGGCTGTGAGAAGTAGTCAAAGAGTGTCACTTTTCAGAAGTCTTTGCTCCTCCACCAGATCAACTGGGTGGGCCTTACCTGCCTAATTGCTAGCTGGCTGCCTCAACCTATTCTGCCTCCCTGCTCCACCCTAACCTTCGCTGGCATCTAGTGGAGGATCTGTCATATCAGAAAATACAGGTCACCATGCAGATGCAGCCTTCTTCTCTTGTGAAAATGTAACCCTCAAAAGAAAATCTCAGACTTGCTTTCTTCTTCCATTGGAAGACGCTCCCTCAAGAATCCAGCCTACACTGCAGATATGTGGTTGTCCCCCATTAAACATTTATACCATTGCCGTCAGCTCCTGATTTCTATTTGGAGGTTCATGTTGTTCCAGGGAACCTGACCAATCCCTTGAAAAATCCCACCCATTGAATGGGGGTAACTGATGTTGCTTGTTGCTTGATTCAACCCTCCTGGTGGGCAGAAGGTATTCTTAATTCTCCTAATCCAGCCTCTGTCTTAGGCAGACCCTGTGCATTAAACCTCACAGTGGGGCTTTCTCAGTGTTCTTGTTCCCCCTGCTAGGGCTGCAAAACTCTGCCTTGTGTTAGTCTCGTACGAGAGTGTGTTTCCTGCCCCTCCTGCAATGGAGGAGTCTAGACCTGATTGAATCTCCTGGACCTCCTTTAGTAGAAGGTAGCTTTGGGCTGGGACTACTGAGAGGTGAAGAGATTTCCTATGCAGATAGCTTTTATTGTTCCTCTAGGATTCCTTCTTTTTTATCAGATTGGGAAAAAAGTCTAAAGGTTTAACAATATAATTGCTTTTTGGAGAGAAGTTATGCCAAAAAAGGCCTCTTACATTGCTGAACATGGAGCTAAAATGTCCAACTGCCATAGAGGGGAAACTCAGTGTCAAAGAAAAATACATATTAATTTTATCAATAATACCAAACCTATGAATCTACTTCCAAAATATGCTGAAACAATTATGAAACGTGCAAGATCTTTTTGCGCTATTTTTAAAACAAGAGTTGAAACATCCATTAACAAAGACCTGATTGAATAAAAAACATATTTATACAATAAAGTCAGCAAAAGAAATTGAAGGAGGAAGATATCTATGTGTAAATATGACATTTTTATGCTATATTGGGAAATGGAAAACATATAGAATGGTAGGTAGGGAGGTAAATATTATGGTTAATTTGATGTGTCAACATGGCTAGGTTATGTTCCCAGTTGTTTGGTGAAACACTAATGTAGACATTGCTGTGAAGATATTTTGTAAGTGTAACACTTACAGTCAGCTGGATTGCTTCTCAGCATTTTGGCTAAGATCAAATGTAGTACAATCAGTTGGCTTTAAGTACAGCAGATTGCCCTGTATAGCGTGAGTGGGCCTCATTCAATCAGTTGACGGTCTCGAGCAAAATCTGAGGTTTCCTGGAGTAGGCATTCTCCCTCAAGACTGAAGCATAGAAATTCTGCCTGAATTTTCAACTTGCTTGCCTGTCCTACAAACTTTGAGCTTGCCAGCTCCACAATCAAGTTGAGCCAATTCCTTAAAATCTCAAAACCTCAAAGTCAATCTCTTTATCTGATTTCATATTGGCTCTGTTTCTCCAGAGAACCCTGACTGACAGAGCACAAAAATAGTTGCTGTAGTGATATAGCATGCTTGCCTTTTGTGTATAACACAAAATATCAGAGGGAGAGAGTAGAAACTACCGGAAAAAATCAGCTGCAGGAAGCTATTGCAACAGAGACAGGAAAAATTGAAAATGAGACTTACTGGAGTACATTCCACCTAGTTATCTAATAAACTTGTTTTTCTATTGAAATCCAATTTTTTTCATTTTGGAACCATGTCAAGTTTTATCTCTTCAGGAGTTTAACATTATTTTCTTCTAAAATATTGCTATGTAGATATGGATATATAAGCAGTATACTGGCTAGTCTTATAATTTTTTGATTTTTATAGAAATAGAACCATACTACAGAGGAAAGGTTGTCGGGGGTGGGGGGTGGGAATTTGTCAGACATAAAGCAAGTATCTATTCCTGAGATGCATCCATGTTGGTATCTTTATTTTTTCCCCTTGCTGTACATTATTGCATTGAGTATACTACAAGCTTTAAAATTTCTTTTTGATTATACCTTTCTTCTTTAGTGCTGAAGCCAGTTCTGAATGATTATACTTTTATAAAAAATATTGTACAGCTCTTACTACACAAGGGCAAGAGTCTCTAGGGTATTTGTCTAAATGCACAAAAGCAGAATTGTGTCGGGATAAGAGGTTATGGGCACCTTCAACTTACTAGGTAATGCCTGTTTGTTTTTTCAAATCGCACCCCTAGCCAGGAGTGTGTGAGGTGAGTTATCATTGCTCCACATCCTTAGCAACACTTGTTATTGCCATCTTTTCTGACTTCTGATGACCTGATAGTTACCAAGTGATTGTAAATTTCAGTGATTTGTCTCTAGGCATACCTTTAGTAACTTTAAATATTTTTGGGGGGGGCAAGTCTTTATCTCTAAATGGTTCTTTTTATTTTTAAATTGTCCTAGGCTAACTTTTATATTGTTTTTTAGATTTTCTTTTATCTGAAATTCTTGGTTTTAACCATCCTATGTCTATTAATTCTCATACTAGAGGATTTCCTTTTGTGTTTTATAATTTTTTATTGCCTGCTTATTTCAGTGGTATTGTATCTGATTGAATCCTGTGCAGCCAAAGGTGCTATGTGGTTTGTGTTTCATTTTGTTTTTGAGATGAGATCTCACTCTGCTACCCAGGCTAGAATACAGGGGTGTGATCATGGCTCACTGTAGCCTTCAAGTCCTGGGCTCAAGTGATCCTCCTGCCTCAGCCTCCCAATTAGCTGGGATTACAGACATTCATCATTATGCCCAGCAATTTTTTAAAAAAAAATTTATAGAGATGGGGTTTTGCTATGTTGCCCAGGCTAGTCTTAAACTTCTGGGCTCAAGTTACCCTACTGCCTGAGCCTCCCAAAGTGTGGGATTACAGGCATGAGTCACCATGCTGGGACTAGTGCTATGTTCTTTCTCTCAGGTGTTTTTTCATTGGCTTCCGACGGGCACTCCAAGAACCTCAGCAGCTTTGGACCATGCTGACATCTGATAACTTGAGTTGAGGGGCTAGAAACTATTTGTATAAATTTCAGTCTCAAATCCATATGATGCATAAGTTTATGGTTAGAATTTTTCATGGAGAATGTGTCTTTGCCCCAATCCATATCCCAGGTTAAGAAACCAATTTTTAATTGCTTTCTCGTGACTTTTTTTTTCTTTTTCTATTTCACCTTCTGATGAGAAAGCACTGTAAGCATCTTAGCTTTATATAGTCATCTTAATTCCAACTTTTTGCTTCACTTAGGTCCAGGGACCACTCTTCTGTCTTTGGGCAGTAAAACTCAAGCCTCTTAATTACCAGGATTGACAGTGCCCCCACCATTGAGACAGCCACAGCCTCATCACACAGGAGTCTGTTTCCTCTTCATGTTAGGCCCTATGATTTGATTCTGTCTATTGTCTTAGGTATGCATGTGTTACGAGGTTAATTATATTTTATGTAGCATTTCTATATGCTTGTAGTGAAAGTATTCTGAGTTATCTAGCATTGCATATGCTCCAACTTGCAGTCTCTTTAATGTCCTAGTTTATTTACTTATTTTATTTTTAGGGTTTTTTTGTTTGTTTGTTTTGGTGGTGGTGGGTTTGTTTTTTCTTTTTTTTTGCAACTGAAATATCCTAACTATTCAATCTCTAAGCTCTCATGTTCTTCCATCTGCTAGGGCACCTCAGCTTTGCATTATATGTACACTGTTAGATGTCTGGTTTTAGGAACACAATTATAGGCACATGACTCCATGTAATCCTCGGATTAGCTTATGAGGTAAACAACACAATCATCCCCATTTTATCAATAATGAAATTGAAACTCAGGTTAAGTAATGTGCCTAAAATCATACAGCTATTTATTTTCTCTTTAGAATCTGTGTTTTAGCTATAATCCTGTTCTAGTGATGCAGCAAAGATGTTTTCCTTTTGCATCAAGAACAAGCAAGCATCCTAAACTGGGAGAAAACAGGGTGATCCAGTAGAAACAATTTAAAGAGAAAAATGTGGGCTCACTATGTGAAAGTGCATGTTGCCTTTAACATAACATACTGGTGAGTGAGGCAACATACTGTTGTGTTGATTTGTCGCTAAATTGCTTTCACAGGAGCATATGTGTATGTTCTTTCTATGATCTCCCCAAAGTTTTGTAAGTTCTCATGATACTTGCTATATATTTTAAACAACTGTGGCCTGTAATATTCCTCAGTAGAGTGAACTACAGAAAAGGCCCTGACACTAACCCTTTGTACCATAATATTAGCCAGTTACACTCCCACAGAAAATGGGAGAAGAAAATAGTTAAGATAACTAAGATATTCATGAAAAGTACAGGCCTACTTGTTTCTGAGGTGATTCAAAATGATGATGATGCCATTAAAAGCCATAGGAATTTTACAGTTCTATTTGTGCTATTTTATGCAGCTAGAGTATTGGGGAGCATGGTTGGAGTAGAGCTGTTGGATCAAGCCTTTCATGCATAGCCAATTATACCTGGACAGTGCAAAGGCCGGCACACTGTTGCTACTTATGGATGAAAATAATTTTGTGATTCGTTAGTAGCTCTGTAGAATAGGTTTCTAGAAGTGAAACTGCTGAGTAAAAAGGATTTTAATGCAATTTTAATATTGCCAAATTGCCTCCTCACACATAGCATTATACTTTATTATCCCATCAACAGTGAAAGAGATGCTCTTTAAAAAAAGAGTTTAATTTTCACTAAAAATGTTTCTTTTATTTACCCTAAATTACATTTTTTCCCAAACAATTGTTGTTTACGTAGGGGGATCATAACAGTGGCATCTAACTAAGTCCTAACTGCTAGTATTTCTTCCTGGAAATAGGTCTACCTTGGTGAGGGGTGAGAATATGAGGGGGCAGTATTACCCTGTATAACAGAAAGCAAAGTAGCTGAGGATTAATTCATTGGCATATATATGTTATGTTGTTCTAGATACTACTTCTCAAATCTATGCCCTTTTTTTTTTTTTTTTTTTTTTTTTTTTTTTTTTTTTACACGATCTCTTCTCTTTAAGCATGCTGGAATTCTTGATCCTCCTCAGAAGTGTAGCTCATTTATTTTGTTGCTTTGCTTGTATCCTGGCATACTAATAAGGCTTTTGTGAAATGTCAGCAGTCATAGACTCTCTTTTCTCATCCTGCAATTAGTGAATTTGCTGGCAGACTTCATTGTTCTGTTTTGAGAAAAATTGGCTGTTACAGAAATTGTAGCAGCATTTAGAATTATAGGACAGGAATTAGGGTTATTATTTACTCTATTGGATTTAGAAATTCCTGTGTGAATTTGCACATGTTCTTTAGTGTGTTGATTTTCTATGGTATAAAATTTTTTAAAGTCTATAATCTGTGTATTTCTTTTGTAGGAAGAAAATGACAAAACGTAACATACTTAAAGATATAGGGTAGGACAGGCGTGGTCGCTCACCCCTGTAATCCCAGCACTTTGGGAGGCCAAGGTGGGCGGATCATGAAGTCAAGAGATTGAGACCATGCTGGCCAACATGGTGAAACCCCATTTCTACTAAAAATACAAAAAAATTAGCTGGATGTGGTGGCAGGCACCTGTAGTCCCAGCTACTTGGGAGTCTGAGGCAGGAGAATCGCTTGAACCCAGGAGGTGGAGGTTGCAGTGGGCTGAGATTGCGCCACTGCACTCCAGCCTGGTGACACAGCAAGACTCGATCTCAAAAAAAAAAAAAAAAAAAAAAAAAAAAAAAAAAAAAAAAAAAAAATTTTTTTTTCTCGCCAATTAGACCAATTTCAGCTAAGACATATTGAAAATCTCCTGTAAGCCAATTAATATGGAAATCTTAAAATGAGACCCTTGTCCCTACCATCAAGGAAATTAGTTGGAAACACAAATGTTTAAGCCAATAATTATTATGTGTAGATTTTTTTAAAATTGAGTAGCAAAGACAAAGAAATAACTACCCCTCCATTAGGAGCTGCAGAATAAAAGTCATTTTAAGCATATACAAAGAATTTGAGACATGTAAGAGTTACACACATCGTATTAAAAGACAGGTGATGTTTGGTGGGTATTTGAGTTTTCTAATGTGCAACAAATTATCAGAAACTTAGTGGCTTAAAACAACATTCATTTATGATCTGAGTTTTTGTAGGTCAGAAGTCTAGGCCTGGCTTCTCTGGGTTCTCACAAGGCTGAATTCAAGCATCAGACAGGCTGCCTCCTCACGTGAAGCTTGGGGTCATCTTCCATGCTTATATGGCTGCTGGCAGAATTCAGTTCCTTGTGTTAGTAAAACTGAGGTTCCCATTTTCTTACTGTCAGCCAATGTCTGTTCTCAGGTCCTAGAGGCCCCCATAGTTCCTCATTACATGGACCTTTCTATAGGCAGTTTGCATCACCACTTCAGGGGAACAAAAAAGTCCCTATACATGAAGTTATTGACCGTTTCTAAAAGGCTCCTGCCTGATTAATTTAAGCCCACTCAGGGTAGCATACCTTTTATTTAACTCACAATCAACTGTTTTGAGACCTTAATTATATCTGCGAAATGCCTTCACCTTTGCCACGTAATATTACATACTAACAGGAGTGATATCTCATCACCTTTGCCATATTGAGTGGTTAGAAAGTTACAGACTGCCCCCATTCAAGGGGAGGAGGTTGAAGAAGGAAATGAGGCATGTGGGTAACCTTAGAACTCTGCCTGTTTAAGTAGCAACAGGGATTGAACTCTCAGAATCCTTGTTCAGTATTCTAAGGGTCATGGATTCTCTCCTGCAGGTAATGTTGATTTATTGTTAGGTTTTAATCCAAGGAGGACTGCAGTTTAGTAGAATAAAAGATAATTTCTCTGGCTGTGTGAAGAATGGTTTGACAGTTGTGCTGGATGAGCTACAATTAGGAGTTGATTAAACAAGTAGGTAGGATTGTCTCAAGACTGCAGCATTGGCTGTGACCATAAAGACTGGCAGCAGGGACAAATACTAGAAATATTTAGAAGGGAGAATGGAACAGTAACAAGTGAGTGATGGGATATGCTGGTCAATACATAACGGCATTTAGCTGCTCTTTCTCAATCAAGATTTGATCTTAAGGAGACAAACAGGGTATGAAACACAGTCTACAAAGGATATAAGTATATCTTATGAAATAATGTTAGAATTTTATAGCAATTGAAGAAAAGCCAAGAGTTTAATTAGGTTGTTTATGTAGCAGTCTACATTCTCAAAGCAATCTTTACGTATGGGTAAGCTATATGTATGCTTACATTGTTAAGCTGTGACAGTAAGTAGATATTTTGAGAACTTTTTACATCAATAAAACATCAGGTTATATAAGAGTTGCAAGAAAAGAACAAGGAACTTCATTATGTCTTTTGTTCAGATTCATCAGTTTTCATTTGGGCCTATTTACTTCATCATTCACTCCCTTTATATAGAGATACAGATGTGTACATACACTTTTACATTTGAGAGTAATTTGCAGACATTATGCCTACTTATGCCTAAATACTTATGTCTATTTCCTAAAAACAAGGTTTCTATTTGCTAATGTTTTGTGAAAGATTTTCATCTACGTTTATAAGGAATGATTGTTTGGAACCCTTTTAATTCTTTTGTTAGCTTTTTGTATCAAGGGATACTGGCTTCATAAAATGCATTGGAAAGAATTCTCTTCTCTGTTTTACAAATTTGTGTAAGATTGGTATTCTTTCTTCTTTAAATGTTTCATAGCATTCACCAGTTATACTATCTGAGCTTAGGGTTTTCTTTGAAGAAGCCTTTTCATAATGAATTGGATTTCTCTACTAGACAAAGGGCTCTTCAGATTCTGTTTCTTCTGTTTTTTGGGTTTTTTTTTTTTTTTGAGACGGAGTCTCGCTTGTGGCCCAGGCTGGAGTGCAGTGGCCGGATCTCAGCTCACTGCAAGCTCTGCCTCCCAGGTTCACACCATTCTCCTGCCTCAGCCTCCCGAGTAGCTGGGACTACAGGCGCCCGCCACCTCGCCCAGCTAGTTTTTTGTATTTTTTAGTAGAGACGGGGTTTCACCGTGTTAGCCAGGATGGTCTCGATCTCCTGACCTCGTGATCCACCCGTCTCGACCTCCCAAAGTGCTGGGATTACAGGCTTGAGCCACCGCGCAGGGCTCTTCTGTTTGTTTTTAATCAGTTACAAATTTTCAAAGACTTTATCCTTTGCATTTTTTGTTGAATTTATTGGCATTTTTCTTCCCTTATTATCTTATTCTAAGTTTTTATCTTTAAATAATTTTAGACATGTGAAATTTGAAAAAATACCTGTGTACATTCACTCAGATTCCCCAAATGTTAACATTTTAACCCAATTACTTTGTTCTTTCTTTTCTCTGCTTTTTTATACACAGATATTTATAAAATATAATAGGATATAATACATAGCTTTCTGGACTCGATACTCTGTCCTAAATTGCAGATATAATAGCTCTTTATCTCTAAATACAATTGTATGTATTTCCTAATAACAAAGATGTTCTCTTTCATAACCACAGTGTAATTTTCAAAATGGGAAAGTAACATTGTTACAGTACTATCATCCAAAATACAACCTTACTCAAATCTTACCAATTGTTTCCCTAAATATCCTTCATAGTAAAATACATACAAAATCCCTGATTCAAGTTCCAATTTAAGCTCACATATTTAGTTGTCAAATCTCTCTAATTTCCTTTAATCTAGAATACAGTCATATGCCACATAAGAATGTTTTGGTCAATAATAGATAGCACATACAACGTTGGTCCCACAAGATTATAATACTGCAGTTTCAATGTACTTTTCTACATTTAGAAACATAAATGCTTGCCACTGTGTTACAATTGCCTACAGTATTCAGTACAGTAACACACTGTACAGGTTTGTAGCCCTGGGGAAATAAGTTATACCATTCAGCCTAGTACGTGTGTAGTGGGCCCTATTGTCTAGGTTTGTGTAGGTACACTCTGTGATGTCTGCACAATGACGAAATCATCCATTCTTCAGAACATACTCCTGTCATAAAGTGATGTATAAAGGTAGTTCCCTAGTCTTTATTGTCTTTCGTGACCTTGACATTTTGAAAAGTGTTCATTTTGTAGGATGCCCCTCAATTTATATCTTTTTAAAAATATTTTTCTCATTAT
This sequence comes from Macaca thibetana thibetana, assembly GCF_024542745.1. Lineage (NCBI taxonomy): Eukaryota > Metazoa > Chordata > Mammalia > Primates > Cercopithecidae > Macaca > Macaca thibetana. The sequence continues at coordinate 29,116,048 of NC_065583.1, read as the reverse complement.
ATATTGTTTCTTACCAGATTTGAGTTAGATGTTTTTGGTGAAGAATATTACAGAAATGATGCATTCTTTCCAATAAATCAGTAGGCATATGATGTCCATTGGACCCATTCATGGTGGCGCTAACTTCGATCACTTGGTTTTATTAGTGTCTATAAATTTTCTTCACCATAAAGTTAATAGGATTTTGTGTGATAAGTATTTTTTAAACTATTAAAATATCTGGTTTCTCATCAAACTTTTATCTATTAGTTTTAGCACTGATCAATGATTCTAGCCTGAAATAGTTATTGCTATGGTATTTAACAAACAATAATTTTTAATCTCATCACTCTCCCTACATTTTAGTTGCATTGTATTATGAGTTTTTGTATCTCTTCATTAATTTCCTTATTTATTTACTTATGGGGGCATGGTCTTATGGATTATTTTATTGGATTAAATCTATTTGTATAGTTACTAATTGTTTTTGCCCAAATGTTCTGAATGTGGTCTCTTTCAATTAGGTTCTGTATATGTTGGCATGTCCCAATCGTTTTTGAGCACTTCCTTACCTCTGGCATGTTCCAGGTGCACGTTGTACTTTGACCCAACCCTGGAGTTAGCCTTTCCTCTGGGAAAACTGGGGTACTTTAGTTGAGGTTGGTATTTTAAAATCATGATCTGGACGTGTTCTCTTTGCTACTGAGTGTCATTGCTTGTAGGCCCCCTAAGTAGACTGAGATAAGAAATATAGGTATGTGTATGAATATACACACACCTGCATACACGCATCCATATCTAGAACCATAAGTTGATGCTGATGCTTTCACTTCCAGTCCAATTCCACAGTTAATTCTAACCTCTCTCTTTTTATATTTGTAAATCTCTTTTCTGACATTGAGAAATCGCATTATCTAAAAGGCATTATTTCCTCATTCCTAGAATATACAAAATAATTTTAGTATTGCTAACCCATAAAACTGTGAAAAACACACCTATTACCTAGAGTTTAACATTTGTTGACTATTTCCTTTTAATACTTGAGGGTATAGAGTGAAACTAATGTATTCAAAAGTTACATGAAATGATTCCTTGTCCCTCTTTAGTATGATTATTTATCTGAATTAGTTATTTTCAATTCTCTTTTTATTCTATTCTTATTTTTCCCCTCATCCTTGTTGACTTTTATATTTTCAAAGTATGGTAAGCATTAGTATGGTTCTGAAAGTCAGAACTACACAAAATCTGTACTGAAAAGAGTCATTCCTCTGCCTTCTGCCAGCCTTCTATCCTTTCCTGTTTCCACATCCTTTCCGCCTGTTCCTACAATATAGGTAACCAGTCTTGTTCATTTCTGGTTTGTCATTTCTATATTTATTTTTGTGAAAATGAAAATATATGTATAAATCTTTTCTTTCTTATGTTATGGCACCCTACTGTACCTTCTCTTTGCAGTTTGATTTTTTTCATTTAACATTTTTTTTTTTTAGGGTTTATAGTGATGTACTCTCTTTCATTCCTGAAGTTGGTAATTGTGCTTTCTTTTTTTTTTTAAATGATCATTATTATTAGGGGTTGATCACTTTTATTAATCTTTTCAAATAACTTGCTTTGGGCTTTATTATTATTGTACTCTTTCTCGATTTCATGTATTTCTGCACGTTAGCATTTCCCTTCTACTTCCATTAGGTTTCATTTGCTCATACATTTCTAGCTTCTTAGATGGAAATATATTTAACAAATTTCACTATCATTCTATTTGACATACTTCTTAATTTCCCTGTTTAACAACTTTGATCTACATATACATTTTCCTATGTATACTTTTTGATTTTCAAGTATATAGAGCTTTTACACATATCTTTTATTTCTAATTTCATTGTGGTCAGAGAGTACATTCTCTAACATAACAATCTTTGGAAACTGTTTCATAATTAAAATTTATGGCCCTGCATATGATTTTTTAAAAAATATTGTATGTGGACTTGAACATGTGTTCTACAGTTGCCAGGTGTAGTGCTCTATAAATGTTATCTAAGTCAAGAAGGTTTATAATGCTCACATTTTCTGTGTTCTGAGTCTTGTTTTGTGGATTTTTTTTTTTTTGTTGTTGTTCTAGTGACTCTGAAGATAACACAAAAAGGAATGCTAAAATTGATAACGAATATTGTGGATCCGTCTGTTTCTCCCTTTAGGTCTTTCAATTTTGCTTGCTGTTTTTTGAATCTCTCTTAATAGGCACATAAGTTTTTAATTGTTGTATTCTTGAAAACCTAAAAGTTTTATCGTTATGAAATATTCTTTATTTTCTCCTGTAGTACTCTTTGCCTTAAATTCTATTTTATCTGATATCAGTATCTTCATTCCAGCTTTTTGATGTTCAATGTTTTCATGATGTATTAGGGTTTTCATTTTTTATCCTTTTATTTTTAGATTATTATATTAGTTTGTCCTTGGATTGCTATAAAGAGATACCTGAGACTGGGTAATTTATATATAAAAAAGGTTTAATTTGCTCATGGTTCTGCAGGCTGTACAGGAAGCATGGCAGCATCTGTTCAGCTTCTGGGAGGCCTCAGGAAACTCACAATCATGACAGAAGGTGAAAGGGGAGCCAGCACTTCACATGCTGGGGCAGGAGGAAGAGAGAGGGATGAGGGGTTACATACTTTTAAACAACCAGATCTCACAATCACTCACTCAATATCACAAGAACAGGACTAGGGGAATGGTGCTAAACTATTCATGAAAAACTGCCCCCATGATCCAGTCACCTCCCATGAGGCTTCACCTCCAGCACTTGGGATTACATTTCAACATGAGATTTGGGCAGGGACACAGATCCAAACCATATTAGTTATCTTTGTCTTCAAATGGTATCATTTTTAGACAGCATATATAGTCAGCCCTCCTTATCCACGGGTTTTACAACTGTGGATTCAACCACTCAAGATTAAAAAGATTGAGGGAAAACACAAAAAATACAACAATAAAATACAAATAAAAATGCAAATAAACATTTACATACCATTTACATTGTATTTGCTACAGACTTGTTAGTAATCTAGAGGTAATTTAATGTCATGTACTGCAAAATGACATTTCAATCAATAGCTGACCATATATACAATGGTGGTCTCTTAAGATTATAATACCATATTTGTACTATAACTTTGTTTAGATATGTTAAGATACACAAATACTTATTGTGATACATTTGCCCATAGTATTTCAAACAGTAACATGCTGTACAGTTTATAGCCTAGGAGAAATAGGCTATACTTAAGTGCATTAAGTGAAACCATCTAGGTTTGTGTAAGTACACACTATGTTCACACGATGAAATCACCTAAGTATGCATTTCTCAGAACATATCCCTGTTGTTAAGCCATGTGTGATTATGTACGGGAGGATGTTTGTAGGTTATAAGCAAATACTATACCATTTTATGAGACATTTGAGCATTCATGAATTTGTTTAGGGTTTCCCTGTGTCTTTTTTCTTTCTTTCCTTAGGTTGATCAAACATTTTTTAGAGGACAATTTTATTGGCTTTTTAACTATACATCTTTATATTTTTGGTGATTACCCTAGAGATTATAATATGCATTTTAACCTATCATGGTCTACTTAGGGTTCACACTTTACCCATTAATGTAAAATACTAGAAATGTGCAACATCATAGTTCCATTTAACTATCTATCCTTGAGGCTATTGATATTTATATTATACCTATTACTTACAGCTCTACTTATGGTGTTGAAATATTACAATTTCTTAAGTAGTTGTGTCTTTTAAATAAGGGAAAAAAAAGAGATTCTTATTATTTACTCATGCATATCACTTTTGGTGTTCTATACTAGTTTCTGGAGTCCTGAGTTTCAATCTGTTATCATTTTCCTTAATTTTAATAATGTTCTATATTAGTTCTTGAATTTGAATAATGTTCTATAGTAGTTCTTGAAATCTGCTGGCAACAAATTCACGCAGTTTCTACTTATCTGAAAATATCTTCAGTTTACCCTTATCTTGAAGCTGATTTTCACTGGACGTAGGTTTCTGGGCAAAATTGTTGTTCTTTTGTCTTCTAGCCTCCTTTGTTTTTGATAAGAAATTAGCCATCATTCATATTGCTGGTAGTATGTCCTTTATCTTTTTTCACTGGCTGCTTTAAGAACAGTTGGTTTATCTTTGGTTTTTAGAAGTTAGACTACAATATCCCTAGATATGATTTTCTTTGTAATTATCCTGATTGGGATTTGCTCAGCTCATTGGATCTGCTAGTTTGTTTTTCTTCCCCCAAGTTTGGGGAATATTTGGCTGCTTTTTTTCTTTTTCAATTTTTTCCCACCTTGTTTTATCTCTTCCTTACTCTGGGATTTCCATCCCACACACACGCACACACATTCTCTGAAGTGAACTCAATATTATATTGTCTTCATAATAAAAGATGAAGTTTAGAACTGGATCATTTGGCTTTTTCTCTCATCGCTCACTACTTTAAAATTCTCGCATTTCTTAATAGTCAGCATTCTCTTAGATCTGCAGTTCGGCTCAACACATTTAAGCCTCATCACAATCTTCTTTGCAGTTTTGCAGAGACTTTTCCAGAAAATCTACTTGGTCAGCCCACCATAGCCTGCTCTGCTTCCTGTCAGAATGAAGCTAGCATACCAAAACCCTTGATCTCCTTGTACTGTGTGTCTATGTCATGGTATTGATGCTTGTCACATTTCTTTTAGGAATATTCTCACGTTTTCTCAAGTACTACAGCCTGGGGTCTGTTGCGTACATTTTAGAACACTTACTATTATCCCATAAGGCTCTGAGTTTCTGATTTATTTTTCAGTCTTTATTCTCTCTGTTCTCCAGATTGGATAATTTCTACTAAGATCCAATCTACCTTCAGGTACTAATCTACAGAAGATAATCTATCTCTACATTCACTGATCTTTTTTCTTCCCCTTGAATCCAGTCCTCTTGTAAAGCCTTTTCAAATAAATTTTCATGATATTTTATTCTTTGGCTCTGGAATTTTCATTTTTTTCTTTTGTTTAGCTGCCTAGTTTCCCTGCCTTCTTTATTCATTATGACATGTTTGCCTTTACTTTTTGAAACATTGATTTAATATACCCTTTTGAGTCCTCGTTTGCAAATTCCAACATCTTGAACATTTCTTTTTTTTTTTTTTTTTTTTTTTTTTTTTTGAGACTGAGTCTCGCTCTGTCGCCCGGGCTGGAGTGCAGTGGCCGGATCTCAGCTCACTGCAAGCTCCGCCTCCCGGGTTTACGCCATTCTCCTGCCTCAGCCTCCCAAGTAGCTGGGACTACAGGCGCCCGCCACCTCGCCCGGCTAGTTTTTTGTATTTTTTAGTAGAGACGGGGTTTCACCGTGTTAGCCAGGATGGTCTCGATCTCCTGACCTCGTGATCCGCCCCAAAGTGCTGGGATTACAGGCTTGAGCCACCGCGCCCGGCCATCTTGAACATTTCAAATTCAGTACCTATAGACTGTTTTTTGTCTTGACTGTGGATTACATGTTCCTTTGTGAGTCTACTAGTTTATTCTATACTACATGTTCTAAATGAAACATGGTAGAGACTGTGATTCAGTTTTCTTCTAAAGGGTGTTTGTTTGTTTGTTTTTCTGATAGGCAGTCCACCTAAACACCAATTGTCTCTCTTGCAGTGGATGAAATCTGAGATCTCTGCTCAGTTCCTCTAGCCTCACAGATGATGTTTTACAGTCTGAACCTTGGAGTCCCCTGAATTCCTATTTACAGTTTAGCCAAGGATTTGACAGGTATTCATATGTAGATTTAGGGGCGTCCTCCTTTTCTAAATTTTCCCCTTCACTTTCTAGTTATTTTGGCACCTCTAAACTCTATGGTCTTACTTCCATTCCTATGCCTTTGACTTTCTTCCTGAATTCTTTCCATTCATTTTCCTGCAGATTAGGGAATGTCCACAGGTACAAAGCTTACTACACCTGAATCTTATCCAGGGCAGTGCCCTTCCTTCAAAGGCCAACTTTCAATTTCATCCTGCTTTCAATTTTTCTTCAGGCCTTCAAAAAAACAGTTGTTTTTGTTGTATTTTGCTGTTTTGTCTAGTGTTTATAAATCTTGTCTGTGGATGAATAAATTTGATAAAAGCTTCACTGCCATTACACTAAGTAGATCATGGATAAGCAGATTTTTCTAGGTGGAAAGAGCAATGATGTTAAGTCCAGATACGATATGAACCACATATATAACTTAAAATTTACTAGTAGCCATATTAAAAATCAGTGAAAATACATAGAAAAAAATACATTTAACTGAACATACCCAAATGTTACTGTTTCAACAAGTAATCATTATAACATGAAGATATTTTCCATTGTTTTTAATATTTAATCTTTGAAATTTCGTGTATACATTTCACTTTCGGCAAAACTCAATTTAGACACTAAATTTTTAATAGTTAAACAGAAATGTACTAATAAAATAATGTAATTATGTTTAATTGAAAAATATTTTATATTGCTTCAGTTTTAAAATTTAAAATTAACTCAGTTAAAATATAAAAACTTAATTCCTCAGTTTTGGTAGCCACTTGTCAAGTACCCAGTAGCCACATGTGACTAATGGCTACCACACTGAGCAGGACAGGTCTAGATGATAAGAAAGAATTTCTATATTTTCACCAAGTGACATGATCTTGATATAAAGTACAAGTACAATTTTATAGAAATTAAAAGTAATTTATATATAAACACTTCTATTTGGATAAAGAAAAAAACTGTTTTTCAATATTTGCAAAGATGAAAAAAAATCCTAAACTTTTGCAAAAATGATTTTTCTAATAGCAAAGCAAAATTGGTTTTCATAATTACACATCATTATGTGCAGAATTTGTCAACAAATTACTGTTTTTAATAGAACACATTGTTCATTCTTCTATGTACTTGTCCTTTTGGGATTCATATTTAATAATATCCTGTCTATAAAAGCTCACTAGTTTGCAAGTGTCCCTTTTTGTTGACTAATTATAATGATGATGATGTTGATTATTGAAAAAGTGGTCTTTTGGTATTATGGTCATAATTGTCTTGATAGAAGTGTGTCTCAATTGGCTTATGTAAAATTCCAGCTCTGTGAAATAGCACAATTCTCATAAATGATGATTGACCTGGTAGAAAATGTATCTACAAACTGAGAGTTTCCTTAGCATTCAATTTGGGGTGGTAGTGCAGTGAAAGCCTATGTTATAATTCTAATAGGACTTCAAGTTGCTTTTAAGTTTTACTGCCGTATCTGACTGATACTATTTGTGCTGAATTCCATCAGTGTCTAAACAAAATGAAGAATATACATAACACTCAAAAATCAAAATCTAAAAATTACAGGATCATAAGGCAAGAAGCTTTGAATATGAGAAAACATAGTGATATACATTTGCACCATACAGTGGGGCCCAAGTACCATGCATATACAGTAAATATGGTAGATGACATAAAGACAGATGTAGAGGAAAAATGGATATAAGAACAGTAATACTGTCTCTCTTCTTGAGTTACTGGACCAAACAGGTATCAGGTAATTAAAGGAGAGAGAAGTTTTCATTGCTCAGGGCAACTCAGTAGACCTTTGGGGCATGTGGTGTCAGATATTTGAAAGCTTCTTGAGCACTTACTATGTATCATGTAAGGCTGACATTCTAGGAATACTACTGTAGTCCCTACCCTCAAATAGATAAGAATCCAGTGGGCAAATTGCCAGGCAAAGTACTAAGAGTTTTACATTCATGACCTTATTTAATTCACTTAAAGACAAAAAAAACCAATAAAGTGGCCATTCTTCAGGGAAGAAAGTTGAGGCCCGAAATATGACTTCTTTAGGGTTACCTAAAATGCATGTAGCAGGACATGGATTTAAACACAGGTTTGACTCACTCCAGATGCCACACCATAGTCTTAGCCATCATTCATAATACCAAAGAGAGGTCATCTCTGAACTAGCATCTCTTTGTTCTGTATGAACAACCCCTGCCCACACACCAGGATGTAATTCTTTGGAAATTGAAAAGCCTGGATATTCATATTTTCGGCTCTGTTGCTCTAATGAGAAGACAGATTATTTCTATCTGTTCACAAAACTTGTTTTTGTCAGATGGCAATGTTGTACATTCTGGGTTCACAAGGATATTGTCCTAGATCTTATACCCTGGGGCTTCAGTAGCGTTTGAACTCGAAGGTGTGATCCAGGCTTTCAAGAGTGGGTTATCCTACTCCTTTGAATTTAAACAACAGGATTTGAACCTGCAAGGGTCCCTACATGATCTTTCCCAACCCTATTGTATTTCAGGTTTGGATAACAATTCTAAGGAGGTAGAAACTTGTTCAAGATCCGGGAGTCAGTGTCAGCCACTAGACTCAAACTTGCCTCTCGACTCCCAGGTGTGAGTATTTCCTCTGTATCAGACACCTTTTGCCTTTCAGAACCCCTTGCATTCTCCAAAGTTTGGACCAAATATTGTTGTAGGACTTTCTCCTTAGTTCAGCTAAAGGCTGGGTTCTTGTCACACAGCCATGAAAGATTAGGCTTGCAGACACTTTAAAGGGTGAGAAGGGCAGGGCTTATTGGATGAAAAGGAATAAAAGGAAACAGGGACTCTCAGCAAAGCAAGTCCTGCTGGTAGGCTTCCTGCCTCACAGATTGAATTCCAGGTTCCCGCCCTGGAACAGGAGAGGCCAGGCTCCTATCACCTGCAAAGGGTGCAAATTTCCGTGGCTCCACTGCATTCTCCCAGTGTGCAGGCTGGTCAGAGTTTCTCCAGGCACCCCTTTATACCTGGCTGTCTCAATACAAGTATAAATAGGAAAACAGGCATGGCAGAACTTCTGGGGGTGTCCAGAAGTTATAATTCTCTCATCCAACAAGGAGGCCGAAATGTTCTGAGCGTTCCTATGGGTGTGCACTGGTAGGTGGAGAGTGAGTAGAGGGCCACTCAATTTAATTATTCTTGAAAAAATAAGTCTCTCCCACAGTGGGAGGAACAATTGGCTTACTTCGTTAGCTAGATGTTTTCATTAAGCATCATGGTTATAAACTGCTGATAGGGAAATTTATATTTCAGAATCAGAATCTCAGGACCGTTTATTGTGCTGTTCTTTCCTCCTTCCCTAGCTAATGATTAAACCCCACTTAAATATCCCCACCAAATAACATCATCTAGCATCTCCTTTGGAAGTTTTTCATATGCAGTTTATCTTTTGTTATTTATAACTGTATCACATAAATAGTAAAATTAACCCCATTTTACAAATGACTTGGCTGATATATGTTAGGAAACAACAATTGATAACTGGGCACAGACGGAATTAGGACTTGTTCTGTCTGAGTCACAACCTGTGCTCCACCTTCTCTCACATAAAATTTTGCTTGCATACTTCCAGTGTTAGGGAACTCATTATTACCCTCCAGGGACAGGAAACTCATTACTACCCGGGACATTCCTGAATATCTGTGGGTTGTTGGGATTATGAGAAAGCTCTTCCTTTAAAGGGACTGAAATTTGTTTCTATTGGGCTTCTGAAAATTAGTCTTACTTTATTTCCTTGTTCTATACGAGCACAAGTGTAACTCTTTTCACACACAGTGATCCCTAAAGAATATTAAAAGAATTCCTCTGGCATCCCTTTTTCTTTTTCCTTCCTCAAGTTATATATATATTCTAATTTCTTTCAAATGGTTCCCTCCCCTACCCCGCCCCACCCTGGGACATAATTTCTAGTTACTTTGCCTTTGGGTCCCTCTGAACTCCTTTCACTTTAAATGAGCCTTAGAGTAAGGTTTCTGTTTTGACTGATGTCTGAGATTGGGTGAAATGTATTATTAAGAGGAGAAAGAAATTATTCAGTATGGTGGCTTAGATAATATAAAATATCTTCTCTTACACATTCAAGTTCAGAGGTGAGTGGTCTAGGCTAGCAGCATTGCTCTGTGATCCTTAGCACAAGACTTCCAGGGTTGCTATTATCCTCATTTGTCAGCCAGCAGTCAGAGGATTAGTGGAAAGAAGCTCCATCTTTAAGAATAGCGAGACTGTCTCAAAAAAAAAAAAAAAAAGAATATAACTGGAAGTTTTACATATCACTTCCAAATTTGTTCAGGTGCCTGGGATGGGAAATGCCACTTTTACCTGGGCAGCCATGTTCCTGGTGAAAACTCAGGAGAGTGGGTCAGGCCTGATGGCTCATTCCTATGATCCCAGCACTTTGGGAGGACCACTTGCTCCCAGGAGTTTCAGGCTGTAGTGAGCTATGCTTGTACCACTGCATCCCAGCGGGGGCGACAGAGCAAGACCCTGTCTCTATTTAAAAACCAAACATGAATTTAAAAAAACCTCAGGAGACTCTATACTGAAAGGATGAAAGGAAACATGGATACTAGAGGATAGTTGCGGATTCTGCCACATAGAGTAAGGTGTAAATAAAAAGCAAAAGTCAAGGAAATATTGACCAGCGCCTGGAAATAGAAACCAGGAAGTTTCAGTTCTTTGTTTTATCTGACTTCTAGCACATGACTTACAACTTTGTCTTCAATTCTAAAAACAATATTAATTGTATTCATTTTTTTTTTTTTTTTCTATTTCACAAAGATAGTGTGATTCTTCTTCTTTTTTTTGTTTTTGAGACGGAGTCTCGCTCTGTCACCCAGGCTGGAGTGCAGTGGTGCGATCTCGGCTCACTGCAACCTCTGCCTCCCGGGTACCCTACATTCTCCTGCCTCAGCCTCCCGAGTAGCTGGGACTACAGGTGCTTGCCACCACGCCCGGCTAATTTTTTGTATTTTTAGTAGAGACGGAGTTTCACCGTGTTAGCCAGGATGGTCTCGATCTCCTGACCTCATGATCCACCCGCCTCAGACTCCCAAAGTGTGGGGATTACAGGTGTGAACCACCGTGCCTGGCCTGTGATTCATTTAAAAAAGTAATTTTACTCGTGTACTGAATGACTGTATTATGTAGTTATGGCTGGTGTGATTATTCCTGAAGTGATCTGTTTGGAATGGGCACATTATTAGGACCTAGAGAGATAGAATTATAGGATAGAAGATTCTCAAATTCAAGAAATGGTGATAAAGTTATTCAGAAAAATGTTACTATACATTAAAGCTCTTCAGCTTTTTTTTTTTTGTCCTCGAGGTTTAATGGATCTTTGGGGGAAAACCAGTTTGGGGTTAACTTTTTTATGTTAAGCAGAAATTTGATACAATTATTTTCCTTATTGAGTTGACTTTGGACAGTGAAACTGGTTCTGGTAATTCTACCGTGATTTCATTGATATGATAATTGGTTGTACTGAGGATTAATCCGGAGCATTTAAAAGTTGTACAATAAATAAAATGTAAGCTCTTCTGAGCCCTGGGCATTTTTATTAAGTCTTTATGCAGTGAATTCTACTTAGAGAACAAAGCATATGCCTTGAGGGTGAGAAAAAGTGGCTTTCATAGGAAGAATTTGGGATCAAAAGGTACTTACCTATTCCTACCCCTATAGTCTAGAAGTAGATACATGAACCCATGAATAGGTCCCAGACTGCCCCTGAGCCATGTCTGGTTCCACACATTATTGTTTCTTTACTTCTACTAGGTAAATATACTCTTCTCACCATACTTCCTGATAAATTGTGACTCTGGTGAGGTGATCTATAAAAGGCTACTGTCTTAGGAGGTTTCAATCCTTGTGTCAGGCCCCATTGCCATAGCAGCAGAGACTGTAGGGCCAGTAGCAGAGGCTGCTAGCATGTCCGCTCTCCCATCTTCCTTTCTAACAGGCTGTTAATAGGCAGTGCCTATGTGCCTAGCCGAAAGCTTGCCTTTCCCGGTTTCTCTTGCGGATGGGGGCTGCGGCCACTAGATATGAACAAAGTCATCAAATAGTGCCTCCATGAAAGCTTCTAAGCAAGACTAAGCATGATGGGGTGTATACTTCAGCTACTATCTCACCCTGACTTTCTGTTATGTGGAATGTGGGTGTGATGGCAAATTTGATGGCAGCAACCATGAGTTAAGGTTGAAGGGAAGAAAGAGGAGCCTGGGTCTCTGACTTGGGGGCTGCTCTATATATCACACTGGAACTGCCTGGTCCCTGCCTCTTAGGGCAAGTTTCATACAAACAGAGCCTCAGACCAGGATTCAGGTATAAACTTGTGAAAGAGAGTGAAGCACCAAGGGGAAATAGGGGAGAAGTATGTGGTCCCACATGAAGCCTAATCTTGGCCTGATCTGCGAGGATGTGGGGAATTCCAGAGCATAAACTGCCCAGGGAGTGGTCCTGCAGAGTCCTCACATTTTGAGGCAAAGGGGTCAACCCTTCGTACCATGTATAAGTCAGCCATTGGCTGTGGGCTACCTCCAGAAGGTGTTACATACAAAACTTTCTGGGGGAGGCCACTCTTGTCAGCTGGGACAGTTCTCCAGAGGAGAGGCACAGAGTCAGCAATCAGCCAGTGCCTCTTAGAGGCTGGTGTCTGGGTATGCCGCCCAGGGCACACACCCAGGCTGGGCTGGATAGGGTGTTGCAGTGTCTTCTATAGTCCACCCCAAACATTGCTCAGAACCACTTGCTTCTCATATGACATTCATTTTATCCAGTTATGGCTTCTCCAGGATTCTGGGTTCAAGAATCCTGGGGAATTTTTTTTATTTTTATGTTTTTAGACGGAGTCTCACTCTGTCGCCCAGGCTGGATTGTAGTGGTGCAATATTGGCTGACTGCAACCTCTGCCTCCCGGGTTCAAGTGATTCTTCTGCTTCAGCCTCCCAGGTAGCTGGGATTACAGGCACCTGCCACCATGCCCGGCTAATTTTTATATTTTTAGTAGAGATGAGGTTTCACCATGTTGGCCAGGCTGGTCTCGAACTCCTGGCCTCAAGTGATCTTCCCACCTCGGCCTCCCAAAGTGCTGGGATTACAGGCGTGAGTCACCGCACCCAGCCAAGTCCTGGGAAATTGTTAAGGGAAGGATTAGTGGGATGAACTACAGCACCTGCTGCAGTAGTTAGTCCTGGGCTGAAACATACTTAACTCCTTTCTCTGCCCCTGATCCTAGACTCCTTTCCCTCTCAGCTAGCACTTCTCAGGTCTGGGTGGCTTGCCTTAGGCTGATCCTCATCTCTAATATGTCTGAAGCTCGGGTTACATGCTTTATCGGGCTATGCTTGATCAACTTTCCCATTTAGGGTTAGAGTTAGGCACAGGAGTATCAAGAGATGCTCCAGTATTAGGAGAAGCTCGCCTAATGAGTAGAAGAAATAATTCATTCACCATACACCACAGCCCCAAGGCTGTGCTCACCTGTTTTAGTAAAGATATCACATTCAGCACAGAAGACCCAGTGGAGACCTCTGCTTGGGAAATGTATTGTTTAACCCACTATTGTTTTGCCATAGTCCTTTTTTTTAAATTTTTTTTGGCAGGGATGGGACTGATTATATAAGATTATGATGGAGACTATCATTCCTACATCCTTTATGTCTTTTTTGGGTTAGGGGGAGACAGGGTCTCACCCTGTTACCCAGACTGGAGTGCCATGGCATAATCACAGCTCACTGCAGCCTCGATCTCCCAGGTTCTAGCAGTTCTCCTACCTCAGCCTCCTGAGTAAGTGGAACTACAGTCATGAACCACCATGCTTTTAAATTTTTGTAGAGGTAAGGTCTCACTACGTTGCCCAGGCTGATCTCAAACTCCTGGGATCAAGCAATCCTCCCATCTTGGCCCCCAATAGTGCCAAGATTATACCTTTATGTCTTTGAGAGTGATGCTAATCTGTCGTGCCACCTGTGTGCAATGCTGTTTTTGATTTATCATGTTAGCTAGGCATGGGAGTAGTTTTTGTGGCTATAGCCTAACCTTTCCTATTATGGTAGTTCTTATCCTACAGGTTGAGAAAGCAATGTGAAGGTTCTGCCAACTGCTAATTGTGTCCTTTCTAATAAAACACTTGGGATCTAGGGACATGACCACCAGTTGGCCTGGATCTACTGACCAACTGGTGGTCATGGGAGAGACCTAAGAAACCTGAGCTAGAATTCCATTTATTGTTTTCTTAATCCCTCAGTCTAATAGGTAGGACATAATACTGCTTCACTTCTTTGGATATCAGTAATTAATATCAGTATTAACCCAGACCCTGTCTCCAACAGCCCTCAAATGAATTGAATAGTCTCTTTCCCCCGGTATTTTGTCACCCAAGAAAATGGTGATAGGTATTTCTGGGGAAGAGCTGGTTGAAATCACTGCTGTATATACTTCTGATGTTGCAGTGTCTTTTCCTCAGGGGAGACTTGCCTACTTCTTCAGTCAATGGGTTCTAGGTGTGAGAATGCTCAGGCCTGGAAACTGGACAGGGATCATAATTATCCATTGAAGCGACCAATTGTATTGCCCCTAGGAACATCATGTTTTATAAACCAACACCATAGAATCCTGCAGGTCAGAGTATGGCTCACCCCTGTAGCTGCCAGTCTAACCTTGCTGCTGATTATGGTAATTACATCCACTGTTTTTGATGTTGAAGTGCTGCCACCTGGCGTCAGTATGGTAATCTATCTCCCATTGGTATTAGAAAACCCAGTTTTGCAACAGCATTTTCTATTGTCAATGTAAGCCTCAGATGCCACCACTGATGAACTATGAATGATGGTGGTCCCCTCCCCTCCAAACACAAGCAAGTGGGTAATTGTGAGAATAATACTGGCCACTGCTCTCATTGGAGCAGTGCTGTGAGCACTGCCTTTCTTAATTCTTTAGTAAAATGAAACGTCCTCTGAGCCCTTCTGAACTTAATCAGCTAGTAGGTTTTCCAGTATATAGTAGAAACATCCTAGTATACCCACTTCTCTATGCCTTTGATTCTGTTCTCCAAAGTTTGCCAAGGCAATTCGGCTATCCCTATTTTTAAGGCTGGCTATGTCTCTTTCCAAGTTTCCAAATATCACCTTGGCAAAATATTAGAACCCTCTCCCAGAGTCTTTTCAGTGTGTTAAATCTTGCCTGAGAATACTGTCCCATATCAACAAATCCTCTTACCTAACTTTAATAATCCATTCCTCTCCACCTTCATCTAGCACAAAGATTCTCTAGGTTCCAGGACATGTAAACAACATTTATGGTTCCACTGGCTGAGACTCCGTCTTCTCTTTTAGCACATCCGTAATGTTTCCAGTTGGGTCATGATGAGATGTTACATTAGTTACTGGTCTGGTGCCTAGAAGGGAGGTTAGGATAGATCCTGAGAAAAGCCAGCATTGCATTTTAAGGGACCTACTGTACTTAGGGTTTCTTCACAGCCATCAACGAAGGGAAAATGGGCCACTTGTTTAATCCTAAAGGATTCAGGATTATCTTGGCATTCTTATTGTTCAACGTATCCAAGAACACATATGCAAATAACCTCATCCCAAGTAGGAGACATCTTTTCTTATCAGGGGCCTCACTTTGGCATAAAAGACGTGTCTAAAATAAGAATTCAGTCTTCTCTGAAGTTCTGCCTCTTCTAAAATTAATGCCTGTGCCAAATTTTTAGCTGTCTACCCTCTAGCTGCAGGAGATGAGGGTCATTTTTTAAACGTTACTGAGCCATATTTTACATATCATAATTTACCTATTTTAATTCACACACCATTTACACCATTCACACAATTCAATAATTTCTTTTTTAGTGAATTTACCTGGTGGTAAATTCATATCAAAAATCAGTTTTTGAGCATTTCCATCACTTCAATAGGATCACACATGTCTATTTAGCAAGAAGTTAGGAGGATCCTCTTAAACTCTGTTGAACCTGCTATAGTTTACCGCTGAGCACATTCAGAGACCTAATGTACTTCCACTTGAATGTGATTCCAGACCAGATGGTGTCAATGGAACAGCCAGGGGCTCTATGACCAGTATTAGGGTACCTTCTTGAGCAAAACACCAGCAAGTGGGTGGTTGTGAGAATAATACAGGCCATTGCTCTCACTAGACCAGTGCAATTAGCAGGGATCCACAAACATAGAGCTGCTCAGCTACTGGCTCCTAAACCTGAAGGAGCATCTGAATCAGAGAAATGCATCAGAAATATATGTGCTTAGGTTCTGCTGCCAGAGATTTTGATTTACCAGGTTAAGGGGTACAGAGATTGATATCCTTAGCAGAATCCCAGGGTGATTCACATGACCCATCAGATTTGGGAGTTGTTATTCTGGGTTATGTGTAAGTTTGCTTTTTTGTAGTATCCATATATTTTTTTCTAGGAAGCATAGTTGTGTTAATAGTATTGGGTCAGAAAGGGTTGGATATATTAATTTTTTATTCATGGTTTCTGTACAGGAAACAAAACTCAGTTATTGGTTATCATACTCATGTGATAACTGAGTATCAAACTCAGTTATGATACTCTTGTACAGAGAGGAGATTTATATCTATTTTCTGAAATAGAAAAGTATTAGCTTTGCCCTCAAGGAGCTAGACCGGTAATGCTTCAGTTTGTTGAATTAATGACTATAAATATAAGGCAGGCAAGAATGACTTGCGAAGATGCTCTGACCCAAAGGTAGGGAAGCTGAAGTTCACAGCGTATTAGAAGCATAGAATAGGATTTGAAATTTCCTGGAAAGTTGTCACCTCCATTGATAATCCACTAATGAGCCCAGGTCATTTTTTGTGGTTCTGTCCAGCTTCAGGATCTCACAACTCTGATTAAGCAATGTAGTTGCTTAGAATGGAGGGGAATATTTGATCATAATACTGGTCAAGCATGAGCATCCCTACACTAGCTAACTGGAAATGTGTGAGTATTCACTAAAGATAAGCCTCTTTAACTCTTTTTACCCCCACATCAGATTTCTCAGCAGATCCTCACATCTCTTTCTTGGAAATATACCCAAAGCTGGGCCACTTTTTCACTTTTTCTCCTGCAAACACTTTAATCAATGTCTCTGTTACCTTTTCCTGGAATTATCACAACCACCTTCTAACTGGGCTCCCTTCGTCCTTGGCATCCCCCTAAAGACACACACACACACACACACACACACACACACACACAGGCACACACATAGACATACACACACACATAATTGGTATTAGGGCAGACAAACTGATTCTATGAAAATAGTCTCTATTTGAAATCTTCCAATAGCTCTGCACCTCACTCAGGATAAAAGTCAATGTCATCATGATCACAGGCCCCCCCTATTACTTCAACAAGCTCATATCCTGTTACTCTTTCTCATGCTCATTCTGCTGTAGTCAGAATAATGGCAAGCTGTCTGTTTATTGAACATACTAGGTGAGCTCCTGTCTCAAGGCATTTGTACTGTGGTTTCCTCTGTCTGCAATGTTCTTTTGCAGGTATCTACATGGGTCACTTCTTCAGTTCTTTCAGACGTTTTATTCTGCCATCACCATCTCAGTGAAGTTGTCCTTGTCCATCTTATCTACAATTTTAATTCTAAGATTTAACCTAAGAATATTTTTTATTCCCTTTTTGTGCTCTATTTTATTTTTTTCTAGACGGAGTTTCTCTCTGTCACCCAGGCTGGAGTGCAGTGGCACAATCTCGGCTCACTGCAAGCTCCGCCTCCCGGGTTCACGCCATTCTCCTGCCTCAGCCTCCCGTTTTTGTGCTCTATTTTACACCTTCAGTATCTAACAGTATTTATTCTAGTACATATTTTACTTATGTATCTTATTTACTGTCTATCTCATCAACTAGACTAATGAAAGCTCTATCAGGACAGAGCAGTGCCCGGTTCCAGGTGCTCAGGAATTTCTGGAATTGAAAATTATCTATTATATGATTATCACCTCACCATTTAATCTTGGAATTTCTTAGTTTGTATTGTGAGTGTGATAAAATTGGAATTTTCTTTCAAAAAAGTATAATGGGTCACTGAAAGCTTGGGAAGATTGGATTTTGTAATCAAGCCTGTTCATGTCATAAACCTCTGACTTCAGCAATCAGGGTGCAAATGCTGTGAGAAACTCTAACATCATTTTAGTCCAGTCTTACATTTTTCAAAAATTTTTTTTTCAAAATTTAGTCCAGTCTTATATTAAAAAAAAAAATTGAGGCTCAGCAAAGAAGTCACTTGCCAAAGATCACCTAAAGCGAGTGGGTTATGCTGATGTAGAACTTGATCTCCTTAATTGCAGTGAGGTACTCTGTCAACTATGCCTTTCTTAGTCTTTTCTTTATAAGCTAATATTTTTTATCTTTTTTGAAATGAGATATTACTAAAATAACCAACGACTGTTACTCTTGAGAAGACAAGTATTTTGAACTTTACCAAAACCCCACTTAGCCTTTCTTACATAATCATTTTATACCTCTTAGGTCGGTGCAAAAGTAATTGCTGTTTCAGACCATGAGTTTAAAATCATTATAACCAGGTTCAAACCTGGTTTGTTAATCAAAATAGGAACCATTACAATCATTACATTTTTGCCAGTGAGAAATGTTTATTTGTTCCTGTAACATAAAAATCCATGCTTTGGGATTCAAGGAACTCTCAGAATTTTCTACATCCTGCTGGTTGTGGAAGCGTTTGCCCTGCAAAAAGTTGCCGAGATTCTTGAAGAAGTGATGGTTGGTTGGTGAGAGGTCAGGTGAATACGGCAGATGAGACAAAACTTTGTAGCCCAATTCATTCACTTTTGAAGCATTGGTTGTGTGATGTGGGATCAGGCGCTGTTGTGGAGAAGAACTGGGCTCATTCTGTTGACCAATGCCAACCACAAGTTCCCCTCTGTCACCCAGGCTGGAATGCAGTGGCATGATCAATCCTCAATGCAGCCTAAAACTCCTGGGCTCAAGTGATTCTCCCTGCCTCAGCCTCCCAAGAAGCTAGGACTATAGATGTATGCCACCATACCTGGCTAACTTTTTAATTTTTTTGTAGAGACAGGGTTTTATATTGGCCAGGCTTGTTTCAAACTCCTGGCCTCAAGCAATCTTCCTGCTTCAGCCTCCCCTTGATGATTAAGTAGAGAACATGTCTTAGAGGATAAAAGCAGAATTAAGAATACCAGTTAGAATATAGAAGAAAAAAAAGTGAATAAAGAGAAGATGGTGACTTGGAGGAAGGAAGTTACAGTGGAGATGTAGAAACCACGTCATACGGGTACCATACTTACCACTGCTTCAGCAACCAGATATCATAGAGCAGTTGAAACCATACAAACTCTTGCTGGTACAACAAAAGGTCAAAATGGCTGCTGGATTTTGTCAAGTCCATCAAAATGGGACACATGTTATTTACCTAGTTCAAAAGCAGATTTCATGAATTGCTGGTCCAGAATGTTGTTCTCTGGCCAAATAAGTGTGGAAAACAGACCCAATAGATGTCCCCTCAGAGATGCACAGTACACAGTAGCATATTGAAAATTCTGAGCAGTCCAGCAGTCAAAAAGACTTTGAACAGAACACTCACTGGTAGCTTGAGGGACATGGTTTTGAACAAACTGATATAGAAAGAGAACCACAGTAAGACACCATCATGTTCTGCCATCACTACCTTTATTTTCTGTGATATTGGACACATAATTTTTCCTGTTGGAACCTCTGTGCTATGGTTTAAATGTGTCTCCCAAAAGTTCATGTGTTGGAAACTTAATCCCTCTGCTCTCACGAACAGATTAATGTTGCTATCTCAGGAGTGGGTTTATTATCTTGTGAGCAGCTTTGTTATAAAAGCAAGTTCTCTTTGGCTCTCATGCTTTTGCCCTCAGGCCATGTTAGGTCTTCTGCCATGTTATGACACAGCAAGAAGGCCCTCACAAGATGCCAGCACCATCTGGACTTGGATTCTCTGGCCTTCATGAGATAATTAAATTTCTTTGCTTTATAAATTACCCAGTCTGTAATACTTTGTTATAGCAACAGAAAACAAACTAAGGCACTCAGTTTTCCCATTAATAAAATATGAGGTCAGAATAATTGTTCATGTACTTTCTTTAATCAAGTTGGCTAATGTAAAGCTGTTTTTGTGTAAATCCTGAAAGAGTACTTGCTTTGGATAAAGTTGCCAACTCTGTTTAAGTGATAGTTTGGCAGTACTGCTTCAGTCCACCCTTTATCTCCCTGAGTCGATCATGACTTGCTGTCTTATACTCTGTGCGGATTTTCCATCATCTTTTGAAGACAATTAATAACTGGATCAGAATGGCCACTGACCTAAGGTCTGACTCTCCCTAGAGAAGAATTATGAAACTGTGAAGTTGGGTAAGAGACCAGTTAGATTTAGAATAGAGCTGATATACTCACTTAGATGTTACTAGGCAACTGCCCACGGTGGGATGGAAGAAATATTGATACTCAGACTGTGCCTTGTAATCCCATTTGCTTCAAATCTCAAGGGATACATTTCTTAGCAAAAAGCATTAAGTATTGCAAAACATTCCTTTGTTGTTCAAAGATTTTGCCGTTCTCTGAAAACAATGAACATGTGAGCCATGTTTCTCTATGTGAATGCCATATTAGCTTTATTTACCAAAGAATCCATCCTTTCTTTCTCCCTTCATTTTTCATCTTTAAAAAAGGCCATCAGTCTATTTCTCAGGGCCTTGAACATTTCCAGGCTATACCTTTGGGAACCACCACCAAGCCTGAGGAATAGGCAGAACAAAGGAAGAACAGCAGGAGGCTTGTAGAGGGGTTAAAAGGCCAGGATGAATGACAGTAGGACAGAGGATAAGAATGAGAAAGGTAGGAGGAATAATAAATGAAGAAGCAAACTCAATTTGAAGATGGAAAGAAGAAGCATTTTTCAGATTGATGTTAACTGTTTCAGTTTGAAGAGACATACGGGATACTAAACCAAGCCCACTGGGATCCCAATCCCTTTTTTGTTACCTAATATTTTAACAATAGAAAAAAAGATACTGCTGGGCATAACAGCTCACACCTGTAATCCCAGCACTTTGGGAGCCTGAGGCAGGCTGATCGCTTGAGGCCAGGAGTTCAAGACCAGCCTGGCCAATGTGGCAAAACCTCATCACTACTAAAAACATAAAAATTAGCTGGGTGTGGTGGTGCATGCTTATAATCCCAGCTACTCTGGAGGCTGAGGCACGAGAATCCCTTGAACCCGGGAGGCAAAGATTGCAGTGAGCTGTGATTGTGCCACTGCACTCCAGCCTGGGTGACAGAGTGAGACTCTGTTTAAAAAAAAAAAAAGAAAGAAAAAGAAGAAAAGATACTAAACAATCTATCTTCTTACAAAAGAACTTTGTAAGTTCAATATCAAATTTGGTAGCTCAGTGTCTGGGCTTTTCTTCCGCTCCCAGTTATCATTTTGGGAAAGGAAGTGGGTATGTGATGAGAAGCAGGAGAGGAAAAGGTTATATTGGAGAGGAGAAAACCCACCAGGCATAGAAGAAATGAATATATTGGGAATGCAAGTAAGGGAGGAGGCCACCTCTCATATTGTCTTATGCCCAATTTCTGCTTCCAAAGAAAGAAGAAGTAAAAACTAAAAGGCAGAAATGAAATCCACAGGCAGACAGCCTGGCGCCGCACCCTGGGCATGGTTAAAGATAGAACCCTGACCTAAATCGGTTATGTTATCTGTAGATTTCAGACATGGTATGGAAAAGCATCGTGAAAATTCCTGTCCTGTTCTGTTCCATTCTGATTACCGGTGCATGCAGCCCCCAGTCACATACCCCCGCTTGCTCAATCGATCATGACCCTCTCACACGGACCCCTTTAGAGTTATGAGCCCTTTAAAGGGACAGGAATTGCTCACTCGGGGAGCTTGGTTTTTGAGACATGAGTCTTGTCAATGCTCAATGCTTCCGGCCAAATAAACCCCTTCCTTCTTTAACTCTGTGTCTGAGGGGTTTTGTCTGTGGCTCGTCTTGCTACACAAGGACAGGGGACAGAAAATAAAGAGACATCAGAGAGCTCAATTTTAGCAAGAGTTTTAGGGAGGTTGCAAGTAATGGGGCAGAAAAGAGGCTTTGGAAAATGTGTGAGATGAAAAAACATGGTAAGTGTAAAGACAGAAAGAAGATTTTAAGGAATGTTTCCGTGGACTGAATTGAAGTTCCTTGTATAATGTTTTTGAGGAAGTCCAGTAAGGATTGCAATCGCTTGTAATTGCTTCTGATCACTCATTCCTGAATATGACATACAACGAAGAATAGAGGGCGTGCCACCATAATTTACATTAAGATGACACAAACGGTAGAAAGGAATGGAAAAGATAAGAGGGGTGAATGAGAGGAGCACATATATAGAGGTAAGTGCACAGCAAAGGAACTGTGACATATTTTCTATCTTCATAAAATACTTAAAATTCTGAACAAGAGAATTTGTGTTAGATCTAACTGCACTTACTGGTTGTAAAAGTTGTACTATGAAAGCTGTTTGATATTCACCTAATTTGGCAAATCTTATTTTTTGCATTGTTAAGGAAATGTTGACTATGGCATCTTTCTGGCCTAGTTTGAGAAGAACACATCTCTCCGAGAACAGAATAAATTGAACATGTTTCCTGATCTTAGTATTTGTGATTCAATGATCCTGTACCTTTGAAACAAATTTTAGTATAGTAAATACCGATTGTCTACTCTCATTCCAGTACACTATTTTCACTGGCTTTGGCCTCCTGAGATTTATTTTTCATCAATGTTCTTGATATTGCTTTTTGTCTTACTTCCTAAGCTGCATTCAAAGAGGCTGGGTATAATGAAATCACCATCCTGTTTCTATTCATGCTAATGTCATCCAGGGCCTTTCAGTGACAACTATAACCACCCCAGAACTCTGTGTTTGGTCAAAGTACCAGTTACTTGACCAGGCATTGTGGGTTTTTTGTTTGTTTGTTTTTTGATTTTTTTTTTTTTTTTTGAGACGGAGTCTCGCTCTGTTACCTAGGCTGGGAGTACAGTAGCATAATCTGGGCTTACTACAACCTCCGCCTCCAGGTTCAAGCGATTCTCCTGCCTCAGCCTCCATAGTAGCTGGGATTACAGGTGCCCACCATCACGCCCAGCTAATTTTTGTATTTTTAGTAAAGACAAAGTTTCACCATGTTGACCAGGCTGGTCTTGAACTCTTGACCTCAAGTGATCTGCCTGGCTCGGCCTCCCAAAGTGCTGGGATTATAGGAGTGAGCCACCGCTTCCGGCCGATGACCCAATACTGTTTTAAGAAAAGTATCAGCATACAGAATTGTTTCACAAGTGTGTTTCATGGGACACTGAGCCTGCAGGATACTGTTTGGCAAAAGTGTTTCTTAGTCAAACAGTTTGATGCATACTGTGCACAAGGCTGGTATAAGATAATAGCTGTGGGGCTAAAAAGGGACTAGATTTCTGGTACTAAGCATGCTCTTAATATTGTGTTACTTTGTCAAGCAGCTGAAACTTTGAGACTGTAAAATAGAGGTCACACTTGTCCTCTTCCCATCATAGGGTTACAGCCTGTAGTTTAGTTGTATTCTATAAAGTCCTGTCTCTATGGTCAGTGAGCCTATATGAGAATTCCAACCCTGCTATCTAAAGCTGCGTGACTAGGTCAAGTTACTTTTTCAAGCC
This sequence comes from Macaca thibetana thibetana, assembly GCF_024542745.1. Lineage (NCBI taxonomy): Eukaryota > Metazoa > Chordata > Mammalia > Primates > Cercopithecidae > Macaca > Macaca thibetana. Next base: position 29,092,491 of record NC_065583.1, on the reverse strand, counting down.
TCATTTATTCTTAGGTGTATATAATATTTATCTTGTAGCGTTGTTAGGCTTGAATTGAATAGTTGATATAAAAGAATTATTGTAGCACTACTTAGTTATTAGACCAATCATCATTAATGGCAACAATATAATCAACAGCAAGCCTTAAATACTATGTTAAGAAACGTTAGTAATAGTAGTGGTACCAGCAGCAGTAGTAACTGTTTATTGAACACTTATTTTCAGAAACTGTTTTCAGAGCTTTACTTATTTACTCCTCACACAACCCCTGTAAGTTAGGTTATTTTATCCCCATTTTACTGAGAAGAATGCTGTGGTTCAAAGAGATTCACCTTGCTCCAGGTCTCACTGTCAGTGGCAGATTAAAATGTGTTCCCCTTCTTTTAGGTGCTAGAGGCTTTTAACCTAACTTCTCTTCCCAAGTTAAGTGAGGCCCTTTTACCTGCCCCTTAGGTGCTGTTAGTCTCTGTCTTGTAGCTATATGAGGACTTTAAGGCGAAAAAGTTTGTAGTTCTCTTCAGAGTTCAGCAGCAAGTCATTGAGAATGGAAATTAAAGTAGTAGACAGGAGTAAGAAGTGTTAGAAGCACTTGTGTTTCCCTACTGCTTTTCTTCTTCCTCAATGGCAATTTTTATTTGAATGTTTAATTGTGATAGTGCTATATCTTGGCTATAAAAAGAATTTGTATAAGTACTGATTATTGATTTTAAAAATTAATTGGATGACACTGAGTTCTCAGAGAGGTTATTGCATTGTGAAGTCCATAAAAGGAGGGGCCGAGACCTTCTGTTGAGCACGCAGTACATATTCTGAAAATGTTGGCAATAGGGTTTCAAACCTTACAGGTCCTAGAAAAAAAAAGGGCAAGATTGCCATCTAGTGGACTCTGAATCAACTTCAGCTAAAAAAAAAAAAAAAAAAAAAAAAAAAAAAAAAAAGTCTCTGAGGTGTGATTTTATTAAACTTATCTAAAATAAGTGATATTAATGGGTGATTTATTTAAATATATAACATAAATATAAACCAGGTCAGACCAATATTCCAGATGAATTCTGAGTTGGCAAATATCAAAGACAAGACAAAGGGATCTCTTGGGGTTTCAGATGCACAGGATGTTGGCACTGAAGAGAACCAGAGATTAACATCTTCAACCTCCTCTCTTACTGCCCAGAAAAGGACAGCAATGTCTTAGGGTCACACAGGTATGATGACTTGTACTCCGGCCTCTCCAGTCCATGTTCAATGCTCAGACCTTTCTATCCTATAGCAGAGAATTTCCTTCCTTCCTTTTCCTTTATCCTTCCTGTTTCTTCCTTCCCCCCTTCTCTCTCTCTCTCTTTCTCTCTCTCTCTCTCTTTCTTTTTCTCTCTTTCTCTCTCTCTCTTTCTCTCTTTCTGTTTTTTGTTTGTTGAGACAGAGTCTTGCTCTGTTGCCCAGGCTGGAATGCAATGACTGATCTCGGCTCACTGAAATCTCCACCTCCTGGGTTCAAGCGATTCTCCTGCTTCAGCCTCCCAAGTAGCTGTGATTACAGGCGCCTGCCACCACACTTGGCTGATTTTTGTACTTTTAGTAGAGACAAGGTTTCACCACATTGGCCAGGCTGGTCTTGAACTCCTGACCTCAGGTGATCCAACTGCCTTGGCCTCCCAAAGTACTGGGATTACAGGTGTGAGCCACTGCGCCCGGCCTAAGTGTTGTCTTTCATAACACTCACAAAAAAATGGAAAGGAATCCATTCCAAATGGCGTGAATTTTCTCAAACTAGCCTCTCTAGATTCATAGTTACAAAAGGAGATGAATGTCAGTGGTAAATTTTCCCAAGTCTTCAGGGATACGTCTAGGAGGCTATTATCACACACTATGGAAGCACTACTTACTTCAGGGTATTTGACTTATCAATATCATACTGTGGACTCAAATAAACATCTATGTACCTGCCGTTTAGAGATTTGTTAAATACATATGTGTGATGATTACGTTATGTAAGTCTTATGATTTCATGACTGTTTATTCCATTTCTATTCAGCTATTAAGTTTTGACCTTTGTTTCTGTTTCCCATAAGTAAAAGAACTTAGAGGGGAGAGGAAATTAGAGGGGAGATGAAAAAAGTTTTACTACCTGTAACTGTCAGGTTAGATATTTAAGGATATTGGAGTGGTGTACCCTTTATTTTGAGTTACGGCTCTTCTCCTTCCAGGCTGCATTACTTGGGGTCTGTTTGTCTTTATATTTCTGGAATAGAGACAGTGAAAATGTGCCATTTAGCTCAAGGTTCTTGGAAGATTTAAGACAGATGAAGCATACAGAAAGTCAAATATTGCATGTTCTCACTCATGAGTGGGAGCTAAAAAGTGTGTACACATGGATGTAGAGAGTGAAATGGTGGGCAATGGAAACTCAGAAGTGGGACAGAATGAGTTAGAGGTGCATAATGAGAAATTACTTAATGGGTACAATGAATGTCATTTGGATCATGGATACTCTAAAAGTCCTGACTCTGCAAACTTTATTGGGTACAAAATTATACATGTACCCCATAAATTTATATGAATAAAAAATAGAGATGAAGCATAATAAAGCACTCTGTAGGCATATTCTCTCTCTTCTCTCTTGCTTCCCTTCTTTCCTTTTTCCTCCCTTCTCTCTGTTGGAATAAATATATATTTTTTAATTCAGCTGTCCTTTTTATTGTTTAATTTCAAACCTGCAGAAAAGTTGAAAAATCATTCACTGTGTACCCAAATACCCTTCTAGATTTACCAATTGTTAACATCGGTAAATCTTAACATTGGTAAATGTTGTATACCTCATTTGAAAGTTGTATACCTCGTAATCTCCATTCCTAAGTTCTTCTGCATGTATCTCCTAAAAATGACAATTTTTCATACATCCATAATCCCATAAACACAACTAAGAAAATTAATGATTTCATAATGTTGTCTAATACCAATTATATTCAAATTTCTTTAATTCTCATGAATAGTTCATGTTAAATATTTTTTTAATCCAAGATTCAACCACAGTTAATGTATTGCATTGGGTTGTTAAATCTCTGAGTTTTGTAATCTAGGATAGCACTCCTAAGAACAAATGTTTTATTTTTTATGGTGTTGACTTTCTGAAGAGTGAGTGAGCAAGTTGTCTTGTAGAATACCCCACATTCTGGATTTATGATTTTTGCTTATAACTAGATTCAAGTTAAATATTTTTAGCTAGAATACTGCAGAGAATATATGTATACTTCTTACTGTATCTAATCAGGAGGTATATTTTAACTATTGGTGATATAAATTTGACCACTTGGTTAAGTTGGAGACTCCTTAATCATAAAGGTATATATTCTCAGTTACACTTAGTAATTTGTGGGGTGATATTTTGAAACTGTGAACATTCTGTATGCAAACATATTTTGGCCCAAAAGTTTTACACACCTGTTGATGAACAAACTTTTACTGAATCAGTTATTACCAGGGAGGTCGAAGAATGGTAATTTTCATCTTTATTTCTGCATTGATTATCTGGCTGTCTTTTAAAATAACTTTGTTTGTTGTTGTTTTACTTTTTTGGTATTACTCTGGACCCAAGATTTTGAACTTTTTATTCAAAGTGTTTTATTGCCATCGTTATCTTTTTACCCAATCCCGTGTTGTCTGAAATGTGGTCCATGTGAGCCCCATCGGGCTGGTTGCTCTGCTCTTCCGTGTATTTGAGGTACTTCCTTGCTTTCTGGCACAAGCTGCCCCAAACCCTTCCAGTATCATTTCTAACCCAACCTGGAATTAGCACTAAAAGGAATGGAGCATTATATTTAGAAACAGATCTGAATACTAGATGAAACTCTATGCAAATATTTTTAAAACCTTGGTGTTGATATAAAATAAGATGCAGAGAATTATCCAGCCAAATTTGTGTACTTAACACCAAATGATCCTTCTATCTGATTAAATCATCATCCTTCAATTCAGTTTAACTATTTCCTCAGAAAATATCAGAAAAGTCCTAGGTTCCTAAGGATTATAATCATTTCCCCATAACACACATGCCCTTGGAGCCCTAAACTACTTCTCTATACTCATTATACTTCTAACTATTCAGTCGGTCTCACCTGAAGCTCATCTTGGGAAGAATCTGCTTCCACGCTCACATGGTTGTTAGCTGCATGCAATTCTTTGCAGGCTGCTGGACCAAGAACTTCAGTTTCTTGCTGGTTGTTGGCCAGAGGCCACCCTGAAGTTTGTTGCCATGTGGCATTCTCCATATGGTATCTTATAACATGGTGGCTTGCTTCTTGAAGGCCAGAAGGGAGGAGAGCTTTAACAAGAAGTATAATTCAACCTTATGTAATCAAGAAAGTGACATCTCATTACCTTTACTATGTTCTATTGGTGATGAGATGTCATCACCAGCAAGTCATAAATCTAGCCCACAAGCTGGGCATGCTGGCTCATGCCTATAATCCTAGCACTTTGGAAGGCCAAAGAGGATGGATCACTTGAGGTCAGGAGTTCAAGACCAGCCTGGCCAACATGGCAAAACCCTGTCTCTACTAAAAATACAAAAATTAGACAGGCATGGTGGCGCTTGCCTGCAGTCACAGCTACTCAGGAGGCAGAAGTGAGAGAATCACTTGAACCTGTGAAGCAGAGGTTGCAGTGAGCTGAGATCATGCCATTGCACTCCAGCCTGGGTGACAGAGGGAGATTCCATCTCAAATCAATCAGTTTAACCCACATTCAAGGGGAAGGGATAACACAGGGTGAGAAGACCAGAAGGTGGAAATTATGGCAGCACCCATAAAGTCTGTCCAACACACTCATGGATTTGTCATTCTCATGTGGGGTCTCAGAGGATACACATGCAAAATACAATATCAGATGATTGTAAACATGTAAAGATAATGAACAGCGTGATAAGATGGAGAGTCATTGGAGAGGGCACCTTAGGCCAGTACCCTGGGGGAGACTATAAGATGGGTTTAAGAGGTAGGTGGTGACCAAGTTATTTGGGGTTTATAGGCCATATAATAAAAATTTGATTTTAATTACAATTTGAAGCTAGTAAAGGAAGGCCACTCTGAAGGGTGAGGAGATCCAATTTCTGCTCTAGTAGGATTCACTCTGACTTCTGTTTTGTGAATGTACTGAGAAGGAAGAGTGGAAGCAAGGAGACCAGCTGGGGCACTGTTGTGACAATCCAGTTGATAGATGAGGATGGAGAGGCAAGGTGATGGCAGTGGATTTGGTGAGAAGTGCTCAGATCCCAAGTATATATTGAAGGCAGGGTCTATGGGATTTCCTACTGGGTGAAATAAGTGTCAGGCCAAGAAAAGATATGTCTGTTGGGTTTGAGTTTTGTGTGGATGGTTTGAAGGGAGGGTGGATACAAAGAATCAGTGTAATGGAACATTTTTTTAGATAGAATATTTTTGGAATAGTTTCACATTCACAGCAAATTTGAATAGAAAACAGAGTTCCCATACACCCCCTCCTTCCCACAGCTGCCTCCACCACCAACATTCTCAGCCACAGTGGCACGTTTGTTAAAATTGATATATCTACAATGACAATTATCACTCAAAATCCACAGTTTACATTAGGGCTAGCACCTAGTGTTACATGTTCTATGGGTTTGAACAATTATGTAATAATGTATATCTACCATTATAGTATTATACAGAGTAGTTCCACTGCCCTGAGAATCCTTTGTCTCTACCTATTTATCCCTTCTTTCCTGTAACTCCTGGAAACCACTGAGGTTTCAAATATCTGCTTAGTTGTATCTATTCCAGAATGTCATGTGTTGGAATCATACAGCGTATAGGCTTCTCATATTGCCTTCTTTCACTTAGTAGTATGCACTTAAGTTTCTTCCATGTCTTTTCATAGATTGATAGTGCATTCTGTTTTAGTGCTAAATAATACTCCATTGCATGGATGTGCCACAGTTAATTTACATTCACCTACTGACGGGCATCTTGGTTGCTTCCAAGTTTTGGCAATTATGCATAAAGCTGCTATAAACATTTGTGTGCAGGTTTTTGTGTGGACATCGACTCTTTTTTTCAAATAGTTTTGGCAAATACTAAGGAGCAAGATTGCTGGATTATATATATGGTAAGAGTATATTTAGTTTTGTAAGACACGTAGACCATTTTTGATTGACTTAAATTCTGTAGACAAGGCCTCAAAATCAACTCCTTTATTTCATATACACTCCATTACAGCTGACAGGTTGTATGTTAGTGCCACATCTATATCAAGGTCTTCGTTTTGTTGCCTTAACACATTTTTTCACAAATATTTCCTAAGATCAGTATAGTGATGTTAATGCTATCTAGTGGAAGTAAAGAAAATGTGTTTTTAAGGAACACCAGCAACAACAAAAAATAATTCATCAACAAAAATACATAAATTTGAAATGTTATTCTACTGTGCTAAGGAAGAGAGATATTCTACTCTTTCGGCTCAACTTACGTGCTACAGTGGAGGCCAAAACTTGAAGAATGGTAGAGAAAAGTAATTAACAAAGACTAGGCCACAAGTGAATATCTTGAATCTGAATTTATTTACCAAAGAAATTTGGGATCCTCGTACAAATGCTAAGTTTTTCTAGGGGTGTGTGGGTATGTGCATGCGCGCCCGCATGTGTGTGTTGGGGAGGAGTTGTGTAGAGGGAAGGGGAAGGGAGAGAGTTTAAAAGATAAACTTGGTCATTGTCTTTTGCTCTTCTAATCTAGTTGTGGGGCAAGACCAATTATGGCAACGTACACAATATGATTCAGTGTTAAACTGTAAATTGCAGACAGGAGGAGAGAGAGAACTCAGAAGGCAGAGTGCTCAGGGAAGGTATCATTACAAAAACTAAACTGGCATTAGTCTTGAAACATGAAGCGGATATGGACAGGAAACAAGGGTATTGAGAAAGAATAAATTCAGGACAATAAAAAAGGTCTGAATATAGAGTTCACCTACAATATCTATGTTGTAATTCACTGGGACTTAAGAGGGGTAAGTGAAAGTAGTAAACTGTTTTAGGAGACTAATGAATAGTAATTTTAAAAATATTAAAACATAATGTTAATATTAAAACATTGATAAGAGCTAATGATTACTGCTATCTTTGACATGTAGTCACTATCCCAAACACTTCTACATATCTCATTTAAACCCCATAATTATCCTACAAGGTGGATATTACAATTCTTCTAATTTTATTTTGTTTTATTTATTTTTTGAGACAGTCTTGCTCTGTCTCCCAGGCTGGAGTGTCTTGGCATGATCTCAGCTCACTGCAACTTCTGCCTCCAGGTTTCAGTGATTCTCCTGCCTCAGCCCCACTGAGTAGCTGGGATTACAGGCATGCACCACCACACCTGGCTAATTTTTGTATTTTTAGCAGAGATAGGGTTTCACTATGTTGGCCAGACTGGCCTCAAACTCCTGACCTCAAGTGATCCACGTGCCTTGACCCTAAGTGTTGGGATTACAAGCGTGAGCTACCATGGCTGGCCCTATTTTTTAAATTTTAATTTGAGGAAACTGAGTCATCAAATTTTTCAAATCTTTCATGAGATCACAAAGCTAGTAAATGGAGGAGCCTTGATTCACATCCAAAATTCAGATTTCAGAGTCTATTATGTCTTGAATTCTGCTAGATAGAGTAAAAGAATTAGGATGAACAGATTTAGCAGCCCGAATTATGGACCTCATTCTGTTATTTACATAACTTGGGAAAATCCCATCCTGTTTCTAGGCATCAGTGTCCTCGTGTACTCGGTGAAAATTTTAAACCACATCACCTGTCAGGTATCTCTTAGTTCCAAAATACATTGATTATATATAACTAGGATTTGAAGTATTTTGTTCTGATAGTTAAATAACACTAAAATATCTGAAGTTATAGAATCCCATTACTTTAGAATTGATGTTAAACTATAGGAGTAATTTAATGCATTCCTGACAGATCACTCCTTTTTCCTGATGTAAGTTTCCCAGCTTGTAAGGTAAGTGTTCAGATTGTCCTATATGGACAACAGTAGTGCTGTATCAGGGTGCGGGGGTGAAAACCAGCTCTGGATTGAAATGCCACAGGAAAGTCAGCTCAGCAAACAGGCAGCCATGGGAGTGCTTCATCCTTGTCTCACTCCTCTCTCACCACTTGCATCAATCGAGTCGTATTGATATAATTCATAAAGTACTCTTGAATCCATGTGATGCTGTATTGATCGATACCCAGGTTCTCCTGAATCCATTCAAAGCACTCATTCTCACCACCTTTATCCTCAGGACATCATCATTGTTCTTGAACTATTGCAATAGCTTTCTAACAGGTCTTCCTGCCTCCAGTATGGCCTCCCTCCAACCATTTTGTTTAAGCTGTGAGCTGAGTAATCCTTCTCAATGAGAAGTCATAGCATAGAAATCTTCAGTAGTACCCCTCCAGTGGCTTCTCAGTGCACTTGGGATGGGTTCCCAGAATTCTCATTTCTTTAACATGCCTAAGCAGTATATCCCATTCAAGTCATGGCTCACCTTCCAGCCCCAGACTTTACCACTTCTTAAAGTGAATCTTACCTTTCAGCCATTTCATATCATATATTCTACCATATACAGGCTTCTGCAGAGTTTTCTCTGAAAGACAGCACTCCACAAACTCCCTACTTTAATCCCACCCCTACCCGGTCCATCTGGTGCTAGGTTTTAGTCTAGATGTCACTATCACTGAAAAGCATTGCTTACTTTACTCCTTGTGGTAATCGAGGTGGCCCTTCTGCCTGTCACCATGGCATTCTGTATTGCAGTAATCATAGCATCTGCCACACTGTGATGCAGTTACTTTTGTTGCTCACTGGGCTGTAAGAACCATGATGGCAAAGATCGTACCTGCATCATTCTCACTTGGTTTCCCAGTTCCAGTACAGTGCTTATTACTAAACAAATGCTTAATGGATGCATGAACAAACACATGAATGAACCAATTGACTAAAAAAAAAAAAAAACCTTAAATATCTAGAAAATGTATAGAAGAGTTTAAAAGGGCCTAGAGATCACATAGCCTAACTCCCATTTAGAACATGCCTGCTTCACACAGACTGTAAAACTGTGCCAGAAATCCGCTAGTCATAGATAAGATAAACCTCAGAGCTATAAGAGACCCCACGCCTCAGCCTCTGCTGCTCTTGGTGCTCTCTGACCTCCTTGTTATGCTGCTGAATAACAGCACCTAGACCATGATGTCCCTTCTGATTACCCTCACCCTGGGAGTTTCCTTCCCCTCTTCTTCTGGGCTGAGTGGGGTAGCCTCTGGAAGCTCTCAGACTGTGAAGAACTATCACACACCCCAAAGAAACCTGTCAGATCTCATTGTGTGCTACTGCTACCTCATGGTCATCTTTTCCCTTGATCAACTACACAATCTTTTGAACTCACCACAGTGAGGTTAGGCTTTATCTTAAGAGTGAATGGGAAGTTATTGAAGAGTTGTTATCAGAGGAGTGACATTGATCCTATATATATCTCCAAAAAAAAAAAAAAAAAAAAAAATTCCCCAGTTGGAGAGGAGCAGGAGGGAGAACCAGGAGACCAGTTAATAACCTGGGTAAGAAGAGATGAGGCTAGGATTAGGGAAGCAGGCAGATACTGGAGATGGAGAGAGAGAGAGAGATGAAGGTAAGAATTTAAAGGTTGAGTCAATAGGACTTCCTGAGAAGTAGAATGTGAAAGTGAGGGATCAAGGATCAGTGTCCGAACAACTATATGGAAGATAGGGCCATTTACAAAGATGTGTAAGATGGAAAGAAACTGATTTGTGGATTGAAGGGGGGGGGGTGAATAAAACTCAATTTTAATATACCATGCTTAAAAACCTAACAGTGATTTTCACACCCCCATCTCTGAAACCTTGTAGAGTCTACTAGTTTCTGTCAGCAGTGTCCTAAAATGTCATTATATGTGGGTGTCTTGGAATGTGTCTGATTCATCTACTGTTCTGGGAATTTGCTGAGCCCTTTGGTGGGCAACTACATGCCCTTTCAGTCTAGGACATTTAAAAAAATAATTTTACTGTTTACTTTCCTAAATTTATTTAGTTCTAGAATTTCTATTTGGATGTTGGTATACTTGAACTGATTTTGAGTGTTTTTTGTTTTGTTTTGAGACAGGGTCTCACTCTGTCCCCTAGGCTGGAGTGCAGTGGTGTGATCTTGGTCACTGCAAACTCTGCCTCCCAGGTTCAAGCAATTCTCCCACCTCAGCTTCCCGAGTAGCTGGGATTACAGGCGCACACCACCATGCCCAGCTAATTTTTGTATTTTTTGGTTTCACCATGTTAGCTAGGCTGGTCTCGAATTCCTGACCTCAAGTGATCCACCCACCTCAGCTTCCCAGTATGCTGAGATTACAGACCACCGTGCCTGGCCTGTTATTTTTTAAACCTATCTTTTTCTATTTCTGTATTTTTGTTCCACTTTCTTGTTTTTATAAACTTTGTTTTCCAGCCCTGTTGTGACTTGAATTTCTACTGCTGTTTCTAATATGCAAGAGCTCTGTTTGGTTTTCAGCAACATAACCTTTTTTTGGTACTCTCCACTTGTTTTATGGATGAAAAGTCTGTTTTTGTTCTGAAGATATTTGAGATTATCAATGAGATTTTGTTTAAGCTTCATCACCGTGCATAGTTTTGGCTTTCTTCTGTAGTTGTGTTTTACATTTGGGATTTGGATCTTTGTAAGAGGATTTTCTCAAATGTTTTAGGATCATTGGTGTTTTTTTTCTTATTAAAGACAGGCCTGGGAGATCTGGCAGAAGCAGTGAGCCTCAGGTTGGAGTCAACAATGGACTTTGCTGAGGTTGATCTGGAAGGACTGTTTTCTTGGGGGATCCCCCAAACGTCAATGCTTTTAGGTCTTTCCTTGCACATTCATCAGGTTTCCCAAAGAAGATTTTTTTCCGTTTGAGAACCAAGAAGGAACAGAGGTCACTAGGACTCAATATTCAATACTCACCATTGACAACCTGGAAAGAAACACCAGGAATGTGTTTCTCTTTCAGAAAAAGAACCTGTTACTGTCATTCACAGCCAAAAGGCAATGTGTCTACAAGTGGATCTCATTTGGATAAAGAGAAAGAAAATTCGCTTTGCAATAAAGATGAACGTTTTATAAATGTACTGGATTAGAGACTGCTTTTTACTGATTTGACATTGAGGTTTGTGTCTTAAAGAGTGTGTGACTCCTGATTATCTAAAAGTGACAAGAAAAGTCTCAGACTATAAGAATTTTCATTCAGGGGTAGAAAAAGAACAACATACATTGAGTAGGAAATTGCTGATAGAAGAAATTGGAGACAGAAATAAAGTAACTTATATCATAGCTCTACTAGTTTCTACTTCATTGTATAAGTTAAACATTATTAAAAATGTACAGTTAACATATTAACCTTCTCTACTAAAATCACAGGGACCTAATAATCTGTTATCTCTGATTACTTTTAATTTACATGTAATTTTTACATAGTAGTTATATCATTTTGGAGCCCACAGATTGACATTATTGTTTGTATACAAGGTTCATACTTATTTTCACATTTACCAACTTGTTTGCTCCCTTCTTAAAATTTCAGAACTACTTTCTAGGTCGTCTTTCAAGTTTTTAGAATCATGAAATATATCCTTTGAAAATTTCTTTATGAAGGCTCTACGGTTGGCAAGCTCTTAAGAATAATTTTTCTGAAAATATATCTAATTGGTTTCATTGGATGCATATTTCTAGATTGACATTTATTCTCTGGCTTTTATTTTTGCTGTTGAGAAGCTTATTGCGAGTATAATTGTTGCTCTTTGCAAGAAACTCATCTCTTCCCTCTGGCGGATTTTAAGTCCTCTTCTTTGATTTTAATGTTTTGCAATAATACTACAATGTGCCTCGGTGTGCCTTTTTTTGGTGACTTATCCTACTTGATGCACAGGGTGTTTAATCTTTGTTTGCATTGTAGTACTGCTGCTTTTAGCTGTGATTGCTTTTTAGGGAACTTCTGTTTAATCCTCTTCCATCATGAGAGGAAGCAATGAACACTTGCCAGAATTTACAAGATAACAAAAGAGATATAACTTTTGGAGGAAATATGCATTGGGTCCTGAGTCATACCTGAGAAGGGGAAAGTGGTCCAGGACATAACTGAAGTCCTGTCTGATGATGAGTCAAAAGGGGTGCTCTTTGGAGGACAGCCTGGCAGGAAAAAGGAAGCCTCACATCAAGAGGCTGTGGAGTGTACTTTTGGGAGTGGCCAGCTGGAGGAGAAGTACCCCTACATCAGGGAGCTGCAACTGGAGAGACCCAACAGTGGGGATGAGATGCTGGAGAACTCCTGGAAGTATCCTCCCCACATCCTCAACCGTGTCTCTCTTGTCACCTCAACTGTTTGTCTCTTTGTCCGTCTAGGTTGATTAAAAATATTTTTAAATAACTCTAAAAATATCTTAAATATCATTTTGGTGAGGTTTTAGGAGAAAACAAAAATAAATATCTATGTACACAAAGGTTCTTAAATGTTTTTTAACACTTAAGTTATATTTCATGTGATATTTGGGACAATGGTTATTTGTAATATTGAATGTGTGTTATGGCGCAGAATAGTAACCACACACTTGCAACCCTATCCCCCAACCAAAGACACACAACAATGCCATTGTGTCAGGATGCCCGAGCACATTCCCCTTGGCATCCCTTTTTCAATCTACTCAGAGAATCCCCTCCTAAATGTGTTTTCTTGCTTTTTTTGTTTAACCTCTTGGTTTTGAAACATTATTATATCTTTACTCTCTATCTGATAATTTCAAGATTTGAAGTCCTCTGGAATCTAAATTTGCTGACTCTCATTTATGGTTTCTTGCTTCCTCATGTGTTTATTTCTGTTCTTGTTTTACCTTTCCTGAGGTCATTTAAGGCTGAACTTACCAATTAACACTAAAGGACCAAAGTTAGGGATGCATTATTCTGTGGTGTACTTGTGCTTGCTTCTGCTGGACCTCGGGAGATGCTGCCACATAGGGACTACTTTATTTCCTTGGCTTGGGATTTCTTTCTGACCAGAAAGATGGTGTCCATTCTAACTCCAGACCCAGGTGAGAGAAGGCCAAGAGCTACAGTTCTCAAGGGAAACTGCATTTGGAAACAACTGCAGCCAGAATTCCTGGTGACCTCCTTTTGCTGATAAGCATACTCTTGCAGGGTATAGTCCCTCTGTGAACCCCTGGCTTAATGTAGGAGTCTAAGTTCAGCTCCAGTACTTCTCAAGGGCCTGGAGTTGCTCGTTTCCGATTTCCTTCTTGTTTCAGCATGCCTTGAAAGCAGTCCTGATTCATGCGTTTGATTGGTGCTGTGGTGTCAGTGCTTTGCTTATTCTCATTGGGTTGCTTTCACTGTTACTGTTTATATGGCTTTATTTTCTTGAGTGCTTAGCAATGAACCAAAAAAATATACATTTGTCATAACTTATCTAGGTCTCATTAAGGAATCTAGTTCACTGTATTGCTAGAAGCAAAGTCTATACTTGAAATTTTTATATCCTTTATAATAGAAGAACTATTATGAGAGAGGTTTGCATCTCTGTTTTGTTCAGTTACATTTCAGGAGTTGCTAGTATTGCTGATCCCATATTTCCTGTTTCACTTTTGCTTTTCATTCAAGTTTTATTATGATGACTAAAAAATAGTCAGTTTCTTCCTTTATAATTTTGTTTAAAAATTTGTCTTAGTGTTCTATTAGACAGCTTTAAGTATTTGAACAGTTTATATTATCTCTTTACAATATCTTTACTGTATTTTTGAAGTCTCCTTAATAATTTTTTACTCACCTGAAAGGTCAAGTTTTATAAGAGAGAAACAGTTTGCTACCTTTTTTTTTGTAGATTTTACCTCCATTGTCTGTAGATGGTACTTTATAGATATCAATATTATATCTTTCAGTGCTAAAAGATCGAATGATAACCATGTGTTTATAGATTATAACCTTAAACATTATAAGGAGATTTTCTTTAATCAACACTTTTATGATATAAATAACATACTGAAATGGGAGAAGTTCCCTTATCCCTCTCGCAGGGCTTGTGACAGGGGTGTGGCTCGCTTCTTTGGTTCCCTGCTGCTCAAACCCCTAGGGGGAACATACAGGCAGGTCATGGGGAGTATTTTTGGGCGCCGAATCCATGGCAGCATCTAAGATTGAGTGTTTACAGCTCCTGAAGCCCCAGTGGGCCTGTGTTACAGTGTGCTCTTTCAAGCTTTGCTGTCTGCAGGTGACTTGTATTAATCAGCTCAATTAGACCCTCTGCCTTATCACAAGGACAGAGGGCTTTCTGTGTCCTGGGTTCCTGCACTAGTGTACCGAAACAATGGGATCACATGTGAACTTAGGGGATGGGTGCAAGGATTTGTTGAGTGGTGGAGGTAGCTCTCAGATTGGTGAATGGGGAGCTAGAAGGGGGATGGAGTGGGAAGGTGGTCTTTCCCTGGAGTCAGGTCGCCCAGCTGCGGGACTCTCTTCTGACTTCCCCAGATCAAATTCCATGTTGTCCCACCATCAATGGACTGCTGGTGTCTACTGGTGTCTGTCAGTGTGCTCTTCTTCTGCTCCTGACATCCAGAAGCTTGTGTCTGTGCTGGCTATGGTCTGGGGGTTTTTATGGGCACAGGATGGGGGCCGAGGCAGGCCAGAGTGGTCTTGGAAAACACATCATTTGAGTGTGAAAACAGGAGTGCCTGTTCTCACTTAGATCTGTGGGCACAGGACTGAGGGTGGAGCCCTCACCAGGGACTGTGCCCTTCTATGTCCAGCACTTCCCTGACCCCCTCCCATATCAATACCAACTTTGGATCAGAGAAAGCCAAATATACATCCCTAACTGATCACATATGATACCCCAAATTTGGTAAATGACCTACAGCCTCCCCAAACCACCAGCCTACAGTCAGGGCATACCTGAAGTCTTCCCGTGTATCCACTCTAAAGCTTCTCCACTGCCCTGCCTGCCTTTGAGTCTCTGTTAAAACTCTGGCTCCCTTGCTACAGCAAACTCTGAACAAATAGGACTTGCTTATTCTCTTTGGGTTGGTTTTCATTCATTTCCATTCACTGTTGTATCATAAGGACTAGGTCAGAGAAAAGGAGCAGGAAAAACAAATGTGCCTTCATGGAACTCGCATTCAAGTGGGGCAGTGATGAGAGGTGACAAACAGTAAAATGTGGTAAGTAAGCGATACGGAAGTATGGGCAGGTTATAAGTGCTATAAATAAAAGACATGGGAGCTGGGGGAGGAGACTGCAATTTTAAACAGGATTGTCAGGGAAGACTTTCTAATGAGGTGACATTTGAGCAAAGCCTGCTAGGAATGAAAGAGTAAGTCACACAGAGGCAATGGGGGAGAGGAAAGCATTTCCAGGAGGAGCCTCAAGTCAAAGTCTTGGAAGCAGGAGATGCCTGGCAGTTTTCAGTAAAAGGAGGACTTGGTGCTGGAGTAAAGGGAGAGAGGAAAGAGACAGGTGTGGTCAGAGATGTCAGGCAGCCAGATCATGGAGAGCTTTGCAGGTCATTGGAAGGACATTGGCTTTTAAGCCAAGGAGGTGAGAAGCCTTTGAGAAGGAGTGGCAGGACTCTTGTTTTAAAAAGATCTCCTGGCTGAATGGGCACGGTGGCTCATGCCTGTAATCCCAGCACTTTGAGAGGTGAAGGGGGAGGATCACTTGAGGTCAGGAGTTTGAGACCAGCCTGGCCAACATGGTGAAACTCAGTCTCTATTAAAAATACAAAAATTATCCAGATGTGATGATGCATGCCTGTAATCTCAGCTACTGGGGAGGCTGAGGCAGGAAAATCACTTAAACTCGGGAGGCTGCAGTGAGCCAAGATTGTGTCACTGCATTACAATCTAGATAACAGAGTGAGACTCCATCTCAAAAACAAAACAAAACAAAACACTCCTGGCTTCTGTATTGAGATTAAGTAGAAGGACCATACGCCCTGCCTTGTGCAGGGCAATCCTAGCTTATGCCTATTGTCCTAGCCCCTTTCACTTTCAAAATGTCCCAAGTTGGAGGATGAAACACAGATCTCCCTAAGAATAAACAACTAGGGGCAAGGATGAAAGCAGACACAACTAGGACGCTGGTTTAATAATCCTGGTTACAAATAGTAGTGATGTGGAAAAGGGTGATGAGGAAAAGTAGTGATGTGGAAAAGGGTGGTAAGAAATGTCCAATTCAGGCTGTATTTTCAAAGTGGAGCCAGTGGGATTTCTACATAGTCTAGATGTATGGAGTAGTAGAGAGAACGAAATGTTAAAGATGACTCTGCTGGGTTTTTGCATTTGAGTAAAGAGAAAATGCATTTTTGTTAACTTCAATGTGGAGAAACTGTGACCTAATTGTCAGGGGAAGACGGGGAGTTTGGTTTCACAGATTTTGTTTTTGGGTTGTCTATTAGATAACTGGGTGATAAAGAGTAGGCTCTGGAATGAGTTTGGAGTTTAGGGGAGAAGTACAGGGTAAATGTGTTTTCTCCATTTATTGCGTGCAATGTTTTACAAATATGCAATTCCCTGTTAAAACTAAGTAGGCATAACTCAGCGATTTGCATCCAAACTGTCCCAGAAGTCAGGGCCTGATATCTCTTTTCTTCCTGTTTCACTAACCACTTCTGTACCTTATGCTTTTAAGATACTTTCTTTTCCTTCTCTTTCTTTCTTTCTTTTTTTTTTTTTTTAATACAATTCTAGTGGGACTCAAATGCAACATACTTTTATTGTTAAAGTCTAACAACTTAAGCAGAATTGTGATTTCAGACATTCTTTAAATTTCCTGGAAAATGAGAAACCTGTTGGACCTTCAGATAAACTCTTGCCTTCACTTCTAAATTATTTTCTTCCAATACCTATTTGAATATTTTTTTCTATTGCAATTAGTTTTTCTCCTTTTTCAGGGGGAGAAATTGTACATGTAATGGTCCTGTATTATCTGTTCCCCTCTACATAGTTACATTTTTCTCTAATCATCTTTATTTTAGTCTTTTTTGACTTCAACATTATATATGATATTTTTCAAGCCTGCCTGCAACATCACTGACTTGTTATTTATTTGTCATAAATGCCATTTCTGCTTTAACTCCTCATCCTTTTAGAGAGTATATGTAAGGGAGGAGACCACCCCTCATATTGTCTTATGCCCAATTTCTGCCTCCAAAGAAAGAAGTAAAAACTAAAAGGCAGAAGTGAAATCCACAGGCAGACAGCCTGGCACCACAACCTGGGCCTGGTAGTTAAAGACTGACTCCTGACCTAATTGGTTATGTTATCTGTAGATTCCAGACGTTGTGTGGAAAAGTATTGTAAAAATCACTATCCTGTTCTGTTCTGATCTGATTACCCATGCATGCAGCCCCCAGTCATGTACCCCTTGCTTGCTCAATCGATCACAACCTCTCAGGCGGAACCCCTTAGA
The DNA here is from genome assembly GCF_024542745.1 of Macaca thibetana thibetana. NCBI lineage: Eukaryota > Metazoa > Chordata > Mammalia > Primates > Cercopithecidae > Macaca > Macaca thibetana. The sequence continues at coordinate 29,074,999 of NC_065583.1, read as the reverse complement.
GTTGTGAGCCCTTAAAAGGGACAGGAATTGCTCACTCGGGGCGCTCAGCTCTTGAGACAGGCGTCTTGCTGATGCTCCCGGCTGAATAAACCCCTTCCTTCTTCAACTCGGTGTCTGAGGGGTTTTGTCGGCGGCTGTTCCTGCTACATATGCAATACCAGTATTCCTGTACTATTACTTTTCTTTTTATTGTGTGTTGTGGATTTATTTCATGTTTTATAGCTTCATTATTTTCTTTAATTTCCTTAACAGGGAAAAGCAGTTGGAATATATTATTTTCTTTGCTATCTCATATTCCATATCTCTTTCATTCTTTTAGAGGTTCTGTACTGGGTTATTTCTTCTGCTTACCTATCATTCAAAATGGGCAATTCTATTCAGTTCATAATAGTAAGTATGGTTATTGAATGAGGCAGATTAAGTAAACCTCCAACAGAAAACAACTTTATTCTTTCACTGTTGCTGTTACTCTGTACTGTGTCAAACCGCCTTTCTGTAACCCTGATACTACCTTGAGTATATTCCACAGCTTTTGATGTCACTTGTAGTAGTAATAAACAGTCTCCTTTTTCAGGCATCCAGTCTAATATCAGCTTCAAGATTTCTTCCAGTTTTTGCCTTTACCCCTTTGTGTTGAGCCAGATCTAGGCTTGGTTACCAATGGAGAAAGTGAGGGATGGTCGGACAGCTTGGACATCTGCTCACTTGTCCTTACAGGACTGCTCTGCCTCCTGCATGACTATAGGTTAGGGCTGTAAGAAAAGCGAAGAGGAATTAAAGTCTTATAGGACAGGCAGGGTTGTAATCTCATGTTGATGCTCTCCAGCTATGAAGGCCGGCCCTATGAGGCTTTTGTGCAAACCCAACCTCTTCCACAGAGCCATCCTGAGTCATAAGATGCCATCTAGGACTGTCTGCTGCTGAAGGCTCCTCAGCTGTGTCTAACAGTATGAGGTTATACATACAAGAAAACTTATATAGCAGTGTTAGCTGTTATTATTACTCTCATGAATGGTACTATTGTTATTACTGGTATGAGAGAGATTTTAATTTTGGCTAATTCTATGATGTACTTGTATAAGACAGGTGATGTTTAAATGAGAAATCGTAACTAACAACTTTACTTGGCACTAGATATGTGAGAGAAATCGTAGGTATTTATTTGTAGATTATATTCTGTTTTATTAGAGAGGAAATAACTTAGAGGCTGAGTTTATTTCCATCATTACCGAAGCCCAGAGAGAAACAGAGGCCTGTCTATTCTCTAGGAATAGTCAGGACTGGGACACAGAACTTCAACTTCTGTGTAGTTGTCCTCAGTTTCTGTGGTTTCTCCTTCTGAGGAAAGGTGCTCCGTCCTTCAGGACTAAGTGTAGATCTCACCAGATTTTTCCTGCCCTCTTGGTGGGTAGCTCAGTTCTGACACATGCTTTGATAGATAATGAACTTTTCCTTAAGGTACAAACCTTACCCTTTTAGTGAATGTTTGTAAACCTTTTAAGAATATAGCCACCAGATGTCACCCTAGGCTAGCTTATGCCAAATAAGACTATTGTATCTGTTGCCAGATTTGCTTTGAGGAAAAAATGGGATTAAATAAATGCTATACATCCTAATGTTTTAGCTTATAAGGGAATTTCTAGGGCTGTCTTGAGACAGACCGCCAACCATGAGAACAAAATATGAAAGAATCCTACAGAGGTACAATAATACCAGTATCTTGGTAATTACAGTTTAGTGGGATGTGCAGGAGGAGTCATGTGCAAAAAATTACATGTTACCCATTCCTTTTGCCTGCAAGTGAAATAGACCAAGACAGGAGAAATCAGAGTGAGTGGAAGAAAAAGCTGACAACATCAAAAGGGAGAAAATTGCAAGAAGTCTTGATGGGTGTCTTAGATTTGGGTCTGTAGAGTGTTGAACCTGGAAGAGGCCACTTGATGGGTTAGAAAGGGGTGGGAAGGATGGCAGAGTTAAATGTATAGCAGTGTAAATGAGTGAAATAGCCTGGACTTTTCAGAAGAATGGGAAGAGACCAGTTAACCATTCAAGATGGGATAAGTCCGAGAAGGGTAGCATGTAAGGCTGGCAGTGTGACCTGGTGGCACAAACACAGATTCTACAGACAGGCCACCTGAGTCCAAATCCCAGCTGTGGCACATACTAGTTGTTGGAACATACTTTGGGGCATGTTACCAACTCAAACTCCTCATTGAGAAAGTGAGATGATAATATATTCAACTCATAGGGTTATGGAAAGATTGAGTTTATATTTTTACAGTGTTTAGAAAAGTGTCTAGCTCTTAAGAACTACATTAAGTCTTTGAATAAATAAGTTTCTGTGTAGCAGTAGGCATAAGAAGTCAAAATAAGGTTAGTGATTAAAAGACAATAGTTTGTATTATTTAAGGAATTTATCTGGAAGTGAAGTGAACATAGGCCTGAGATATACCCAGATCAGCACCTGTTCACTGAACACTGTGCCAGACATTTAATGGGTGTGGCATAAAACTTAAAAAACCTATAATGGTGTTGATAATAATTTCTACGTACTGATCTGTAACTAGGGTCTAGGAACTAAGTTTGAAGTACTTTAAATGCATTACTTTAGTCTTCTCCAAAATTTGCAGGGTAGGTTATTGTAATTTCAATTTATAGATTAGGGAAGTGAGACCCAGAGAGAATAATTAATTTGTTCAAGGTCATACAAGCAGTAAATGGCAAAGCTGAGATTCAAACCCAGAGCCTGATCATTTAACCACTGCTCAAAGTACCTAGCAGACATTGAGGCATACTATAAAATCACATTACTTTAGAGCCAAGAGGGACTTTAGTTTGACTGACTCATTTTATGGATGAAGAAACTGAGAATTATAAATTTTAAGGGATGTATTCAAGATCATTTGGTTGAGGGATGGGATGGATGGTATAAGAACCTGCATTTTCTTTCCCAGTCCAGTTCTGATAATAAGGGGTTTTAAAAGTAAACAGGAAGTATCAATCCAGCATATTATTATTCAAAGAGACTATGCTAGATCTTTTATTTGTTTTTTGCTGACATTTTTGTCTTGCTTCTGGGATAGCATGAACTCTGGTGTGTTATAGTGATCCTTGTTGTTTAAGATCTTTTTTCAAGATAAAAGTTAAAGAGTGGAGTGGAAACCTGCCTGGAGAGTATATAGTATTTAGTCCAAAATGTGAGTTACATAGTGGACCTCAGACAGTAAAATCAGCTTCCTTGTCATCAGAGAATTCCAGGCAGGATAAGTTATAAGTTATCAACCTAGAACAATTCATGGAAGTTCATGTCCTCTACCAGGTCACAGTAATTGAAGTTTAATAGATTGCAGGCGGTGGAGGCAGAAAGGTGTAAACACTAATACATGACTAATTGTTTTCTCCAACACATACAATAGATTGAAAATGCGTGTGAATTATAAATATGAAAGAGAGACTAGATTAAGCCTTTGCATGATTAATGAAAAGTATATGTTGGAGAAAACAATTGTTAGTGTATGAGTGTTCACAGCTTTTCTTCCTTTACTGCTTGCCAAGGGGAATTGTGCCTGCCATGCTGTTTCTGAGCTTCATTGTAAAAGCAGGACTGTGGGTAAGACAGCTAATGGAAGTGAGCACAGATAGGCTGGATGGATTTAGTTTGGAATGAGCAAAGATGTCTCTTAAAAGGGGAGAAAATACCAAGGTGGGTGAAATGAGAAAGAGAAGTCAGCTTGGGATGGGTTGAAGAGAGTTTTGCAGTTTTGAATTATAGTCAGTTGCTTTACTATGTTAAATGGGGTTTAGATGCAACAGATGGATACAGAGAAAATCTTAAATTGATAGGAGTTCTGAAATATACCTGCTATGGTTTGGATGTCCCCTCCAAAAGTTATGTTGAAACTTAATCCTCAATGAGGCAATATTAAGAGGTGGGGCCTTTCAGGGGTGATTGAAACATAAGGGGTCTGCCCTCATGAATGGATTAATTTGTCCATAGACTAATGGATGATCACGGGAGGGGAACTGGCCCTTTATAAGAGGAGGAAGAGAGGCTTGAGCTAGCACGTTAGCACACTTGGCCCCCTTACCATGCAATATCCTGTACCACCTCAGAACTCTGCAGAAAGCCCCCACCAGCATGGAGACCTTCATCAGATGTGGCCTCTCAACCTAGACTTCTCAGCCTCCTAACTCTAAGAAATAAATTTATTTTCCTTATTAAATCACCCATGTTTAGGAATTGCATTATAAGCAACAGAAAATAGACCAATATAGTATTTCCTGGAATTTAACTACAAGGAAGCCTGATACAGACTCAAAGGACTCCCTAATTTAAATTTGAACATTAGAATAGTGGTTTTTCTAAATGTGACACCAAGCTGTGTACTAACTCAGGGGCTATCAGATCGATCTCGTCTAAATGTGAGGGGGAAATACATTTGTGTTGTACCTTAAACTACCAGTAAGATCTTCACTTGCATAACATCCTACTATACAGGACACAGTTTTGCAAACTGTATTCCTTGAATCACTTGGATTAATTTTGTTAATAAGTATTTGTACAATAAGGTTTTAAAAGTAATACACAGTCTCTTCCATTCTGAGTGTCACAGAGCACATTAACATCATAAAACCACCAAGAAATTCAGTAAAAAAAAGGAAAAAAATTTACATTTGACCAATGTTTTTCAGACTTAAAAATATGTAGAACACCTATTAACATCTTGATGGGAATATTGTTTCATGGAGTATTGTAGGAAATGCTAGTTCAGTTGAAAGAGCATAGGTTTGGATATCTGGAAACTAATTCCCAATTCTGGTCTTGTAAACTACTTAGCTGCAGTCAGTGCTACTCAAAATATGACCAAGGACTGCCAGTTTGCATACTACCTGCTATTAGACTGCACTACATAAGAAACCAGAATGTAACAAAATGTATAAAATAAGCATACAATTTAGTTGAGCTGGGGTTATTTGTAGCCAGACTGATGAAGGAAGTCATAAATGCTGATTTATATTCTACTGCAAGTCTGACACTCGGAGTAGTATTAGCTGCAGTGATTGTAGTAAATCACTTGACCTTTCTTTTTTTTTTTTTTTTTTTTTTTTTGGAGATGGAGTCTTGCTGTGTCACCCAGGCTGGAGTGCAGTAGTGCAATCTCGGCTCACTGCAACCTCCACCTCCTGGGTTCAAGCGATTCTCCTGTCTCAGCCTCCCAAGTAGCTGATATTACAGGCACGTGCCACCACACCCAGCTAAATTTTGTATTTTGGGGTTTCACTATGTTGGCTAGGCTGGTCTCGAACTCCTGACCTCAGGTGATCTGCCTCCCTCAGCCATTTGTCCATAGATTAATGGTGGGATTACAGGCGTGAGCTGCCGTGCCCAGCCTCACTTGACCTTTCTGATCTCAGTTTCACTTTCACTCAAATGATTAGGTAGGAAAACACACATGAAGATTCAACCTATTCTGAGTTCTATAATTCTAAACCCAGTAATCTTCTGGGAGCCCAGGGTCTTGGGAAAAAGCTGAATATCTCTGTTCTAAACTGGCATAATCCATGAGAATGATAAGGTTTTGACCTGCATCTTCACTTCTAAACTAGCAAAATGGAGATATTTAATATTCTCTAATTCTTGTCCTAATTAGTAACCAGTAATGCTGATCTATATTTCATTGTCTTATTGTTGCTGTTTAAAGTCTATAGCTATTATAGATAAAGACACAAGCCAATCATCAACTTCAGCAATGTTGGCTAGTACTTAAATTGTGCTTGCAATAATGGTATATCTGTTTCTCAGATGAACACATTTTGTTATAGGCCATTCTAGCATATTCTTGATCAGAGGTAAAGATAACAAAGATAATTCCAATATGGATGAGGATTTAAAAGCAGCATGGTACTCTGGAAGGATTGCAGGCTTTTGCATCATGTAAACCTGGATTTCTATTTCATCTCCGTTATGTACTACCTCTGTGACCTTGGCAAGTTTTATTAGCCTTCATGGGTATTCATGTTCCCATCTATAAACCTGATAAGTGTGCTATGATGATTACATGAGGTAATACTTGTAAAGTTTTTATCATTTTTGTAGATTTTTAAAAATAAGAAAAATATATGAGTTAGAGAAAGAATTATAAAATCAGAACAGAAGTGTTTAGGGAAAACAATGTGCAGGTCATAGAATGATGGCCACCAAAATACTGATTTAGACACAAGAATAGAGCCCACTAAAGCCACTTGAATAGTAAAAAGTGAGCATAACTAGCGGTTTCACAAGTTCAGAATCTGGGTTCATAGGTCAAATATAGAGTCAACACGGGAAGCCTAGGCTGGAATAAAGAAAATATCAGCTTTATGAGTTGAAAAATGGCTACATTAACACCTTTATTCTATTCTGTCTAAAATAATAGCATTCTTCAAGTGGGAGGAGAGTTAATAAAAAGAGCTGTAACTGACCTGTATGGTGACTGGAATAATATTCAACAGGGTAAAAAGCTTGATGGTATCAGGTGAGTCAATCAATATATAACACTTAACTGAGTTGTTATCACCCTGCATAGTAGAATTGAGTTCATGTAATCCTAAGTAAAATGGGTAAACCCATTGGGACCTATAATTGCAAAAGATCTCTCAATTTTAAATAGGAAGCCTGCAGATATTTTTTTGCCTCATAATAACTCATATTTTTATAGTACTTCTCAATTTCCAAAGCACCTTTGTGTGCATTGTTTCAATGGAGCATTATGACAGCTAATAAGTCTCTGTGTAGTGTAGCTAAGGACCCTAAAGCCCAAAAAGGTCAAATGGTTAGCATGAGGATGCATAGTCAATACTTGAAAGAGGTAAGATTGCTATTAGAGATCTTAAGTCAACATAACTTAGCTTTTCCCAGAATGCAACAGTGTCTCCCTGAGAATGAACATTATCAGTTACCATCCAGCCCGTTCACTTGTATTAGATGGAGACGAAGTCTCCCTGAAAGGATCAGCAGAGGTATAGTTGACAGACACAGGCTTCACAGCTGAAAGGTTCTCACTCCAAATAAGCCACTTAATTGTTTTTTATTTTAAAATAATGGCCAAATGTCAATATGATTATTTCAGAATACTTACAAGAGGTCACATGAGTTGAAAGCTAAAACTGCAGTCCTTTATTAGTCATGGGTGGTTTAAGTCAGAGAAGATATGTACAGTATATTCAAGCTACCATTTTCCATTTCCATGACCATGACAGTCATCGATAGTCAATTGTGATATTCTTTCTCATTGGATCCAGATGAGCTTCATAGTTCTTTCCAATTTGGTGTTCTAGTCAGGCACTGCTAAGTGTTCAGAACTAGTCTATTTTCCATGTTGCTTTAAGCACAGACATACTTAGAGGTTTGCCTGAGCCTTTTGATCTAAAACCATCCTTGAAACCCCATTTCCTTTTCTAGGTGATATTCAAAACAATTGTATTCTCTTTATTATGCCTGGTACTTATTAACAAGATAGCCTGTGTTACTACAATTCATACGAAATTATGTAAACATTCCAAAGAACATGACATTTGCACAGAAGCTGACAGACTGGGTACTTTGTTTTTTCTACATCTTTGAGGATATTATCATTTCTGCTTGTAAGAAGACACAGTGGCCCCCCAGTAGTCATTCGTGAATTCCCCTCTTCAAAAGCATAATTGCTATGCACTTACTTCCTGTACTTCTAAGAAGTAATTTTATTCTAGGGAGCCGGTGAAGTCAATCATTTACTTTAGAGAAGAAAATTTTTCTACTTTATTGTTCATTGTTACTAGCTCAGAAACCAGTTATTTGTTTCATAAAGTGTAAGGCACTGCTTTAAATTGGAATCTCACTTCTACACCATAATTGAGTTCTTGGCACTCAATGTAACAAAGCAGTATAAGACTGTAAAGTTGTTTTAGAGCTAGGAATGAATCAATCACTCAAGAAAGCTTTCTTGAAATAAATTTGCTTATATTCTCAACTTTATTTCCCTTTTACTGTCAACCTTCAGCCTCTCTTCATTCTGGTTTCCCTGGGGGCAGGTGACTATTGAGGGCAAATGTACCTGTTGGAAAAGTTATTCTAAGTTATTCCATGACCTAAGTCTCATTCTTCCCTGCAAATAAGACCACCGATGCGATGGAAAAGATACTTAAATTTTAAGTCAGAGGACATTGTTGGATTTGAATCTTGGCCTGTCACTTTTTTCCTAGATAAACTTCGTTATTATTCAAGACTGACTTGTTTTCAAGAAACAGAAACCCAATCACACTGGCTTTGGCAAAAAGAGGGGGTTTAGTTCACATATCTAAGGCTGATTCTGGCTGGCTCCAAGTATAGCTGGATCAATGTCCCAAGAATTATTACAAGAAACTTATTTCACCATCTCTTTAGCTCTTCTTTCCTCTCCTTTGGTGTGATTCTCTGATTCTACGTGGGAGCCCCCAATGAATTTAGGATTTCTCTCTCTGTCTCTTATAGCTCAACAAGCCTCCAAGGAAGGAGACATCTCCTTTCTTTAATAAGTCCTCCAAAGACCTTAGTTCTGCACATTGGCTTGACTTGTCCCTTGTGACCATTCTGAAACTAATCACTACAGCCACTGAGGATGAAATAGCTGAGTTTTCTTGCTTCTTGTCAGGAAAGAGATCACTCAGTAATCACCCCTATAGTTGTTATGGCTGTTTGTGGCTGACGTATTCTATGCTGTTCCAGGGCTACATGCTGTGTATTTCTGTTCCTTGGCTACCGGTTCATCCTTAGAGTTAAGAATGGGGGTGATCTCTCCTGAACATAATGATTTAGAACTGGGAAAGTGGTTGATTCTCCGTAGGAAAATTACACTAGGAGAAAATAGAATGAATATCTTTTTTTTTTTTTTTTTTCCCAAGGAAATGGTATCACCACTTTGGGTAGTGTTTTTTTCATATGTAAAACAGAAAGTATGAATCAGTTCTTATGAGTTGCTTAATACATTCTAATTTTCTGTGAAAAGAAATAGTACTCTGTAGGCTTTTCATTACATATGTTAAATTTGTATAAGTAGATGTATATATATGCACATGTAGGTACATACATGGGTCTGTGTGCGATTGTGTATACGTTGCTGTGTTTGCACATAATCAAACAGACACACAGAACTTACTGGAGACACACTGACAAGTAGTATTGGGGCCAGTTCTAAATTTCCTAGTGGAGAGCTTTTTTTTAAAAAAAAAATATATATATATATGATTATACTCATATATTCATGCCTTATCCTTGGAAAGTTAACACTTTAAGAGGATTTTACAATTTATGTCAGTCTCCTTAGAAATGAAAAACTTTAACTCAAAGATATGTGTGTAAAATGCTGGAATTTGGAGTACCATTACCAGAAATGTGCAGGTGGGTCATAACCTTGAGGAGAAAGGGCATTAGAGAAAACACAGGGTCTGCACCATTATTTGGTAAGGCAGTATTTACTTTATAAAGCATCGGCCATTGATTGCTTTTCTACCTTTGTCACCATGGTGTTGCATTTATGGGTATCATGCGAATAGCCTATTAATCACATGCTTCATACTTTTATTCTCACCTGTTATCTAATCAAACAATAAAAAATGCACCAATTTTCTAGAAAGTGGCCTTTCCTACCTCCCTAGCTACTACCTTAGCATGATGTGCTAACAGGGGTAAAAATTCAGGTTGTGGGGCAGCTTCTGATAATTTTTAGATCATGTTATATTAAATCCCTATGTATTCCATATATGTTTGGTTGTTGTTTTCTCTTCATAGGTCCCAGGGCCCAGAAATTCTTTCTCCTCTCCATTTCTGACAAGGGCTTCCTGCAGAAATTATTAGGCAAATACATAAAATCCAAACCATGGGCCAAAAACGAGTCTCTCTATCTCACTTAGGTGAAAATCATGTATTGAATACCTATTCTGTGTAAGTCTGGGTGTATAAAGATGAATTGCTGTCTTATGGAGATAAGGCCTGGATATAAATCAGCACAACACAAGATAGATAGTAATGTGTGTCACAGGAGAGGAAGAGATAAATTGCTACGGGAGGTGAGAGGATAAAGAAGTCACTTTGTTGGAGAGGGGCTGAGGAGTGCTGTATGTTGGCATCATTTGACTGCAAGTAAATGACTGACTTCAAATGCGTGTAGGCTAAAGTCAAAGTATGTTTGCATTTAATTCTGGGGTAAGGGAGGGTTTTGTGAAGGAGAAGGGGTTTAAGCTGAGCCTTGAGATGAGTAAGATTCAGTGTTAAGACAACTCCAAGAAATTCTATAAGGATCCAAATTACCTTGGCAAAGGAATCACTTTAACCCATTTGTGGCTATTGGATGCTTAGCTTAGGGGTGACAGTATTTGTCAGAATTAAGAGGAGGCACCCAGAAATGGATGGGAATAGAAAGAGGAGAGGCTGAGCACAGGCCATGCCCTGAAGAGGCAGGTGATTCTGGGGAGTGGGGAAATGACCTTGAAAGTGGGAGAATTCACTTGTCTGCCTTCAAGTAGGTGTCAGGTAGTTTACACCAGATCAGGGACAGATTTATACATTTTAAAAAGTGAGGATTGACAAATAAGATTTGGAAGAAGCAATATGAAGGACAGTGTTATGGATGAAATATTTGAAAAATGGATGCAACCTTATTTAGAAACAAAGTTGTCATTTCATTTTTATATGTGAAAGTAATGATATGAAAAGGGACAAGACGGTTTGTATCTCCTTACCATAGACAGGCTCTGTTCTCAGTGTTGGAAATACAACAGTGAACAAGCAAAAGTCCCTGCTCCCAGGGAGCTTATAGTCTAATGTGGGGAGAGAATCAGTCAACAACCAAGAGTTACATTTGTAATGTCTGTGACAACCCTGCCTCATTCCTGGGGCTTGAATTCTCCCAAATGACCTACCCCAACCATCCACTTTAATTATTGGTCTTAATTAATAATTTCCCCCACTAGTAGTCATTCAGTTTTTCTTTTATTATTTTCTATTCACTCTTTAATACATTTATTTGACAAACATTTGAGCACATAATATGTTCCAGGCTTTATCACCTGTGCTGGAGGAACTTATGTTCTAGATTAGCGTTATCCAATAGAACTTTTTACAATGGTGAAAATGTGCCACATCTCTTTTGTTAAATGTGTACCTGCAAGCGACCTGTGGCTATTGAGCACTTGAAGTGTGGCTGGTGTGACTGAGGAACTGAAATTTTAATTTTATGTAATTTTCATTAATTAAAATGTAAATAGACACATGTAGCTAGTGGCTACTGAATTGCATAGCATAGATCTAGAAGGAGTGGTAGACAATTAATTAGTGCCCTTTTAAAGAAATAGGGATTGTCTTAGGTGCTGTGAAATAAACGAGGTCTTTAGAGGAAAATGGGAAAGGGTGTACTTTATGGGGTGTTCAGGTACAACTTGTCACCCCATTTGAGATCTGAGAGGTGAGAAAAAAACAGCAATAGAAAGAATATTGTGGAACAAAAGGAAGAAGTCCCCAATAAAGGAACTGGGTTGGTATGCTTGAAGAACTGACAGAAACTGGAGCTTGCTGAGTGAATTGTATTGTGTATGACAGAAAGTTGAAGGAGCAGAAATAGCCACATCATGCAAAACTCAGGCAATGTGTGGGCCAGTACCATGGAGAGCACCATGCTATCTCCCGAGGCATGCACCAATCCCTGTTTTGCATTACAGGAGTCACTTCCTAATGAATCTTTTTTGTAGAGCCCAAGTGCTGGAGCCCCTCACAGCATCTATCATCATGTTTGATCATTTGTCAGCTCTATTATGTGATTTGATTTGAAAATATCAGCGCCTACCATGGAACAAAAAAGTTAGGCAAGATTCTTGCTTATAAGAAGTTTAATAAACTTAATGTAAATTAAATATTGGCCAGAGCAAATAGGCAAGAGAAAGAAAGGGCATTCAAATTGGAAAAGAATTTGTCAAATTAGGCTTGTTTGCAGAGGATATGATCTTATACCTAGAACAATCTAAGGACTCTTAGAACTGATAAACAAATTCAGTACAGTTTAGGGTACAAAATCCACATTTACACGTCTATAGCATGTGTTTATACCAACACAGTCTGAAGAAGATATCAAGAAAAAAAATTATAGTTGCGATAGCTATAAAACCCATGAAATACTGGGTGTCAATCTAATCAAAGAAGTGAAAGATCTACATAGGGACAACTATAGAGCTCTGATGAAAGAAATTGAAGAAGACACAAAAAAGTAAGCTACTCCATGCTCATGGATTAGAATAATTAATATTGTTAAAATGACAATAGTACCCAAAGCGATGTACAGATTCAATGCAATCGCTATCAAATACCAATAACATTCTTCACAGAAATAGAAAAAGCATCCTATAATTTATATCGAACCACAAAAGATTCCTAACAGGTAAAACAATCCTGAGCAAAAAGAACAAAGCTGGGGGAATCACTCTACCTGATTTCAAAGTTTTCTACAAAGGTATAGTAACCAAAACAGCATGGTACTAGCATAAAAACAGATACATGGACCAATGGAATAGAATAAAGAGCCCAGATATAAATCCACGCATTTACAGCCAACTCATGTCTGAAGGCACCAAGAGCATACGATAGGGAAAGGAAGGTTTGAAATAAATGGTGCTGAGAAACTGAATAAGTATTTGCAGAAGTATGAAACTAGACCCCTATTTCTCACTACACACAAAAATCAAAATGAATTAAAGACTTAAGTCTAAGACTTGAAACTATGAAACTACTAGAAGAAAACATTCAGGAAATGGTCCCAGGACATTGGTATAGGCAAAGTGTTTTTTTGTTTGTGTGTGTGTGTGTGTGTGTGTGTGTGCGTGTGCAAGATGTCAAAAGCACAGGCAACGAAAACAAAAATAGGCGAATGGGATTACATCAAGCTACAAAGTCTTCTGCTCAACAAAGTAAACAATAAACAAAGTGAAGAAACAACACACAGAATGAGAGAAAATATTTGCAATGTATGCATCTGACAAGGGATTAGTAACCAGAATATATAGGGAGCTCAAATAACTCCATAGCAAAAACAAACAAACAAACAAAAAATCCAACAACAATTAAAATGTACAAAATGTCTGAATAGACAATTCTCAAAAGAAGACATACAAATGGCCAATAGGTATACAAAAAAATGCTCAACATCACTAATCATCAGGGAAATGCAAATCCAAAGCACAATGAGATGTCATCTTACCCTAGTTAAAATAGCTTGTATATTAAAAAATAGCAATAACAGATGCTATCAAGGATATAGAGAAGGGGTCACCTGTACACTGTTAGTGGGAATGTGAGTTAGTACAGCCACTATGGAGGTTTCTCAAAAAACTAAAAATAGACCTACCATACGATCCAGTACTCCCACTACTAGATATATAACTAAAATAAAGGAAATCAACACATTGAAGAGTTATCTACACTCTCATGTTTATTGTAGTTTTATTCACAATAACCAAGAAATGGAACTAACCTAAATGTTGAATCAGTGGATGAATGTATAAAGAAAATATGTAATATGTAGACAATGGAATACTATCAGAAGAATGAAATCCTGCCATTGGCAGCAACATAGATAGAACTGAAGGTGATCATGTTAAGTGAAATAAGCCAAGCACAGGAAGACACGTTTTACATGTTCTCACTCATATGTGGGAGTTTAAAAAGTGGACCTCATGAAGATAGAGAGCAGACTGGTGGTTCCCAGAGGCCAGGAAGGGTGGGGAGAGGGGATATGAAGGGGGAAAAAATATAAATGTAGTTATTATCACTTAACTGTACACTTGCAAATGATAATGGGCTGGGCGCGGTGGCTCATGCCTGTAATCTCAGCACCTTGAAAGGCTGAGGCAGGCAGATCACTTGAGGTCAGAAGTTCAAGACCAGCCTGGCCAACATAGCAAAGACCTTTCTCTACTAAAAATATAAAACAATTAGACAGGTATGGTGGCATGAGCCTATAGTTCCAGCTACTTGGGAGCCTGAGGCACAAGGATCACTTGAGGCAGAGGTTAAAGTTAGCCAAGACTCCACCACTGTACTCTAGTGCGGGTGACAGAGTGGGTCTTCCATCTCAAAAAAAAAAAAAAAGGAACGATGGCAAGATATATATGTGTGTGTGTGTGTGTGTGTGTGTGTGTGTGTGTGTGTGTGTGTATTTTAAATGTTGTATCAGTAATCAATTGAGAATGATTAAAAGTAGGATAAAAACTTTTTAAAATTTTCTTTTATGATATTGCTAGAAGGAAGCTAACTTATGAGGTCTTGAGACATTTACTTTTTGAAAGCTTTTGAAAGAAAATATGAGAAAGTAAAGAACTGAATAGGAAATTGACCTAAAATAACTTGACTATTTTTAAAGCTGTCAGTCCTTGGAGTTTCTTCTCCAAATGTATAACATTCAGACTGCATAGATTAGTAATTTATGGTGTGAGATATAAGTGATTATGCAGATGAAATGCCCATGGTTGGGGTGCTGGCAAATAGCTGTGTTTTCCAGCAGTAATTTTTGTTAGCTTCATTGATTTAAAAATTTGTCAAGAACTTGAATTCATAATACAGGTTTCTGTTTATATACTTTTTTTTCCTACAGTGTCATGGTACATTAGTTTGAGTTCTAGAGCCAAGAGAATTACCTTTAAATGATTTTTTTAAATGCAAAATGTCATGTGCTTTGTTCTGTAGAAATGCAACTTTTCAGTTAGCTAGCAATATGTATTACAGATAGTCGTTAGACATCACTAATTAGTATAACACTGACTTGAATGACTGCTTAACCTTTTCATCTTGCCTAGTCCAGCACCAAATTTGTACATTTATTGTCTTGGCAGGTTGTTTTCATAACTCTGTGATACTAAATTTTATCACCGGAGCATCTAGTTTGAACTAATGATAATACCTAGTTCTACTAGACTTTAGACTTGACAACATTCATTCATAAACATGTTGTCATTTCATACTTAGCCACATGAGAAAGTACGACGTGTGGGACATTATCTGCCTCTTCTTACAGAGATCCTTGGGACCACCTCTGTTATGCCATGGAGTATTGGATGAAGTGTGGGTAGCACTTGAAATCGGGATAGGCAAGTCATCTTGATAGAATAAAGAGGGAGTACTTCCTCCTCTCCTCCTCCTTTACTATTCAATGTAATTTGATTATAAAACCAGAAACTAGGTTTAAGAGAATCCTTTGAATTCAGAGAGAAAAAAGTCTGAGTATCAATTAAGAATCTTTGTTTCACAAGTAACCAAAATATAACTTATGGTGGTCTAAAATCACAGGAATATATTGGCTCCTATAACTAAAAAGCCCAAAGACAGCAATGGATTCAGGGTTCAAATGATGAAATAATGAATCATCACTCATTTCCTCTGCCTTTGGATCTGTTCCATTATCAAAAAAGACATCTCCTCTTTTAGTGACTCAACTCATACTTTTAAAAGAGCATCCTATATCTTAAAGAGTCAGTAGCACACAGTGGAAAGAATACAAGATTGGAAAGAAGGAAGCCTGGTGTCTATTCTGAACTCATCATTGGCTTTGTGAGTTCCCTGTGTCAGAGCAGTCAGACAAGTGAGTTAGCTAGAATTACATCATTCCATATTGAAATCTAGAGTTTATGTATGTGTGTGTTGGGGGGGGGGGGCAGGGGGTGTACCTTGGTCCTCACAACTCCAGAAAAGGTGTTTTCTCTGTTTGGGATCACATATTTCACAGGCCCACCCAAGAACCAGTGTGGGGGCTTGAGCAACGGAGTGCCACCTGTGAGTCTATACCACCTGAACTATGGAATGAATGACTGTATAACTTGAAATAGGGGGCTACTCTTAGAAGTACAGTAAATGAATTCTAGATGGTCCTGTATCCAACAAATAGTATGCAACATCACATTCACTGATCCTCTATAAATCAAATCTCTAATCTCAATCTTTTTAGTGCCATGAGCTAATCTCCTTGGCTGACTGTTCACAGAACCAGAATTCATCTCTATGCTTTTCTCTCATAAGGACTCCCCAGTCACAAGATGCCCAAAGGGGAACTGGCCTACTCCAGATGGCTTTGATCCATGCCAGTACACTTCATTATGTAAACTTTCCTTCTGACAGCTCACGCGGAACATGTCACATCTTGAAAGAGGAGTTTTCATTAACTACTTTGCTTCTGCCAAATGGAATCAGTGCATTATGTGGCCCCCTGCCAGACGTCAGAGAGAGATGTTCCTTCTGTCTGCAGCACCCGCCTGGCTCCCACATTCAAGCTGGAGTCTCCTGTTTTTCAAAGATCAATACATGTTGCACCTTACATGGAGGAAGGTCTCTTGACCACTGGAACCATAGCCTCAGTAGAATAGAATCTAGGTTTTCTCACAAGAAGTGTTGTGCTCTTTCCATTGTATAGTCCTTAATCTTTAAAACCCCAAATTTGCTACACACACACACACACACACACACACAGCCACCATCTCAGCTTGCCTCTCTCACCTCACTGCCATATGTGGTCAGTCAGGACATTCTACCTACTTTAACTCTTAAGTACTTCTAAATATCTTCACTTGAAAAAAAGTCTTCACTATCTAGGCCACCATCATTATTCTCCTGGCTATTATAAAGTATCTTAAGTGGATTCCCTGCTCACAGAAGACATAGGAAGTTGTCTAATGTAAAAATTGATCAGTTCCTTTCTTAAAACTTTTTGATGGCTTGTAAGATTTTTGCCTCAATGCTCAATCTCGTATAAAGTTTCCTCCACTGCTTTTCTGGCCCACACCCTGGACCCTTTCTCCAATACAGAACAGAACAGTGAGCCACTTTCTGATTTCTTTGAAAGAGCCTGTTCTCCTTTTTTTTCATCTGAAGACCTTTGCACATGATATTGCCCTTATTTGGAATGTTACACTCCTTCCCATCATCACTACCTTCAACTTAACAACGTCTACTCATTCTTTTGCTCTCAGCTTAGAGGTCCCTCATTCTGTTAAATGTTCCCTCACTTCTCAATCTGGTTTTGGTGCCTCTGCTATTTGCCTCCATAGCCTCTTATACTGTTTTATCCCTGCTCACTGTGCTGTCTGTTTTATCAGCCTCTTTGTGTTCACACCACACACACACACACGCCCCTCACTGTAAGCATTTGCTGAGTTTACTGCAGACTTGGAAGTTGTGGAGAAGGAATATGTGACACAACAGGAAGCTTTTCCTCTCACAGATCCTGCTTCTTATCTCCCCTTCACGGCCCTCTTGACCAAAATGAAGAGCCTTCTCCGCAAAAACCCTAGCCTCTACCAAAGGCTATTGTATTTATCAATTGCCTGTGTTTTTTTTTTTCTTTTATAATCAGTTTTCCTTTAGCTTCCACATAAAGCATTTCTTCTGGTGAATGTGTAGTGCAGTCTAATCCCCTTTTACCTAAAACCATTCTTTTTCTCCTCAATTTCTTTATTCAAACAGATGTATGATAATTATTCATAGAGTTTAAGTCCCAGGGGTAGTTCATGTTTAAATAAAAATGGACTCCTTAAAAAAGATACTGAAATGGCCGGGTGCGGTGGCTCACGCCTGCAATCCCAGCACTTTTGGAGGCCGAGGCGGGCAGATAACGAGGTCAGGAGATCTAGACCATCGTGGCTAACACGGTGAAACCCTGTCTCTACTAAAAATATAAAAAATTAGCCGGGCCTGGCGGCGGGTGCCTATAGTCCCAACTACTCCGGAGGCTGAGGCAGGAGAATGGCGTGAACCCAGGAGGCAGAGCTTGCAGTGAGCCAAGATCGCGCCACTGCACTCCAGCCTGGGCGACAGAGCGAGACTCCGTCTCAGAAAAGAAAAAAAAAAAAAAAACTAAAATTTTGGTGATAAAACTTCAGGAGATATCCTGAGAATGACTAGGATGTTGTAGCGAACATCCCAGCCATTCTTAGAATGTCTCCGGAAATTTTGTTAAATCCCCTAGAATCTTGCCTAGGGATAGTAAATCCCTAGAATCTTGCCTTGTTAGTACCTAGCCAGGGTCCCAGAGCCTCAGCGTTGGAAAGAAATTTCAATGCCATATTTGTGATTCTGTGACTCATTCTTCTCCAAAGTTCTTTATAGACCTAAATATTTGTGTGTGTGTACATGTGTGCGTGTGTGCCACCCTGATTTAAGTCACTATTAGTTCTCCAGTAGATCGAGTAAATAACCTATAACCTCTTCCTTTTTCTTCTCTATTTGATTCTCAACATGTCATAGCTGGAATGATATCTTTACAAAATTGGTCATTATGAGTGAAAGCCGAAGTGCTTAGGATGTCCCTGAGGGTCTTTCCTCTATCACTATGCTGATCTCTCCTCTTATTCTTACCCTCTCACCCATTTTACTCCAGCCACACTGTCCCCCTTGTGCCTCACACATGCGAGGCTTTCTCCCTCTTCATAACCTCAGTGGGTGTCCTTGGCCATGCACACTCCACTCCCCCACCTCATTTCCCATGATTGGTTCATTCCTTCTCCTTCAAGGTTTTGCTTCAGTGCCCCTTTCTACATGAGATCTTCCTTGACCACCCTACTTAAAATCACAACTTTCTCATGGCATTTCTGATTACCTGTCTCTGCTCTGTTGTTGTTGTTGTTGTTGTTTGTTTTTTTTTTGTTTTTTTTTTCCCATAGCTCTTATCTAATCTACAATGAATTTATCTGCTTATTCGGTTTATTATCTACCTCCTTAAGAAAGGGTGAAGTCTTGATGAAAGCGTGGTTATCTGGCTGTGTCCTCACTGACACGTGTCTGTCAGCTAGAACAAGTGCTCAACAAATATAGGTTGAATAAATGACCATTGCCTACTTTATACTTCTACTAATTTATTTATTAGCTTTTTGAGAGTTTATAAAACTCTAGGCCAAACTGTAAACTTCCAGTTAGCCCTAGCTAAAGATATAACAATGCTTCTTATATTATCCAATTTATGTTTAAAATTGACATTCTGTTTCAAAAGCACATCTCATGAAGTTCCTAAACCCATTTATTATTTGCCACCTGCCACCCATTCTCCCTACCTCATGGTATTCCTGGTTTCTAACATGACCCTTGTTGATTTCAATCAGCCTCATCTTCCCATCTTGCATCATACCATGTTCAGGTCTGCCTTTGCATCTTTTCCTTAGATACCTTTTGAAAACAGACTCCCTCCCCTTTCTGATAGTTCCCCACTCATCTAGCAATACCCACTTGATAGAATACAGCCATAATTAGAAGGGTTAAAAAAATTAGTTTTTTGACCACTATGAATAGATGCCAGAGTTTATTACTAAATCTGATGTATTTAGTTCATAGAAGTGACGAGTCACTCTATGCACAACCTTGCATGTTTAGAGCTCCTTTATTCTCATGTGATTCCAAAATATTTCATACCAACCAAAAATTTAGTGGCTTAAATCAACAACAGCTAGTTATTTTCAGTGAATCTGTGAGTTTACTGGGCTCAGCTGGTTGGTTCTGCCTTTCATGGTATAGGCTGAGGTCACTCAAGTGGCTGCATTTAACTGGGGGATCAGGGATGGGGCTGCAGTGTCCAAGACAGCCTTTCATCTTCTGAGGCTGCCTCTCGTCCTGGGCCTCTCATTATTTAGTAGTTTGTTCTGAGGTGCATTACAGCATGGAGGTTGGGTTTTTAGAGTGGAAGTGAAACTGTCAGACCCATTAAGGGCTAGGCCCAGAATCAGCATAGCATCACCTCTGAAGCATTCTTTTGGTCAAAGCAAGTCATAAGGCTGACCCAGATTCAAACAGATCCACCTATTAATGGGGGGAATTGTTGTAAGTTATATTTGCAGATCAACTACCATGATTTTTTTCTTAGAACTTACAAGGAGCAGCAATTCAGAATGTGGGGCTGAAGGCAGGGACGCAAACATTTGCAGAGACTTTGGCTAATCAAATAGGGTGTATCAGAATGGGTGTATATGTGCATGGGTGACTGGTGGTCTTTAAACAAAATACATATAGATGTATAAAAGAGTGAACATTTCCAGTAGTATTCATATCTTATGGGATGTATAACATGAAGGCAAAAAGCAGGATGATCCCCAAGAGAATGTGTCATAGCCAGTCATGTAATTGATATGCATATTAAAAAGTTTATCTAATTGCATGTATGCTCAATTCAAATAGATGAGAAAATGTTTATTGTAGAAATTTTGCAGAACAAAAAGCTACATTATTTTCTGAAGTTTTGGGATCCAGAGGGTAAATTTTAATTATTTAAAAATAACTTATGGACAATGATCTATTTCCCATCCATATCGGAAAAGAGTCTTCCTTATAATTTCTTCAAAGTTGATTGTTTTTAAGCATAAGTCTGCACACACAATAGGTGTTTGGTAAATGCTTGCTGATTAAAATCAGGCCATAGATGAAAACTAGAGAAATGTGATGTTATCTTTGTATCCAAAGGCAGATTTTCTTTCCCATAAAGGTTAATTTTATAGCTTCTAAAAATATGAACAATAGGCTTTTTTCTTTTCATAGCAGTGATAATGGTACCTGAGCGAATTAATTACCTTTTTGTTCCCATTAGCTAGTGGCAAGTATGCAGGGCCAACAGCACAGAGCAAAGGAAGTTATATTAGTCATGGTTTTCTTGCAGACCATGGAAAAGAAAATTAGGTTAATGAGAGGGCATGGGGATTGAATACCAGAGCCCATGGTGGAGTGCACTGAAGATAGAGGCTCAGACAATGAGTAATTGGATGGGGAGGAAAATGCATATTCTGAGAAATCAAGGGGTAATTGAGCAAATTTCAAAGAAACAGAGGTAAAACTAAAAAGGTTTTGCAGAAGGAAATGACCAAATTAAAAGGCCACCTATGGAATGAGGGAAAATAATTACAAACGTATATCTGATACAGGGTTAATATCCATTGAAAACATATAAGGAATATCTACTTAATATCCAAAAACCAAATAACCCAACTTAAAAAATGGGCCAAAGAACTAAACAGACATTTCTCCAAAAAAAAAAAAAAATACACAAATGGACAACAGGCACTTGAAAAGGTGCTCAATATCACTAATCATCAGGGAAATGCAAATCAAAACCACAGCGAGGTATCACCTCATACCTGCTGGGGTGGCTGTTATATTTAAAAAAAGTACTGGTGAGGTTGTGTAGAAAAAGGAGCCCTGTACATTGTTGGTGGGAATGCAAATTGGTGCAGCCACGATGAAAAATAGTGTGGAGGTAAAAAATTAAAAGTAGAACCAACAATTATGTGATCTAGCAATCCTTTGGGTATACAGAGAAATTGAAATCAGAATCTTGAAGAGAGATCTGCACTTGTGTGTTCATAGCAGCATTATTCAAATTAACCAAGAAAACGAAGTAACCTAAATGGCCAGAGGCAGATGAATAAAGAAAATTTGGTATATACACACAATGGAATATTATTCAATCTTAAAGGAGAAGATCTTGCCATTTATGGCAGCAAGAATGGACCTGTAGTACATAATGCTAAAGTGAAATAAGCCAGACCCAGGGAAAATACTGCACAATACCATTTATATGAAGAATCTCTAAAATAGCCAAATTCATAGAAGCAGAGAGTAGAATGGTGGTCGCTAAGGGCTGAAAGTATGAGTAAAATCAGCAGATACTGTCAAAGGGTATAAAATTTGTTATGCAAAATTAGTAAGCCCTTGAAATCTATACAGTGTAGTGCCTATAGCTGACAATATTGTATAACTTAAAAATCTAAGAGGTAGATCTTATGTTAAGTGTTCTTGTCACTCACAAAAATGTGATAGGAGTAAGCTCTTGGAGGTAATGGATAAGTGTATGGCATAGATTGTAGGGATGGTTTCACAGGTGTATACTTATCCCTAAACTCATCAATTTGTATACATTAAATAGATACAGCTTTTAAAAAAAATGTCAATTATACTTCAATAAAGTGGTTTAAAATAAAAGAAGGTAACTTCTCCTGAGAAGATAGTCTTTACTTTGGAGAATGTGACTCAGCTCTTGATGGTTGCCCTCTTCAACCATTAAGGAATGCCAGGTATTTAAACTAATACCTATGTCTATAGAATTTGCATTCTTTCCAAATGAGCTTAAGAGTCTCTAAAATCTAACTCCCACCTCATTCAATGTTTATGATACTTGGATCTCTGGCTTCTGTGTGGACACATCTGATGATAGGGAGCTCACTTGCATTACAGGGTTTTGGTTCATTAAGAATACAGTTTCTGGCTGGGCGCAGTGACTCATGCCTGTAATCTCAGTACTTTGGGAGGCCGAGGCGGGAGGATCACCTGAGGTCAAGAGTTCGAAACCACCATGGCCAACATGGTGAAATCCTATCTCTACTAAAGATACAAAAATTAGCTGGGTGTGGTGGCAGGTGCCTGTATTTGCAGCTACTTGGGGGACTGAGGCATGAGAATTACTTGAACCCAGGAGGCAAAGGTTGCAGTGAGCCAAGATCATGCCAGTGCACTCCAGCCTGGGCCACAGAGCAAGACCCCATCTCAAAAAAAAAAAAAAAAGTTTCTGGCCCCTGTCTCTACAAAAAAATTAAAAAATTATGGTTGCTGGTGAGGCTGTGGAAAAAGGGACTGCTTATGCACTGTTGGTGAGAATACAAATTAGCTACTATGGAAAGCAGCTGTGAGATTTCTCAAAGAACTTAGAACTACTGGCCTGGCACAGTGCCTCACGCCTGTAAGCCCAGCACTTTGGGAGGCGCAGGTGGGCAGATCACATGAGGTCAGGAGTTCGAGACCAGCCAGGCCGTGGTGAAACCCTGTCTCTACTCAAAATACAAAAATTAGCCAGGTGTGGTGGCACATGCCCGTAATCCCAGTTACTTGAAAGGCTGAGGCAGGAGAATTGCTTGAACCTGGGAGGTGGAGGTTGCAGTGAGCCAAGATTGTGCCCCTGCATTCCAGCCTGGGCGGCAGAATGAGACTCTGTCTCAAAAAAAAAAAAAAAAAAAAAAAAAAAAAAACCACCAACAAAAAAGAAACAGAACTATCATTCAACTCAGCAATGCCATTACTGAGTATACACTCAGAGAAAAATAAGTCATTCTACCAAAATGACACATGCAGTTGTATGTTCATCACAGTGCTATTCACAATGACAAATACATGGAATCAACCTAGATGTCCATCAGTGGTAGAGTGGATAAAAATGCGGTACATATACACCATGGAATACTATAAACCCATGAAAAATGAAATTATGTCCTTCGCACCAGCATGGAAGTAGCTGAAGGTCATTATCCTAAGTGAGTTAACACAGGAACAGAAATCCAGATAACTGCATGTTCTCTGTAGTTTAAGTGGGAGCCAAACAACAGGTATTCATGGACATGAAGATGGAGACAGTAGACACCGAGGACTACTAGAGACGGGAGGAGAGAAAGGGGCCATGGGTTGGAAAAACTACCTATTTGGTACTATGCTCACTACCTAGGAGAGATGGGATCCATATCCCAAACCTCAGCATCACAATATACTCATGTAACAAACCAGCATATGTACGCCCTGAATCTAAAATAAATGTTGAAATTGTTTAAAAAGCCAGGCATGGTGGCATGTCCCTGTAATCTCAGCTACTCAAGAGGCTGAGGTGGGAGGATCACTTGAACCAGGTGTTGGAGACCGCAGTGAGTTACGATCTCACTGCTGCACTCCAGCCTGGGTGACAGAGGGAGATCCTGTATCTAAAACAAAAAAGAATACAGCTTCTGAAATAAGAAAGACTTACCTAAATCCTCAATTCATAATTGGCCAAGTGTTTTCCTTTGAGTCCATGACATCCTCTCTAAACCTTGGGCTTCACATTAGTGAGTTGGGGGATAGGGAGGAAGGATAGATAGTATTTATATCATAAGGGGATTAAATAAAGTAGTGCAAGTAAAGTACTTAGAGTATCTAGCCCATATTTGTTCCTCTGTAAAAGTTATTTTTCATTTCTGTTCCACAAATATTCAACACTATTGTTCCAATGAAGTAGCATACTCAAAAGTATTTTGCATCCTTGCTTCCTTAGATGCTTGCAATAATAGTTCTCTGCAGTAATTACCATTGTTTTTAGTTTTCTGTTAAGATGACGAAGACCCACGCTCTGTGTTTCTTCTCTTGCTGTTTCTTTTTCCGGAAAAAAAAAGATGAAATTTTATGTTGGTAACAAGTCTTGCTATTCAGAGCTGGCCTGGGACAAGATAGTGCATGAATCACCTTTTGTTTTTGTCCTGTTACCCCTATTCATGGCACCTCCACTCCTAGATGTCAAGGAATTGCATACTATTTCCAGAATCTCACTTGCTAAAGGAAAGACTCTGACAGCAGTCAGCACGTTGGGAAGATGACCTTTGGGTTCTCTCAAAGGTTTTATACTTAGACTCTGAGGGCATTAGGACTTTTCCCACCAAAATGAATTCCTGGCATTAGGGAGCCAGGTGCAAGAAAAGTCTAGAATCATTAAATTTGACGATGTGTTGACAAACTATTATTTCCTACATACATAGGTAGGCATCCCTTTTCCTAGGTATCTCAAGGCCAGGGGAAAATTCAGATCATTCCGTAGCTACAGTTTTATTAGGGAAGGAGCCTGAAATACTTAGACATGAATAGATTTTCATGGAATGTGGGAAGATCATAGAATCGAGGACTGGAAAAGGATTACTGTAGTCTAATCTTAGGATGAAAATTTAATCTGAAGTCCAGAGGCAAAATACACTGTGCTTAAAGTCAGAGTCCATGTCAGGCTGTGCTAGAATCCACATCTGCAATTTAACATCATTGATTACAAAACTCTAACTTCCCTTTGGAATGGTTTAAACTCACTGGGCCTGAGAATAATATGTTTGTCTCTTCTTTTTAAAAAGACTTTCTAAAGCTTTATTCTCATTCCCTCCATAGGTGACCCTGCATGAACACATGAGTCTAGTGTTTTTGCTTTATAAAGAACACTGAAAGTTAGGGAGCCCCTAGCCCTGCTTGGCACCAAGAAGCTGATTGGAGCTGGATACTGGCCAAGGACGTGTCACTCTCTGTGTGCATGCTGTTCGGGCCATCCTGCTTTCAGCACAAAAGCAAAAGGCAGTGGAAATGTGGATGCATTTAGAGATTCATTTCACATTATTGAAGCAAGGCTGGAGTCAACAACCTGAATTTAATTACTGTTCTGACAGTTGGGAGGTAATTAATCCTTCTCTCACTCCTCCTCCTCCTGCCCCAGCTTCAAAGTGTCATTTCTTTTCTTCCCTCCCTCTCATACTAATTAGAAACATGCTGTAGGGTGAAAGGTGACTAGTGTAAAGCTAAAACAGTGTCACCAAAGCCCCTTTCATAGAAAAGAGAGCTCACGGTTGGAGGAAGTTGGTCCCCAACACAGGAGCATCTGCTTCTGAGGCAGAGAAGAAGAATGGGGTGTGGAACTGGCCCTGAGGCCTGACTGCATCTCTGCCACTCACCGGCTCCATAACTTGGGCAAGCCATATCATCTCTCCATTCATATTTCCACTTCTGGGAGTCAAGGGCTCCCAACTTTTCTACTGCTCAGTTGTATAAGGGAAAGCAATAAAAGTGACTGTCATTAGAATAGGAAAAGCATCATTCTAGTATAGGACATAAAGATATGAAAAATGACTCCCTTCAAATACAGCCATGAGCTGGACCTGGAGAGCAAGGATCCTGAAATTCACAGGATGCAAACTTCTTAATGTATTTAAAGGTGGGAGTCAGTTTTTATACACTGTTCTCACTTGGCAAGCTGTCCGCTTCTCTTCACAACACCTCCTTAGCTGCAGTGCCAGGTTCTGCATCAGCCCCAGGGCCTGCTTCATGACAGTGAAGAGAGAGAGATTCAGAGATCCCATGTTGCTTCCTTCATGGATCCCTCCAATGCGGCATTGAGCTTTCTGTTGTTTGTCCTAGTGTCAGATTTGCTAGATATTTATGTTAATACATAGCAAAAGTTTAATCATTTTGATGTTCAGGGTAGGGGAGATTATCATCCCAGGAGAGCTGTAGAGTCAAAGTGACTTTTCCAAGTCACTTGCTAGTTAGTTCTCAAAATGGGGCTGTAATGCAAGCTTTCCAAATCCCAGTAGGAATCTTAGTTTGGTAGTTAAGCTCCTCCATAATTCCTTTCTCCTGTTTAAAGATGATTATGGCTCCAAGTCTCATTACATTGAATGGCTCTTTCCATATGTAAACTACTTGTAGACACACAAATAATAATTCAGCTTATAATGCATCCTTCTTTTCTCTAAGTGCTTTTGATCCATCCAGGCTGCATTTCTTACCCAAATCAGCATGCATTTTTTTTTTTTTTTTTTTTTGAAATTGGCACTTTCTGGAAAACAGAGGCGAACTGTAGATGAAAGTCCCTACTTGTGTCATTGTGGTTCTTTTCGTAAATGGCAGATGTAACAAGATGTGTGTGAGGGAGAGGAAAACATCTGAGAAATATATCAGTTCCCCAATAAAATGAGGTGCAGATTATTCTCTTGTCTCCTTCTGTCCTTACTGTTGACTAACCATGTGACGAGATCCCTTTCCCCTAACTTCAGGTTTCATTCTTTAACATATGGGGCCCTAAATAGGTCAGAAGGGCAAGTAAAAGTTCTGCAGGCTGAATCTTGGTCGCTGATCTGCTTGTTTGACTTGCACTGAAACAAAGTATGTTTTGAAAAACCAGGAAATATTATATAAATTCCAGAGTTTTGACTTCTCTTAGTATATTTGCAAAGCTGGCAAAAGCATTCCCACATTCCTGCCTAAAAACAATGATCCAGTTCCGAGTTGTGGCTACTCTCACAAGATAGGGCATTACTTGCTCCTTGGTTTATCATGGTCCCACCTCCAAACCAGATCACACGTGTGTGTTATCTGCCTGGTTCATGAATGAGGGACACCTGGAATAGGTCATCCTTGGTCTCCTTTCAACTCTGCCTTCACCATAAAATCATTCGTCTTAAAGGCTAAGAAGGAGTGTGACGCTGTGTATCTATGATGACCTGACTCTACCTCTCATTGTGGCCTGGAAGATTTTACTGCTTTTGTGTGTTCTGGCTCCATATGTGATCACATTCTCAGGGACAGTGTCCAAAATGATCTGGATATGACACACTTTGAACTAAGATCATAGATTTTGGGGCTACCATTTTATTGCCTGAGGGCCATTTTAGGCAGCTCTACTCAAGGTGGTAATGATAATGTTATTAATTATGTTATTAATAATATTGCCTATAATATTAAAAGAAGAATAATATTTTTCAGTATTAACTAACATTATTGAACCCAGCCATGAGCCAATCACTGTAAGTGTAGCATCAGTATAGGGATGGTGGGTATCCTCGTGTGCTCCCAAATGACCTAGTGCAACATCTAAATGTGCTCCTATGATATACTAAAGAAGGGAAAAATAGGATGACTTGGAATGTGCCAAACCCTTGGGAAGAACACAAAAGTACAATGTGAAATGAAAGTCACAGTTCTATTTGTTCTGCAACATTGTGAAAATCACATTTTCCCCCTCTAGATAAAAATGAAAAGCAAAGGTACAAGGAGCAATGGCTTATGGAGCAACTCCCCGTTGCCCCCCAGAATGATGGTCCCCCTTCACTAACTGAAACAGCCTGCCACTTGCTTAACTGAGCATTTTACTTTTGGATCCTCATTTAATATCACCACAAACCTACAAGTTAATTTTATAATATTCATCAAAAAGAGTAGAGTATGGAGACTTAGATTAAGTGACTTGCATATGCCATAAAGCTAAAATGTGGATCATCCTGACTTTGGAATCCAAAGGTCATACTACTTTTTTTTTTTTTTTGGACAGTTTCTCTCTCTTGCCCAGGCTGGAGTTCAGTGGTGCAATCTCATCTCATTGCAACCTCTGCCTCCTGGGTTCAAGCAATTCTCATGTCTCTCCTAAGTAGCTAGGACTGCAGATGTGCACCACCACAACTGGTTAATTTGTGTATTTTTAATAGAGATAGAGTTTTGCCGTGTTGGCCAGGCTGGTCTCAAACTCCTGGCCTCAAGTGATCCACCCGCTTCAGCATCCCAAAGTGTTGGGATTAGAGGCATGAGCCACTGCTCCCGGCCTGAAGTCCATACTCCTGATCACAATGCCATTCTGTCACCAATACCATTGAAAGGGTTTGACTTCATGGTCTCGTGGAGTCCTTTCAACACAGTCTATGATTTAGGGTGGCGGAATGGCATAGTGGGGTAGCATGACTTCTTGCCTTATTTTCTACATCTGTAATGAGGATTAAGTATGAACCTGTCATTCTATTTTGCGATCAGTAAACTCAAGTCATAATCATTATTAACATGTGTATCCCCAGTGTTCACAAAACAGTCACTACAAGGTCAAAGACTGTTTCTATTTTTCCCACAGATATTCCCAGTGCCCAGAAAAATTCTTCACATTTAGTAGGCAATCAGTTAAATGTTTGTTGAATGAATGTATGTTTCTTTGATAAACAAATGAAATATTTGGTACGATGGAAGACCATCCTCCTCTGAAAGGAGGAATGTGTGTTTTTGAGATTTTCACTTTGACAAACAAGGTGACTACTGGAACTTACTGCACTGCCATGTGAGCAGGGAAAAACGACTTTATAAATCAGCACTGTCAATCACACCAAATATCCTGTTTTGGGCCGCATTTCCAAGCTGGACCCTGGACATGCTCCTGTGGCCTCTTGTGACCACGAGGGGGCACTGCATGTTTACTCACACCAGGAGCTGAATTTATTCTGAACAATACCCACAGCCAGTCTTTGTGTGGTCTTATTCCTTGGAGATGTCTTTGTAGTGCTTACGAGTGTGGAGCGAGATTGCTTTCTAACTACCTGCATGGCAAATAAATTGTGTTCTTGTTAGTGCAGAATATTTAAATAAAATAGGATAAGAATCAAGTGCAGTATTTTAGTAGGCTGAAACTGACATAACACCATGTGGTGGTGAGGCAGTAAGTGGCACACCATCCCTATTTTACAGCCTTTTCCTTGAGTCTTACTGGAGTGAAACCCATCTATTCATGAAAGGCTAGCTCAGACTGTATGCCTAGGATATAAGCAGCACCCAACATAGGGAGTTATGATTTCCATTATTTTCACGTAGACACCGGAAGGCTAGAACCTCAGGCGTATGGAGGGATCATGGTGTAGGTTTTGCTCCAGGTCCTGTGGCAGCAATTCCAGCAGCAGATATCAAAAGGCTTGGCTGCGGTTCCTGTGCGCTGCCATGGCCCATCACCTGGACTGAGGCAGCGTGGTAGATGAGGAGACACTCTCTTTGCTGGTGAAAAGTTGTCATCGGTTTGGAATTAACACTTAGTCACCTTGGGAATTATTTTCATTTCTTCCAAGAAAAGAAAATTTCACCTGTGTGACCAAGGTGTTTTGGGAATTTACATTCACAGGCAGTATTTTAAAGTGATGGCAAGTATTAGCCACAATATGAGATTATTAGGCCTGATGGACCAAGACTTCAGTTACAGCTGCTGGTGCATATGAGAAATTGCTATTCATGGCTACTAAAGCCTATCAAATTGACTTATCTGCCATCTCTCCATAGAGGTATCCATCCATATGTTTTTCTGCAAAATGTTTTTACTTTACGTTCCAGCCATTTTCTGGCCTCCTGGAAGCCAAGTTGTATGGAAGTCAATAAGGGCTACCCTACCATGCATTTACAGGGACACCTTTCTTGTTGCCTTCAATGTGAATGCCACCCCTTGAAACACAACTCTAACCAAAGTAACTGGACTCAGAGGTGATCCAAAGGTGAGGCCCTGGCTCCAAGTTTATTTTGCAGGATCCTGTCAAATGCATCTCAAACTGAGGCTCAGAAAATGTTCATTTTAAGAAACTTTCCAGATGGTTGTGATGCTGATGATCAACAGGTTCTGTTGATGACTCTTTTGGACTGTGAGGGCTCTTTGTCTTTTCTAGAAGATCCCTCATATTAAGACAGGGGAATAAAGGTAGCAGACTAGACAAAAGCGCACTAGTAGTTATTTGGTGCCAATTCTGCCCCGAGTACTGAGTTGGGCTTGTATGATTTGTTAATGTAACTTAATTGAATTTTACCCAGTGTTTCTGTGTTCACCTTTCAGGTGAAGAACCAGGATGCCATATAATCCTCTAATCCCCTGGTCTCAACGTTTAAAATGTCTATCATAGCCAGTCAGGCACCAAAAACATAGTTAACCAGTTTCTAGAGAATATTTGCACATCTATGGGACTCAAGTCCCACTTTGGATGTTTTCATGTTTCTAGAGATGTTTTTCAGTTTCTAGAGAATATATGCCTCTATTTATTGCCTGACTTGCTGGATTTTTCAAATAAAACTAGAAAAAAAAAATACGTGGAATTTCTTGGTTTGTAAAAAATGTTGGTGACAAGTATAAATTTTATAACAAGTAGAATATAGGATAAACAAACCCCCACTGTGGGCCAGATCCTAGAGCATAACTTGTCCATTTGCAATCCTGATCTAATTCTTGACAATCATTGTTTTGAGATGGAAGAGCCCTTTGGTTATGGTGGAGTAGTAGAAAGGATACCAAATGTGTGGTCAGGGGACTTGATGTGAGTCTCAATTCTGCAAAACTCTAGGAGACTTTGAGTAGTTCTCATCTCTCTGAGTATCAATATTGTACCAAAGAAATGGAATTCATAGTACCTTCTTCACAGGATTACTATAAGGCTAAAATTAAATACTATGTGTCAGTATATTCTATACTTCAGTAACTCAAAAACAACCTTCACTTTTTTTGCCACAGCCAGATAACACATCTATTACTTAATATTTTTCTTTCTATTCACTTTTTAAAAATCTGAAATATCTACATAGCTCTCAGTCAAAGTAATAATATTCATAGAAATAGGAGTTCAAGCTAGGGACATGTTTTTCTCCTGTCATATGATAAATTAAATATAAAACACATTCAAATAGTTTGGCTATATGCCACTTTATACTTCCACAATACTTTCATAAGATTAACATGCTTGTAAAACAAAATAGCAGATGAGTGGGTATAATTGCTTCAGTAGTAACTTTACGGCAAATGTTGATCATTACTTTTAATGAGGTAAAAATAGATTTTATATTTATGAAGTAGCTCTTAAACTAGCAGCTCTCAGTTTAATTTTTTTTATCATTTTTAACTTGGGGCTTGCAATTCCTTTTCTGCTTTCTTTAATAAAAATCAGCATGGGGTAGGTAGGATCCAATAACCTAGGATGTATTTAATATCACAGCTTTTCCTTGATATTGATTTGTATATTAATAAACATTTCCATTTTTTAGCATCTCATTTTAGTGTTAAGTCAATAAACAGTAATATCTTCAAATAGATTTTTTTATTACATGGTTGGTGGGTCTTTAGTATCCCAAGGTTGAAGTTAGATAATAAGGGAGTTAAGGTACCTGATATGGTTTGGTTGTGTCCCCACCCAAATCTCACCTTGAATTGTAATAATCCCCAAGTGTCAAGCGTGGAGCCACGTGGAGATAATTGAATCATGGTGGTGGTTTCCCCCATACTGTTCTCATGGTAGTAAATAAGTCTCATGAAATCTGATGGCTTTATAACTGGGAGTTTCCCTGCACAAGTTCTGTCTTGCCTCCGACCATGTAAGATGTGACTTTGCTCCTCCTTTGCCTTCCACCATGATTATGAGGCCTCCCCAGCCACATGGAACTGGGAATCCATTAAACCTCTTTTTCTCTATAAATTACCCAGTCTCTGGTATGTCTTTATCAGCCATGTGAGAATAGACTAATAAAGTACCATACCTAATTCCTAAGACTGACTCTGTAGTTATTTACTCAACAAAAAACATACTGAGTATACAGCCTGGGCACTGCGAATACAGCAGAGAACAAAACGAAGTGTTAGTCCTTATGAAGTTTCACTCTGGTGAGGGAAAATAATCAAAAATAATATGTTTACTATATCAGGTGGTGATAAATGCTATGAAAACAAAAAGCCAAGGTGGAAAGAGACAGCGATAGGATTGGTCCTATTTTATTAGAGCCTGAATAAGGTGAGAGAATAAACGATGATGTTACCTAAAAGAAGTGTGATCCAGCAAAAGAAAAATTAGGAATAAAGGCCTTGAGAAGGGTGCTGGGTGTGCTTGTGAAGTGGCAAAGAAGCCAGCATAGCAGATAGCTGGAGGAGGAGATCAAGCAGGAAGGAGAGGGGCAGGTAATGGGGTCAAATAACATAGGTCTTTTTTTTTTTTTTTTCAAACGGAGTAAGCGGGAGGCCTTTGGGGGATGTGAGTATAGGAGTGACATGATCTGATATGATTTTGAACTATCTGTCTAGCAGTTATGTGAAAAAGAGACTTGACGAGGATAAGTGTGGGAAAGGCAGACCAAAGACCATTGTTATGCTGCCATGAGAGAGGATGGTAGCTTGGACTAAAGAGATAGCCTTAGAGGTGAAAAAATGTGGTCAGATTCTGGACACATTTTAAAACTAAAGCAGATGATACCTTCTGATGAAATACATGTGGGATAAGAAAGCAAAGAGTCAAGGATAAACCTAAAGTTTTCAGAAACAGAAAGAGCATTGGGAATAATCAAGTTTTGATTTACTGTAATTTTCACCTTTGCTAAGCCTTTCATACTTTTTCCATATGCAGGGCTGCCTTCATAGGGCACCCTGATATAACTTACTTCCCTGTATGGCAAAGGCTAGTTTAAATTCATGCTTTATTATGCAAATTAATATGCTTTTGGCCGGTGACCACTGACCACTTTTGTTAGAGTGGCCAAAAATATCAATTAAAGAGCTCAAGATAAACAGAGAATAATGCTTACTTTTCACCATTCTTCTCCTCTACTTGATTCTTTTAATGATATACTGCCTATACCTAAAAAGATGAACATTTCCCCAAAAGATTCATATCAAGTAAAATAATACGACTTGAATTATTTCTACCTTTCTTGTCCACTTTTTATTCGTATGAACCTAATCATCCACTATGTCCTAAACACCAGTCAGTACTCTCTTCTCTTTTTCTTTCTCTAAATACTATGTATCCTTGCACTTTAAATATTATTAAAAGCTTACCATTGGGTTTTCATCAACCCTAAGTTAGTTGTATTATCTCCTTTTACAGTTGAAAAAACTGAAGTTCAAAGACTTTACTTCAATTAATCAAGCTTATAAATCTCAGAAAAGGTGGTACTGAGATTTGAAGCTGGGAGGGTCTGACTTGCAGTGCCAGCTCTTACATGCTATGCTCTACTGCATCATTGTTCTGCTTTTGCTGTACGGCATTCGCAATGATCACATTCCTCCTACTCTACTGATTCCACTAGCTTCCCAGTAGATTCTATTAAGATGCTGTCTTAAAGAAAAAGTGGAAATTTTTAAGTGGGAGACCTGTCATCACCAGGAAGCCTTCCTTGAATGCCTCAGCATTTCTACAAGTCTCATTTCTTCCGGAAATACTACAATATTGAAATATTCTCACTGGCATGCCTAAAATATCAACTCTTTTGTGAAGCCTTCCAGACTATCACCATTGCAATTTCTCTCTGCTTCCTCCTCCGACAGTGCTAAACCATCTCTATTATGCTACTTGTCAGAGTCCACCTCCAGTCATGGTCCAGTCTTGTAGTGCTAATAGTACTGTTGTTTGTTGGTGGTGTCAACTCTCCAATTGAGTTCCTTAAATGGGCACCATCTTTTTCTATTTTTCATAGCCCAGCATTGGTACTAAATATATTTAATTCTTTGAGCATAAGAATCTACGTTTATTCTATGTGTTTCCCAGTGCCTAGCAATATGGTTGGATGTAAAGTAGGAATTGAATATATCTTGAATGAGCAAAGGGAAAATAGAGAGTTTCTATTTGTCACATTACCTTCTAAATAAAAAAAAATGTATAGTCAGTTTCTCTGGCCTTTGTAGCTTCATGAATTTCCCTTCATAAGGAAGGTTTATATTTTTGTCAAAAGAATTTCTCTAGGATGTACATGAAGCTTACTGAGGCTGAGCTTTCTCTTTCAAGCAGCAAAGGCCAAGTCAGCAGGGAGACTCCTGCCACCCACCCCAGCCTACTCCAAACTTCATGCAATTTTTATTAGCCCTCTTCTAGCCAGCCAACTCAGTATTGCGCT
This sequence comes from Macaca thibetana thibetana, assembly GCF_024542745.1. Classification (NCBI taxonomy): domain Eukaryota; kingdom Metazoa; phylum Chordata; class Mammalia; order Primates; family Cercopithecidae; genus Macaca; species Macaca thibetana. Next base: position 29,040,807 of record NC_065583.1, on the reverse strand, counting down.
TACATACAAATTCAACCCTCTGGCGTCTGATGAATAAAATCGGGCTATAACTCCGTGGCCAGATATACTTGTGGCAGGGGAGGGATTCAAAAGACATCCAGCTGTGCATCTACTCAGATTTCCTCAGTGGGGCATCCTTCCCATTTCAGTGCCCCTCAGTAATTAGCCCAATGCCATTTGCTCACCTAGAGTGTCTTTGCAGTGGGAGGCAGCAGGATAGAATGACAGGAATACCAGACTTGAAATCAGGAGACCTGCTCTAATATTTACTAACTTTTCCATTTGTCTCAATGTTTCTGACTGCAAAATGGGAATTAAAAATCACTTCAATAGCCACTGGATTGTTTCTAGAATCAAATGAGAGAAGATGTATGAAAATGTTTTCTAATAGATAATTCTATTTACAAAATAACCTTAAAATGACCTGTCTTTGCAAGATGATAATTAGACAAGTGAAGAAGAGGTGTACAAATAAGAAAATGGAGGAAACAATCCATATGAAACACTTAGCACAGTCCTGGAACCTGGCAAATGCTCAGTATGGCTGAAGTAGTTGCTGCTGCTATCGGTTTTGCTATTATAACCTAGTTTCTTGACTTTACCCCTACCATGCTGATGATCCCAGTTCTAAAATTAGTAATAACTATCAATTTTGGGTGTTTGCTAAATGTCAGAAACTATATAACTGCTTTGAAAACATTTTCTCATTTAGTGCTGGTATCAAATATCCCCTCTCCTCTTTCTCCTCCTATTGTTTTACAAATGAGGAAATTTGTGTTGAGAGAGGTTACGAGTAACTCAGTTTATAAGTAGTCTGAGGTCTGAACATGACAGTCTTAACTCCAGAGGCCTTACACTTATTGCTATGAATTATCGGCCATTGGTGTAATGTAACACTGTAAAAATAAATATAGTGAGGTATCTAGCTAAAACAATTCTGGAATTTTATATTAATCATCTGCCTTTTGATCTGAGCAGTAGAGGATATATCTTTAATTACCTTTGTAAATAAGAAAACTGAGAGAGGCCTAAAATGACTTGATGAAGAAATTGTGCCATTTCACAAAATTTTAGAATTCTTGGAGGTCATCTTGTTTAAACCTGTCATCTTATAGAGGAGACGTTTGTGGGGAGAAAGCATAATCTATTCAACTTTATACATTGAGCTACTAATATCATCAAGGCTAAAATATATTCTCATTTAACCATATTCAAGGACAAATTGACCAGGCATGGAAGCATTATCAGTAGTTACATATCAGATCACATGAACTGATCTGTACAGCTTTGGAATGAGTAAGATTTCTCATCTACTTTAACTCCTTGATTGCATAGAAATATGGTGGTAGTTCAGGTCCTGAAGTAAATTCATGCTATTATTTCTACTGGGAGCAATTTTAGATTGAATCAAAGGTAGCTATTGGAGGATTTACCAGGTTTTTTATTAACACCTGAAATGAAAAGTACAATGCAAATGGATATTTTTACAAGGATACTTGAAGCAAATAGGAGGCCAGTGGGGAAACTGATTTCCTCCTTAAGCTAGAGACACTAGAGGGAGGGGATAGAGGCTCATTGACCTTAGTGTGTCTGCCATTCTTGGGAATGACAGAAATGCTAAGCCTTTGTGATCCAACAATGGGTGCCAATGTTTCGTATGTAGTACAGAAACTATGATTTTTGGGATTTTCTCCCTATTGAAACAAATAAGTATCGGAAAAGCACTTATTTTCAGCAAAATCCTAAGCAACAATTCTTTCCTCATCTAAAATTGTATGCCTTGCCAATGATAGTTTTGAAATCTATTTTTTCTTCTCTTTTCTTTCTCCCAGCAATGACAACCTAATAATGATGATGATACTTAAAAAAATAGTAATAATGACTCATAAAAGCTCTCAGTCACTAGACAGAAAACAAGATGCCAAGTTTGAGGCTCTCGAGATTTGGAAGAAATTATTTTTTTGTCATTGACTTATGTACTTCATCAAAGAGCTTGCTATATAACTTGGCGATGGTTCAGAGAGAAGTCCAATGCACATGAAATGTGGACGTTGAATCCAAAAATGCCACTGTATCTCTTAGTGGAAGAGAAAAATATATACTCAGGCTTGTGACAACCGCTAGACAAAGGATGCATAATAATACTTCTGGGGAGGACTTGTACACAGGCTATTGTGGATGAATAAGTGGAGCTGTCCGTGGAACTGGACAAAAACCAAGAATCTGTGCAAAGCCATCTGGAATATTTAGGCCTTCACAATGGGGGCAATCAGACTTCTTCTAAGAGGACTGATTGCTAGTCTTGTTAACAGGGAGGAGTTAGTGATCAACGTGTTTAATCACAGCCTGACAATAACTTCTAGTAAATAAGGACTTAAGGAAAAACATTTTAGACAAGAATCAGTGTTCTATAGTGTTTGAAAAGTTTTGTGTCTTGCTGCTTCTTTTAAAATCTATAAAAAAAAAAAAAAATCTATCAACCCAGGCAGCTTTTTTTTTTCTTTTCAATGTCTTTTTCTTCATAATAAAATCGTATGGATAAAGGATACTGAAATCTGTAGAGCACAGCAATGTGACTCCATGGAAATGTGTGAGTGGGAATCTATAACACTGTAGGTGACTTTGGTTAGTGCTTATGTTTGGGCAAGAATAGGTAGTTGCATATGTGTAAGTATTTTAACTCAATGAATAAAATTCCATTGTTAGCAGTATCACATTTGAGGGTGATTTAGAAATGTTCCAGGCGCAGATTTAAATTATAATGGAGCTAACTGCAATAACACACATTCCCTGATGTCAGATTACAAAATAATATAAAGTATAACAGGTGACATATTATCTAATACACCTTCAGTACAAGGTAAAACTAATGCCTTTACTGAGAGGTACAGACAGTGTAATAGGAATGTAAATGAGAGAGAGAGACATATATCATATATTTGGTAGAAAAACAAAAATGTGAGATGTAGAAATGACATTTGAGAGGGTCTTTGACAAGCAGACAAGATTTAAATCATCAGTAGTGGGTCATGTCAAGTATTTTTCCTATATAGTAATCTTTTATTTTAACGATATAATCCTTCACTGTATTATGACATACTAAACGATTAAACTAAAGGATGCAAATTGGTGGTTTCAAAATTTTTCAACTAGTACAGGTTTTTTGAGCATTTTGTTACATATACTCTTACAGGTTTTTAAAAGCATTGCAATGAAATAGTGTTTTGTTTAGTAATAGAACAAGTGCTGAGTACATATTTTTGTATACCCAGAAAGCATTGTGATAACTTTATTAACCTTCATACATTTGAATATATGACCTCTGGCCTAAATAGTAATGACTTTATCAGATTTATTTCTTCTGAAGACAGGGCTAATGTGGGCAGAATGAGGAATGGGATGTTTTATGGAAAACAGGAGGCATTAAAAGAAAGTACTTGGCTATGGAAAGGAGGGAATGAGACTCCTTTCTATAGAAGTCATTAGTTCCTCTTTTATAGATAGAAAATTGAAACCCAATTAGAATCACACAGTAAGCCAATGGCTAAACTTGGAAGTTAGTCAGTCAACCACTCAACTTGTCACGTGTTGTTTTTCTTTCTTTTTTTCTTTTTCTTTTTTCTTTTTTTTTTTTTTTGAGACAAAGTCTTGCTCTTGTCTCCCAGGCTGGAGTGTGCTGGCGCGATCTTGGCTCACTGCAACCTCCGCCTCCTGGGTTCAAGTGATTCTCCTGCCTCAGTCTCCCAAGTAGCTGGGATTACAGGCACACGCCACCATGCCTTGCTAATTTTGGTATTTTTAGTACAGATGGGGTTTCACCATGTTGGCCAGGCTGGTCTCAAACTCCTGACCTCGGGTGATCTGCCCGCCTTGGCCTTCCAAAGTGCTTGGATTACATGTGTGAGCCACCACGCCCAGCCCGTGTTGTTTTTCTTACACCCTAATAGAAGCTGTTTTCAAAGACAACTGCCTTCTAAATTTGAATATTCACATGCAGCTCATCCTGACAGGTTGACTTACAGGGACATCTCAGTCTTAGGGCAAAAATGATAATGATATTGATGATGATGGTGATAACTTGAACCAAGCAAGCCATAGAAAAAATGTGATCTGGATCAGTGAAAAAGGATACAGATTTAAAAGCATTAACAAGTTCACAGATTTCTAGTTGTTTAGTTGAATGAAGCACTGGCAGTCTATTAAATTATTTATTCTGGTAATATCTTAATATCTCCTGCTGAAATATACAGAAATATATTTTAATTATTTTTTTCTGAGAGAGAAAAATGTCCTAACTACCTGGCCATTATTTGTGTTTTGTCCTCTGACTAGCAATGTCTTTATTGTTTATCTTTTTTGCAGCAGGAATTTATAATGGATAAGAACATTTGGGTATAGGGGAAAATGCTGACATTAGAGATGAATCATTGAGTAAATTGATACAAATTTATTGTGACTGCAGGTCAGTGTGCTGACATCAATTCTCCCAAGAAAATTTATTTTATCAAAATACAAATTAATGAAGAAAAATTTTCTATTTTCTTCCCTTTGAAGAAATTATTCCTGGTCCTTCTTATATAGAGTGCTGAATATTTTTGAAAGTAATTATTCCTCAGGAAAATAAGCTTTGGATAACTTCATGAGTTGTGAAAAAATGCTAATGAAGAATATCTGATTTTCTGGCTACAAGTAAGACATTTTCCTTTTGTGAGACTGATGTTCAGAGTGGACTAAAGCATGCACAGTTTGAGCTTAATAGCACTTAAATATATTTGCATAATATTTTATGTCAGTGGTTGTCAAACTTTATAGTGTATCAGAATAACCAAGAGGGCATGTTAAAATGATACTGCAAACTGCCAGCCCCTGCACCTCTCCCCCCGCATTTCTGATTCAGTAAGTCAGGGGTGGAGTATGAAAATTTTCATTTCTAATAAGTTCCCAGGTTGTGCTAATGCTACTGACTCAAGGACTACATGTTGAGAAAATGTTTTACACTGTGCTTTAAAATTTTCTTTCACAGTAATCATCAGGTTTGTTTGTCAGATAAGCTACATGAAATAGGAGAGGCTGGCAAAATTTCTTATATGTTATGCATGGTAAAAGGGGAGCTGAACTAATTTGCCAAAGTTTGTATGGTAAATCAGTGTTGAAGAACATACTGAAATCCATCTTCTAACCCGTAGAGTTGGCTTTAATGATGCAAAATCTTTTTTAAATGAGGCCCACGTGATGAGGCTAAGAAACAGGATATGAGATGATCTTTATTTGCAAGTAGGATAAGATATAAATTACATATGAACTCTTTTGCCCTGCGATGTGGTTTGGCTATGTCCCCACCCAAATCTCACCTTGAATTTTAGCTCCCATAATTCCCATGTGACATGGGAAGAACCTGGTGGGAGGTATTGAATCATGTGGGCAAGTCTTTCTCATGCTGTTCTTGTGATAACGGATAAGTGTCTTGAAATCTGATGGTTTTATAAAGGGGATTTCCCCTACACAAGCTCTCTTGCCTGCTGCCATGTGAGATATGACTTTGCTCCTCATTCACCTTCTGCCATGATTGTGAGTCCTCCCAGCCATGTGAAACTCTGAGTCAGTTAAACTTCTTTTCTTTATAAATTACCCAGTCTCAGGTATGTCTTTATTAGCAGCATGAGAACAGACTAATACAGTAAATTGTTACCAGTAGAGTGGGGTGCTGCTGTAAAGATACCTGAAAATGTGGAAGTGACTTTGGAACTGGGTAACAAGCAGAGGTTGGAGCAATTTGAAAGGTTCAGAAGAAGACAGGAAGATGTGCAAAAGTTTGGAACTTTCTAGAGACTTGTTGAATGGCTTTGACCAAAATGCTGATAGTGATATGGACAATGAAGTCCAGGATGAGGTGGTCTCAGATGGAGATGAGGAACTTGTTGGGAACTGAGTAAAGATCTCTCTTGCTATGCATAGAGACTGGTAGCAATTTGCCCCTGCCCCAGAGATCTATGAAACTTTTAATTTGAGATAAATGATTTAGGGTATCTGGCAGAAGAAATTCCTAAGCAGCAAAGCCTTCAAGAGCAAGCAGAGCATAAAAGTTTAGAAAATTTGCAGCCTGATGATGCAATAGAAAAGAAAACCCATATTTTGAAGAGAAATTCAAGCTGGCTGCAGAAATTTGCATAAGTAACAAGGAGCCAAATGTTTACCACCAAGACAATGGAAAAAATGTCTCTAGGGCATGTTAAGAGACTTTCATGGCAGGGCCACCCATCACAGGCCTGGGGGCCTAGTAGGAAAAAATAACCATTGCATGTGCCTGGGCCAGGGTGCCTCTGCTACGCAGCCTAGAGACTTGGTGCCCTGCATCCCAGCTGCTCCAGCCATGGCTAAAAGGGGAAAAAATACAGCTTGGGCCATGGGTTCAGAGGGTGCAAGCCCCAAGCCTTGGCAGCTGTCATGTGGTGTTGGTCCTGTGGTGCACAGAAGCCAAAAATTGATGTTTGGGAACCTTCACCTATATTTCAGAAGATGTATGGTAATGCCTGGATGTCCAGTCATAAGTTTGCTGCAAGAGTGGGGCCTTCATGGGAACCTCTGACAGGGCAGTGCATAAGGGAAATGTGGGGTTGGAGCCCCCACACAGAGTCCCCACTGGGGTACTGCCTAGTGGAGCTGTGAGAAGAGGGCCACCATATTCCAGACCCCAGAATGGTAGATCCACTGACAGCTTGCACTGTGCACCTGGAAAAGCCACAGACACTCAATGACAGCCCATGAAAGCAACCAGGAGGGGAGCTGTACCCTGCAAAGCCACAGGGGTGGAACTGCTTTGGGAGCCCACCTCTTGCATCAACCTGACCTGGATGTGAGATATGGATTCAAAGGAGATTATTTTGCAGCTTTAAGATTTGACTGCCCCACTGGATTTCGGACTTGTATAAGGTCTGTAGCACCTTTGTTTTGGCCAATTTCTCCAATTTGGAGCAGGTGTGTTTATCCAATGCCTATAGCCCCATTGTATCTAGAAAGTAACTAACTTGCTTTTGATTTTACAGGCTCATAGGCAGAAAGGACTTTCCTTGTCTCAGATGAGACTTTGGACTGTGGACTTTTGAGTTAATGCTAAAACGAGTTAAGACTTTGGGGGACTGTTGGGAAGGCATGATTGGTTTTGAAATGTGAAGACATGAGCTTTGGGAGGGGCCAGGGATGGAATGATATGGTTTGGCTGTGTCCCCACCCAGATCTCATCTTGAACTGTATCTACCATAATTCTCATGTGTCATGGGAGGGACCAGGTGGGAGGTAATTAAATCATGAGAACAAGTGTTTCCCATGCTGTTCCATTGATAGTGAATAAGTTTCACAAGATCTGATGTTTTATAAAGGGGAGTTCTCCTACACAAGCTCTCTTGCCTGCTGCCATGTAAGATGTAACTTTGCTTCTCATTCACCTTCTGTCATGATTATGAGGCCTCCCCAACCATGTGGAACTATGAGTCAATTAACCCCCTTTCCTTTATAAATTATCCAGTCTCAGGTATGTCTTTATTGGCAACATGAGGACAGACTAATATACCTGGCATTCAAGGTTTTCTTGACCTATCTCAATCTTTTTGTTTTATCTCCAAATTACCTCTATTCTAGTCTCAAACTGAGCATTCCTTAAATAGGCAGATGATTTTCAGCTTTCAAATAGGAAGATACCCAAAGTATTTCCTCCATCTCTTCTCAATAAAATTGTATCTCAGCATTCAGTTAATATGCTACCTCTTCCATAGAACTTCCCATGTCTTTTCTAGTCTTACCCCCTTGTTCACACAGTAAGTACTATGTAAGTATGTACCAAATAAGTGAATAAAAGCACATCATTGTGGAAGAAAAATATTAAGCTTTTATTTGATTTGAGAGGAGGTACACAGACAAATGGGAGAAGCGAGTGGTAAGTTTTCCATATTTCATAGTCCTTTGCTTGTCATTTATTTTCTATTTTTGTGTTTAATTTTTAATAGAACATACAATAAAATTTACCTTTATTATGTGTATGGTTCTATGAGCCTATGTTTAGATTCATGTAACTATTGCCAAAATCAGTATATATAACAGTCCTATTACATTATAAAATGCCCTCATATTATCCCTTTGTACTTACACCTTCCCTAAACTCCTAATCCCTGGCAACCACTGATCTGTTGTGTCACTATAATTTAATCTTTATAAGAATGATATACAAATGAAATTGTATACAATATAAGCTTTAGAGACTGGCTTCTTTCATTCAGTATATCTTTGATATTCATTTGATTTGTTGACTATATCAGTAGTTTTATTTTTTATTTTTACTTTTTAAAAAAAATTTAGTAGTACTCCACTGTATGGATGAAACAAAGTTTATTCACCTACTGAAGAACATTTGGATTTTTTATTCTTTGGTGATTGTGAATAGAGCTCCTATAAACATTTGTGTACAGATTTGTTTTTGTGAATGTAAGTTTTCATTTCTCTAGGGTAAATATCCAGGAGTGGGATTTATGGGGCATATGGTAAATGTATGTTTAACTTAAGAAACTGAAAAATGGATTTCAAGTGACTGTATTATTTTTCATCCTCACCAACCTTATATGAGAATTGTGGTTGTTTGCCATCCTCATCAGCACTTGGTGTTCTTAGTATTTTTAATTTTAACCATTCTAAAAGACATAAAGTGATATCTCATTGTAGTTTTAACTTGTGTTTCCATAACAGCTATCAGTCTTTTGTGTGCATGTTTGTCATCCATATATCCTCTTTGTGAAATATCCATTATTTTGATATTTGACTGTCTTTTTGTGTTTTCAGATTTGGGGTCTCCTTCTGTTGCCTAGGCTGGAGTGCAGAGGTGAGATAATGACTCACTGCAACTTCAAACTCTTATGCTCAAGTGATTCTCCCACGTCAGCCTTCTGAATAGCTGGGATTACAGATGCTAGTCATGATGCCCAGCTAAGTTTTTTAGTTTTGTAGATATGTAGTCTTACTATGTTGCCCAGGCTGGTCTTGAACTTCTGGCCTCAAGCAATGCTCCCTCCTCAGCCTCCCAAAAATGCTGGGATTGCAGGCATGAGCCACCACACCTGGCTGACTCATTGGGCTGTTTGTTTTCTTACTGTTGAGTTTAGAAAGTTCTCAGTATATTCTGTATTTAAGTTGTTAGATGTGTAATTTGCAGTTGTTACCTCCCAGCTTAATCTTCTCATAGTTCCCTATGCAGAACAGAAGTTGTTAATTTTTATGAAGTAACAATTTGTCCATATTTTCTTCTATGAATCATGCATCTAAAGTTGTGTAGTAATTCTTTGCTAAGAAAGGAGATTAGTGGATGGCTAGAGCTAAATGATGAGGAGGAATGGGAAAGGTTGCAAATAGGTATAAAATTTTTTATGCTGGTGAAAATGTCCTAAAATTAGATTGTAGAAAGAGTTTCAAACTCTGTGAACATACTAAAATTCTTCAAATTGTGTACCGTGGGTAAATTTTATGTAAATAATATATCATAAATTTATATATTATAGCTCTATAAAACTAATAATCAGTGATTACTAATATATCAATATTATTTAATTTAAAAATAATTCATTCAACTATATAAATAACATTATTTTTAAAACAAGCTGTTTCATCTAAGATGATAAAGATTTTCTCCTGCGTTTTCTTCTGAAAGAAAAATAGTTTTATATTGTACATTTAGACCCATAATCCATTTTGGGTTAATTTTTATATAAGATGTAAGATTTAAGTTAAGGTTTTTTTGTTTGTTTGTTTGTTTTTTTGGTAAATGGTTGCCCAGTTGCTTTAACATTATTCATTGAAAAAAACTCTTCTTTCATTGATTTGCCTCTGCACCTTTGTCGAGAATCAGCCATATTTGTGCTGATACGCTTCCGGATTCTTTGTTTTGTTCCATTGGTCTATACTTTTGTCAATACCTTGCTGTCTTGATTACTGTAGCTCCATAATAAGCTTAAAATCTGCTAGTGTGATTTCTCTGACTTTATTTTTTTAGTTCAAATTTATGTTGGCTGTCTTTGTTTCTGTATCTTTTCATGTAGGTTTTAAAATAAGCTTCCTTTTATCTATAGGCAATTCTGCTGAGATTTATTTGGTATTGTGTTGTCTATAGGTCAATTTGGGGAAAATTAACATCTTTATAGGATACGTCTTCCAATCCATAAACATGCTATCTTTCTCCATTTACCTACATTTTCTTTGATTTATCAGCATTTTGTAGTTTTCAGCATACAGATATTGCACATGTTTTATTATATTTATACATAAGTGTATTATTATTTTGGAACTTTTCTGCATTAAAAACTTCTGTTTTCAGTTGCTCATTCTTAATATGTAGAAATGCTATTGATTTTTGTGTGTTGATCTTGTATCCTGTGACCTGGCTAAAATCAATTATTATTTCTAAGAAATTGTTACGGATCCTGAGAATTTTCTCAATTATCTTCCTTTACAATGTACATCACTTTTATTTCTTATTCTTAGGTTATTTCACTGACTAAGACTTCTAGGATGATGTTGAAGAGAAGTGGTGAGAGTAGATATCCTTGCTATATTCCCAATCTGAGGGGGAAAACATTCTATGTTTTACCATTATATATTAGGGTAGTGGTAGGCTTTACAATTTTTTATTTTTATTTTTTATACCTTCTGTTAGGATGAGGAAGTTTTCTTCTATTTTTACTTTACTTAGACTGTTAGCATGAATGGATGATGATTTTTAAATGCCTTTTCTGTGTCAATTTTATTCTGTAGGTTTTTTTCCCTTTGGACTGTTAATATAGTAGATTACATTGAATTATTTTCAAATATGGCAACCCAAATGCATTCCTGTGACAAGGCCCACTCACTTGTGGTGCACCTTTCTTTTTATATATTATTGAATTGGCTTTGTTAATATTTGATACAGGATTTTCATGTGTATGCTCATCCGAATTACTGATTTTTAATTTTCTTTCCCTGGACTGTCATTGCCTGTAGTCAGTATTAAGGGTAATAAAGATCTTACAGGATAAATAGAAAAGTGGTAGCCTTATCTTCAGTTTTCCAGAAATAATATGTAAAATTGATATTATCTGCTTTTTAATATTTGGTAAATTCACCGGTGAAAACATTTGGGCCTGGGAATTTTTTTCTAAAGAGTTTCAACTATGAATTCATTTAAAAAATAGTTAAAAAGCTATACAGGTTATCTATTTCATTTATTTGGTAATTCATGTTTTCTGGGGAATGGGTCAGTTTTATTTACATTTATGAATTTATGTATATAGAGGTCTTTGTATTATTTCCCTGTTTTAAGTTATTTTGATGTCTTTAGTCTGTACTGCCATTTCCTCTTTGATTCCAAACAATTTGTAAACTCACTTTTAGTGTCCTTTATTTTATCTTTGTTTTATATTTCATTGACTTTGTTCTTACCTTTATTTCCTTCTTTATGCTTACTCTTAATATTCTTAATTTTTTTTAGTTCCTTAAATAGAAGTTTGGATTTTTGATTTGAGACCATTTTCCTTTTCCAATGTAAGCATTTAATGCTACACACTTAACTCTTAGCCCAGCTTTAGCTGAATTGCATAACTTTTGCAACGTCTTACTTTCATTTTTGAGAGTATGCTAAGTTCCCACTTACCATTGTTTGTTCACAGTATTTTCTAATATCCTTGATTCATGAGACTGATTCATGAAGTATTTACAAATATTATTTTTTTAAATTATACTTTAAGTTCTGGAGTACATGTGCACAACATGCAGGTTTCATTTCTAAGTGGATATTTTTCTGTTATTCAGTAATTTAATTCTAGTTTACTTCTATTATAGTCATAGAAAATGTTTCATATGATTTTAATTCTTTAAACTGACTAAGCCTGAGATATGCCTATTTTGATGAATGTTCTGTGTGTGCTTGAAAAGAATGTGTTCTGCTGCTCTTGGATAAAGAGTTTCAAAGTTGCAGTGAGATTCATTCAATTGACTGATGATGTCCAATTCTTCTGTATTCTAACAAATTATGGTCTATTAGTTCTATTACTAAGAGAAAACTGTTGATGTCTCCAACAATAATTGCAAATCTGTTTTTTCAGTTGTATGAACTTTTGCTTCATGTCTTTTAAAAGTTCTGTTATTTAGTGTGTATATAATTAGGATTGTTATTTCTTGCTGATGACTAGCCCTGTTATCATTATGGTCCTCTTTTTTCCTGTTAATTTTCTTTGCTCTGATGTTTAATTTGTTTGATACTAATATAACCTCTCTAGCCTGCTTTTAATTAATGTTTGTGCAGTATATGTATTTTTCATCCTTTTGATTTTAACTTTTCTATTTCATTATATTTGAAGTATGTTTTTTGTAGATATAGTAATTCTTTTATATACATTCTGACAATCATTGATTTTTCTTTTTAAAAAAATTCTAACTTTTAGGTTCATTGGGTACATATGCAGTTTTGTTATATAGGCTAATTGTGCATTGCAGAGGTTCAGTATACAGATAATTTTGTTACCCAGGTAATTAGCATAGCACCCAATACATGGTTTGTCAATCCTCATGCTCCTCCTACCCTCTACCTTTGAGTTGGCTCCAGTGTCTACTGTTCCCTTCTTTAGGTCCATGTGTACTCTGTTTAGCTCCCACTTATAAGTGAGAACATGAAGCATTTGGTTTTATGTTCCTGTGTTAATTTGCTTAGAAAAATGGTCTCCAGCCCATCCATGTTGCTGAAAAGGCCATGATCTCATTTTTTCATAGCTGCATAGTATTCCACGGTATATATGTACCACATTTTCTTTATCTAGTTCACCATTGATGGACATTTAGGTTAATTCCATGTCTTTGCTATTGTGAATAGTGTTACGGTGAACATACACATTCATGTGCCTTTATGGTAGAATGATTTATATTCCTTTGGGTATATAATCAATAGTAGAATTGCTGGGTTGAATGACAGTTCTATTTTAACTTCTTCAAGAAATTTCAGACTGCTTTCCACAGTGGCCGAACTAACTTAAATTACAACTTAGCCATGTATAAGCATTCCCTTTTCTCTGCAACCTGCCAGCATTTGTTTTTTTTGACTTCTTAGTAATAACCATTATGACTGGTGTAAGACAGTATCACACTGTGGTTTTGATTTGCATTTCCCTAATGATTGATATTGAGCATTTTGTTTCCATACGCGTTGGCCACATGCATGTCTTCTTTTGGGAAGTGTCTGTTCATGTCTTTTACTGAGTTTTCAATGGGGTTATTTGTTTTTTGTTTGTTGATTTGTTTGAATTCCTTATAGATTGTGGATATTGGACCTTTGTCAGACGCATAGTTTGCAAATATTTTCTCCTATTTTGTAGGTTATCTTTTTGCTCTTTTGATAGTTTATTTTGCTGTGCAGAAGCTCTTTAATGAGGTCCCACTTACCAATTTTTGTTTTTGTTGCAATTGCTTCTGGAGTCTTTGTCATGATGTCCTTGTCTGAGCCAATGTCCAGAATGGTATTTCCTAGATTTTCTTCTAGAATTTTTATAGTTTTATGTTTTACATTTAAGCCTTTAATTAATCTTGAGTTGATTTTTGCGTATTATAAAAAGTAGGGATCTGGTTTCATTCTTCTATATGTGGCTAGCCAGTTATCCCAGCAGCATTTATTGAATAGGGAGTCCTTTTTCCATTGCTTGTTTTTCTTGACTTTGACAAAAATAAAGTGGTTTTAGATATGCAGCTTCATTTCTGGTTCTCTAAGCTGTTCCATTGGTCTATGTGTCTGTTTTGTACCATGTTGTTTTAGTTACAGTAGTCTTGTAGTATGGTTTGAAGTTGTGTACTGTGATGCCTCCAGCTTTCTTTTTGCTTAGGATTGCTTTGGCTCTTTGGACTCTTTTGGTTCCCTATGAATTTTAGATGTTTTTTTCTAAATCCAAAAAATGTCTTCAGTAGTTTGATAAGAATAGCATTGAATCTATATGTTGCTTTGGGCAGTATGGCTGTTTAACCATATTGATTCTTCCTATCCATAAGCATGGAATGTTTTTTCATTTGTTTGTGTCATCTCTGATTTCTTTCAGCAGTGTTTTGTAATTCTCATTGTAGAGGTCTTTCAGCTCCCTGGTTAGCTGTATTCTTAGGTATTTTATTCTTTCTGTGACTATTGTAAATGGGATTCCATTCTTGATTTGGCTCTCAGCTTGGACATTGTTGGTGTATAGGAATGCTATTGATTTTTGTACTGTGATTTTGTATACTGGAACTTTGCTGAAGTTGTTTATCAGTTCTAGGAGCTCTTGGGCAGAGACTATGGAGTTTTCTAGGTATAGAAATATATCATTTGCAACAGTTTGACTTCCTCTCTTCCTATTTGGATGTTTTTTTATTTATTTCTCTTGTCTAATTGCTCTGTCTGGGATTCCCAATATTATATTAACTAGGAATAGTGAGAGAGAGCATCCTAGTCTTGTTTCCCATCGCAAGAGGAATGCTCCAAACTTTTGCTTGTTCGGTGTGATGTTGGCTATGGGTTTGTCATAGCTGGCCCTTATTATTTTGAGATATGTTCCTTTAGTGCCTAGTTTGTTGAGGGTTTTTAACGAGGTATTGAATTTTATCAAAAGCCTTTTTATCAATAACCATGTCTATTTAGATGATTATGTGATTTCTGTTTTTAGTTTGGTTTATGTGGTAAATTATATTTATTGATTTATGTATGTTGAACCAATCTTGCATCCCATGAATAAAGCCTACTTGATTGTGGTAGATTAGTTTTTTGATTTGTTACTATATTTGGTTTGCTAGTATTTTGTTGAGGACTTTTGCATGTATGTTCATCAGGGATATTGGCCTGAAATTTTCTTTTTTTGTTTTGTCCCTGCCAGGTTTTGGTGTGAGAATGATACTAGCCTCATAGAATGAGTTAGGGAGGAATCCTTCCTTATCAGTTTTTTGTAAGGGTTTCAAAAGAATCAGTACCAGCGCTTCTCTATTTTATTATTATTATTTTTTGAGACAGGGCCTTACTCTGCAACCAAGGCTCGAGTACAGTGGCATGAACGTGGTTCAGGGCAGCCTTGGCCTTCTGGGCTCAAGCCATCCTCCCACTTCAGCCTCCCAAGTAGCTGGAAAAACAGCCATGCCCCACTAGACCTGGATATTTAAAATTTTTTTTTTTTTTTTTTTTTTTTTTTTGTAGATATAGGGTGTTGTCATATTGCCCAGGCTAGTCTCTAACTCTAGGGCTCAAGTGATCATCCTCACCCAGCCTCCAAAAGTGCTAAGATTATAAGCATGAGCCACCCAGCTCTTCTTGATACAAGTGGTAGAATTTGACTGTGAATCCATTTTGTCCAGGCCTTTCTCTGGTTGGCAGGTTTTTCTTTTTCTTATCTTTTCTCTCTCTGTTTTTTTTTTTTTTTTTTTTTTTTTTTTTTTTTTTTTTTTTTTTTGAGACAGAGTCTTATTCTATTGCCCAGGCTGGAGTGGAATGGCACTATCTTGGCTTACTGAAACCTCCCCTTTCCAGGTTCAAGCAATTCTTCCACCTCAGCCTCCCGAATAGCTGGGATTACAGACACCTGCCATCCTGCCCTGCTAAGTTTTGTGATTTTGTAGAGATGGGGTTTCACTATGTTGGTCAGGCTGGTCTTGAACTCCTGACCTCAGGTGATCTGCCCTCCTCAGCCTCTCAAGGTACTGGGATTACAGACGTGAGCCACTGTGCCCAGTCACAGTCTTTTCATTACTGATTCAATTTTGGAATTTGTTATTGGTCTCTTCTGGATTTCCATTTCTTCCTGTTTGAAGCTGGAAAGGTTGTATGTTTCCAGGAATTTATTCATTTATTCTAGATTTTCTAGTTTGCATGCATGGAAATATTCATAATAGTTTCTGAGGATTTTTTTTTTTTTTTGTATTTCTGTGGGTCTCCTCACATGTGAGATGGGTCTCTTGAAGACAGCATACAGGTGAGTCTTGTTCCATGTCCAATAGTCACTCTGTGCCTTTTGAATGGGGTGTTTAACCTGTTTACTTTAAGGTTAATATTGATATGTTTTGATTTGATCCTGTCATCGTGTTGTTAGCTGGTTGTTATATAGAATTTATTGTGTATTTGCTTTATAGTGTTGATGGTCTATGTACTGGAGTGGGTTTTTGTGGTGGTTGGTAACAGTCTCTGATTTCCATACTTAGCACTCTCTTAAGGACCTCTTGTAAGGAATGCCTGGTGGTAATGAATTCCCTTAGCATTTGCTTGCCTGAAAATGAATTTATTTCTCCTTTTTTATGGAGCTTAGTTTGGCTGGATATGAAGTTCATGGTTGAAATTTCTTTTGTTTAAGGATGCCGAATATAGGCCCTCAATCTCCTCTGGCTTGCAGGGTTTCTGCTGAAAGGTCTGCTGTTAGCATGATGGGGTTCCCTTTGTAGGGTGATCTCCCTCTTCTCTCTGGCTGCCTTTAATATTTTTTCTTTAATACTAATCTTGGAGACTCTCATAACTATTTTTCCCGGGGAGAGTTGTCTCGTATCTCACAGGAGTTATCTGAATTTTCTGAGTTTTTATGTTAACCTCTCTAGTGAGGCTGGGAAAATTTTCATGGACAATATCCTCAAATATATTTTCTAAGTTGTGTGCCTCTCTCCCTCTCAGGAACACCAATGAGTCATAGATTTGGTTTCTTTACATAATCCCATATGTCTTGGAGGTCTTTTTCATTTTTTAAAATTATTTTTCTTTATTTTTGTCTGAGTTAATTTGAAGAACTGGTCCTTGAGCGCTGAGATTATTTTCTCAGTTTTTTTCTATTCTGCTGTTGATACTTTCAATTGTGTTATAAAATTCTTGTGAATTATTTTTAGCTCTATCTTCTTGGTTTGGTTCTTTTTTAAAATGGCTATTTCATGTTTCATTTTTTTGAATTATTTTACTGGATCCTTTAGATTACTTGGAATAGGTTTTAGTTTCTCCTAAATCTCGGTGGTCTTTGATGTCATCCAGATTCTGAATTCTATCTCTGACATTTCAGTCATTTTCTTCTGGTTGACAACCATTGTTGGGGAGCTAGTGCAGTCATTTGGAGGAAAGGAGATACTCTGGCTTTTAGCATTGTCAGAGTTCTTCTACTGGTTCATTCTCATCTGTGTGGGCTGATGTTCCTTTACCTGTGGTGTAATTTGAGTATAGTCAGTTGACTTCTTTTCTGGATGTTTGTAGAGGACTGAGGATTTGTGCAGGGTCTTTATTTGTGACTAAATTCTTGTCCTTGGTTTCACAGGGGGACATAGCAAAGTATTTTTGGTTTTGAAGTTTGGGCTGGGATGCAGTAGATGGCCTTTACATGTAATGGCTAGTAGGTAGGCTGTTGCTCAGTCACAAGGCTCTTCTGTGTCCTTGTGTTTATGGCCATGCTCTCTCTCCATGCTCTGAGTATGAGCTCCTCTCCCACTTGAGTGCTGGCTGCACATCTTGGTTTGGCACTTCCAGGCTGCATACAGAAGCCCTGGGGCAAGCTCAGGCTTCATGTTTCCTCTTCAGCTTGGGGACAGCAGGGGTGGGAACCTTGGCAGTGGCAATGGCAGAGGGCCTTTCACTTGTCTCTTGGCACTCCACCCCAGAGAACCACCGCCAATTGGAACAATCTTCTTGGGGTTGGGTGGCTGCATTGTGGGCCTAAGCCAGGGGCCCAGCCTGGTGATAAGCAGAGGAAGGTGGGGGGCTTGCAGGGGCTCAGAGGGAAGACAGACTGGCCTTTTTTCCACAGGGCACCTGCAGCATGCTGGAGATGCCAGTAAATCACTGAGGGTCTTTGTTCCTTCTCCAGTCCAAGGGCAGCAAGGGCAGTTCCACTGCAGTTGCAGAGGCCTTTCAGTTGCCTCTGGGAGCTCCATCTCAGAGAAACACAGAGCCACTGCCAATGGGAAGGTTCAGTCATGGGTGGTGTGGCTGTGCTGTGGACAGAGCTGGGGGCCCTGCTTGGTGAAGGGTAGTGGGTAGGGGCTCACAGTGAAGAGAGACTAAGCTCCTCTCTGTATGGCAGCTGTGGCATATTAGAGGTACCAGCGAAGTGGCCAGGCCCTTAGTTCCTTCCCCAGCCCAAGAACAATATGGGTGGTACCTCTATAGCTGCAATGGCAGAGGGGCTGTGGATTGACTCTGGGCTTTTCTTCCCAGAGAAAGGCAGAGCTGCCATTGACTAAAGTATGTAGACAGGGGTAGGGCAGCTGTGCTGGGGGCCCAGGTTGAGAGACCCCGGGCAGTTAGGAGTAACAGGGGCAGGGACCCTTGTGGAAAACACTCTGACTGCATTTTGGAAGGCATCTATGCTGTCCTGGAGGCCGGTAATTGTCCATAAGTTCTTCATTCCCCACCAAGCCTGAGGGCAGCGGGGTGGGAGAGAAGAGAGGGGCAAAAATGTCAGGCCTGTCTTTTACCTCTGAGCTCTGTCCCTTGGAAATGCAAAGCTTCTGCTGGCCCCAGAGTTCAGTGAAGAATGGAATGTCTGTGCTGGGATACAAGGTTGAGTGGCCCTGCACAGTGAAGATTAGCAGGGGTAGAAACTCAGCAATCACTGATTTTCAACTGCTGTGATTAAGCCTTTAAACATAATTATTAACATATTTGGATTTAGATTTGTTATTTTCTTGTGTGTTTTCTGTTTCCCATTTATTTGGTTTCTCTCTACTCTCTTCCCTATCTTTCATATTATTTTGAACATTTAAACAATTCTACTTTATCTGCTTTATTTTAAAACTATCTCATCCTATCATTTTGATAATTGTTTCTCTAGGGATTACAAATGCAAATACTTAATTCTTTTATTTAGAATCAGTATTTTACCACCTCAAGCATAATGTTCAAACCTTACACTTTGATATAAGTTTCTTTTATGTTGCAGTTTTCTTATATATTGTGTATACATCTGCTGGGAACCCTATTAGACAATGTTATAATTTTTACTTTCAGTACTCAAATATATTTACTAAAACAGGTGATAGACTAGATTTGGCTCATTGACTATAGTTTGCCAATACCTTTTCTATAAACTGGATTGTAATGGAGGAAAAAAGACACAGAATAACAAATTATACAATCTAAGAACATTAGTGGCTACTATAGGAGTGCTGAAGATGAGTTATCTAACCTAGCACAATAGTGATGCTTAAGAAAGTCTTCCTAGAGGAGGTCGTGTCTGAGATATGTCCTGAAGTGAAAGTGAAATTAAATGAGGAGGCCAGGCTTGGTGGCACACACCTGTAATCCTAGCACTTTGGGAGGCTGAGGTGGGCAGATCATGAGATCAGCTGTTTGAGATTAGCCTGGCCAAGATGGTGAAACCCCATCTCTATTAGAAATACAAAAATTAGCTGAGAATGGTGGTGGGTGCCTGTAGTCCAAGCTAGTCGGGAGGCTGAGGCAGATACTCTCTTGAACCTGGGAGGTGGAGATTGCAGTGAGCCAAGATCATGCCACTGCACTCCAGCCTGGGTGACAGAGTGAGACTCCGTCTCAAAAAAAAAAAAAAAAAAAAAAAAAAAGTTAAATGAGGAATGATTAGAGAGAAAAGGGAGGCATTAAGAGGGCATATTCTTAGGAGAAAATAACGTGACCAGAGTACAAAGATATGTGCAGAGAATTACTCATAGACTTACAATGTTTTCTGAAGAGTAAGTTTTTTGAAGTATGTGTGCTGCTCAAGTGAGAGATGAGGTTAGAAAAGTAGATCAGTAGGGATCCAGTGAAGGTTCTTAGGTGGATAATTAACATGTTCAGGTTTTCATTTTATGTAAATAGTTCTGGTGGCCATGTAGACAGAAGATTTAAAGAAATCCTGGAAGCCATGGCTTTATTAGGAGGCTATCCAGAAGAGGACCTATATCCAGAAACTGGACAGAAGTGAAACGCAAAGAGGGTTGGGGGATAAAATGCGAGAAATATTTAAAAGCCAAAATGAGTGGGATATAATAATTGATTAGACGAATATATTGTATTTGAAGATGAGGGGAAGATAAAAGTCAGAAAATGGAGGAGGTTCCAAGATGGCCGAATAGGAAAAGCTCCAATCCACAGCTCCCAGCATGAGCGACACAGAAGACGGGTGATTTCTGCATTTTCAACTGAGGTACCAGGTTCATGTCACTGGGGCTTGTCAGACAGTGGGTGCAGCCCACAGAGTGTGAGCCAAAGCAGGGTGGGTCATTGCCTCACCTGGGAAGTGCAAGGGGTTGGAGAATTCCCTTTCCTAGCCAAAGGAAGCCATGACAGATAGTACCTGGAAAATCGGGACACTTCCACCCTAATACTGCACACTTTTCCAACAGTCTTAGCAAATGGCACACCAGGATATTATATCCTGTGCCTGGCTTGGAGGGTCCAATGCCCATAGAACCTCACTCACTGCTAGCACAGTAGTCTGAGATTGAACTGCAAGGCAGCAGTGAGGCTGGGGGAGGGGCATCCACCATTGCTGAGGCTTGAGTAGGTAAACAAAGTGGCTGGGAAGCTGGAACTGGGTGTAGCCCACTGCAGCTCAAGGAGGCCTGCCTTCCTCTGTAGATTCCACCTCTGGGGGCAGGGCATAGCTGAACAAAAGGCAGCAGAAACTTCTACAGACTTAAATGTCCATGTCTGACAGCTTTGAAGAGAGTAGTGGTTCTCCCAGCACAGAGTTTGAGATCTGAGAATGGACAGACTGCCTCCTCAAGTGGGTCCCTGACCCCCAAGTACCTAACTGGGAGACACCTCCCAGTAGGGGCCGACTGACACCTCGTAGAGCTGGGCGCCCCTCTGAGACGAAGCTTCCAGAGGAAGGATCCGGCAGCAACATTTGCCATTCTGCGTATTTGCTGTTACGCAGCCTCAACTGGTGATATTAGGCAAACAGGGTCTGCAGTGGACCTCCAGCAAACTCCAACAGACCTGCAGCTGAGGGTCCTGACTATTAGAAGGAAAACTAACAAACATAGAGGACATCCACACCAAAACCCCATCTGTACGTCACCATGATCAAAGACCAAAGGTAGATAAAAACCATGAAGATGGGCAGAAACCAAAGCAGAAAACCTGCAAATTCTAAAAATCAGAGCACCTCTTCTCCGCCAAAGGAATGCAGCTCCTTGCCAGCAACAGAAGAAAGCTGGTTGGAGAATGACTTTGATGAGTTGAGAGAAGAAGACTTCAGATGATTGTTAATAACAAACTTCTCCAAGCTAAAGGAGGATGTTCAAACCCATTGCAAAGAAGCTAAAAATCTTGAAAAAAGATTATATGGATGGCTAACTAGAATAAATGGCATAGAGAAGACCTTAAATGACCTGATGGAGCTGAAAACCATGGCATGAGAACTATGTGATGCATGCACAGGCTTCAGTAGCTGATTCAATCAAGTGGAAGAATAGGTATCAGTGATTGAAGATCAAATGAATGAAATGAAGCGAGAAGTTTAGAGAAAAAAGAGTAAAAAGAAATGAACAAAGCCTCCAAGAAATATTGGACTATGTGAAAAGACCAAATCTATGTCTGATTGGTGTACCTGAAAGTGACAGGGAGAATGAAACCAAGTTGGAAAACACTCCGCAGGATATTATCCAGGAGAACTTCCCCAACCTAGCAAGGCAGGCCAACATTCAAATTCAGGAAATACAGAGAATGCCACAAAGATACTCCTTGAGAAGAGCAATTCTAAGACACATAATTGTCAGATTTACCAAAGTTGAAATGAAGGAAAAAATGTTAAGAGCAACCAGAGAGAAAGGTCAAGTTACCCACAAAGGGAAGCCCATCAGACTAACAGCAGATCTCTTGGCAGAAACTCTACAAGCCAGAAGAGAGTGGGGTCCAATATTCAACACTCTTAAAGAAAAGAATTTTCCTCTGTCTCAAAAAAAAAAAAAAAAAAAAAAAAAAAAAAAAAAAAAAGAATTTTCAGCCCAGAATTTCATATCCAGCCAAACCAAGCTTCATAAGTGAAAGAGAAATAAAATCCTTAACAGATAAGCAAATGCTGAGAGATTTTGTCACCACCAGGCCTGCCTTACAGGAGTTCCTGAAGGAAGCACTAAACATGGAAAGGAACAACAGGTACCAGCCACTGTAAAAGCATGCCAAATTGTAAAGACCATCGAGGCCAGGAAGAAACTGCATCAACTAATGAGCAAACTAACCAGCTAATATCATAATGACAGGATCAAATTCACACATAATATTAACCTTAAATGTAAATGGACTAACTGCTCCAATTAAAAGACCCAGACTGGCAAATTGGATAAAGAGTCAAGACCTATCCATTTGCTGTACTCAGGAGACCCATCTCATGTGCAGAGACACACATAGGCTCAAAATAAAGGGATAGAGGAAGATCTACCAAGCAAATGGAAACAAATAAAAGGTAGGGTTGCAATCCTAGTCTCTCATAAAACAGACC
This sequence comes from Macaca thibetana thibetana, assembly GCF_024542745.1. Taxonomy (NCBI): domain Eukaryota; kingdom Metazoa; phylum Chordata; class Mammalia; order Primates; family Cercopithecidae; genus Macaca; species Macaca thibetana. The sequence goes on along the minus strand of NC_065583.1, from coordinate 29,018,374 downwards.
TTAAATGAACAAAGATCAAAAGAGACAAAGAAGGCCATTACATAATGGTAAAGGGATCAATTCAACAAGAAGAGCTAACTATCTTAAATATACATGCACCCAATACAGGAGCACCTAGATTCATAAAGCAAGTCCTTAGAGACTTACAAAGAGACTCAGACTCCCACACAATAATAATGGGAGACTTGAACACACTGCTGTCAACATTAGACAGATCAATGAGACAGAAAATTAACAAGGATATCCAGGAATTGAACTCAGCTCTGCACCAAGAGGACCTAATAGACATCTACAAAACTCTCCACCCTAAATCAACAGAATGTACATTCTTCTCAGCACCACATCGCACTTATTCTAAAATTGACCACATAGTTGAAAATAAAGCACTCATGAACAAATGTAAAAGAACAGAAATTATACCAAACTGTCTGTCAGACCACAGTGCAATCAAACTAGAACCCAGGATTAAGAAACTCAATCAAAACCGCTCAACTACCTGGAAACTGAACAACCTGCTCCTGAAAGACTACTGGATACATAACGAAATGAGGGCAGGCATAAAGATGTTCTTTGAAACCAATGAGAACAAAGACACAACATACCAGAATCTCTGGGACACATTTAAAGCAGTGTGTAGAGGGAAATTTATAGCAGTAAATGTCCACAAGAAAAATCAGGAAAGATCTAAAATTGACACCCTAACATACAATTAACAGAACTAGAGAAGCAAGAGCAAATACATTCAAAAACTAACAGAAGGCAAGAAATAACTAACATCAAAGCAGAACTGAAGGAGATAGAGACACAAAAAACCCTTCAAAAAATCAATGAATCCAGGAGCTGCCTTTTTGAAAAGATCAACAAAATTGTTAGACTGCTAGCAAGACTAATAAAGAAGAAAAAAGAGAAGAATCAACTAAATGCAATAAAAACGATAAAGGGGATTACACCACCGATCCCACAGAGATAGAAACTACCATCAGAGAATACTGTAAACACCTCTATGCAAATAAACTAGAAAATCTAGAAGAAATGGATAAATTTCTGGACACATACATCCTCCCAAGACTAAACCAGGAAGAAGTTTAATCCCTGAATAGATCAATAACAGGCTCTGAAATTGAGGCAATAATTAATAGCCTACCAAACAAAAAAAGTCCAGGACCAGATAGATTCACAGCCAAATTCTACCAGAGGTACAAAGAGGAGTGGTACCATTGCTTCTGAAACTATTTCAATCAATAGAAAAACAGGGAATCTTCCCTAACTCATTTTATGAGTCCAGCATCATCCTGATACTAAAGCCTTGCAGAGACACAACAAAAAGAATTTTAGACCAATATCCCTGATGAACATCGATGCAAAAATCCTCAATAAAATACTGGCAAACCGAATCCAGCAGCACATCAAAAAGCTTATGCACCACGATCAAGTTGGCTTCATCCCTGGGATGCAAGGCTGGTTCAACATATGCAAATCAATAAACATAATCCAGTACATAAACAGAACCAAAGACAAAAACCACATGATTATCTCAATAGATGAAGAAAAGGTCTTCGACAAACTTCAGCCCTTCATGTTAAAAGCTCTCAGTAAATTAGGTGTTGATGGGACGTATCTCAAAATAATAAGAGCTATTTATGACAAGCTCACAGCCAATATCATACTGAATGGGCAAAAACTGGAAGCATTCCCTTTGAAAACTGGCACAAGACAGGGATGCCCTCTCTCACCACTCCTATTCAACATAGTGTTGGAAATTCTGGTCAGGGCAATGAGGCAGGAGAAAGAAATAAAGAGTATTCAATTAGGAAAAGAGGAAGTCAAATTGTCCCTGTTTGCAGATGACATGATTGTCTATTTAGAAAACCCCATTATCTCAGCCCAAAATCTCCTTAAGCTGATAAGCTACTTCAGCAAGGTCTGAGGATACAAAATCAATGTGCAAAAATCATAAGCATTCCTATGCACCAATAACAGACAAACAGAGAGCCAAATCATGAGTGAACTCCCATTCACAATTGCTTCAAAGAGAATAAAATACCTAGGAATCCAACTTACAAGGGATGTGAAGGACCTCTTCAAGGAGAACTACAAACCACTGCTCAGTGAAATAAAAGAGGACACAAACAAATGGAAGAACATACCATGCTCATGGATAGGAAGAATCAATATCGTGAAAATGGCCATACTGCCCAAGGTAATTTATAGATTCAATGCCATCCCCATCAAGCTACCAATGACTTTCTTCACAGAATTGGAAAAACTACTTTAAAGTTCATATGGAACCAAGAAAAAGAGCCCACATTGCCAAGACAATCCTAAGTCAAAAGAACAAAGCTGGAGGCATCACACTACGTGACTTCAAATTATACGACAAGGCTACAGTAACCAAAACAGCATGGTACTGGTACCAAACAGAGAGCTAGACCAATGGAACAGAACAGAGCCCTCCGAAATAATACCACACATTTACAACCATCTGATCTTTGACAAACCTGACAAAAACAAGAAATGGGGAAAGGATTCCCTATTTAATAAATGGTGCTGGGAAAACTGGTTAGCCATAAGTAGAAAGCTGAAACTGGATCCTTTCCTTCACTTTATACAGAAATTAATTCAAAATGGATTAAAGACTTAAATGTCAGACCTAAAACCATAAAAACCTGAGAAGAAAACCTAGGCAATACCATTCAGGACATAGGCATGGGCAAGGTCTTCATGACTAAAACACCAAAAGCAATGGCAACAAAAACCAAAATTGACAAATGGGATCTAATTAAACTAAAGAGCTTCTGCACAGCAAAAGAAACTACCATCAGAGTGAACAGGTAACCTACAGAATGGGAGAAAATTTTTGCAATCTGCTCATCTGACAAAGGGCTTAGTATCCAGAACCTACAAAGAACTTAAACAAATTTACCAAAAAAAAAAATCAAACAACCCCATCAAAATGTGGGCAAAGGATATGAACAGACACTTCTCAAAAGAAGACATTTATGCAGCCAACAGACACATGAAAAAATGCTCATCATCACTGGTCATCAGAGAAATGCAAATCAAAACCACAATGAGATACCATCTCACACCAGTTAGAATGGCAGTCATTAAAAAGTCAGGAAACAACAGGTGCTTGAGAGGATATGGAGAAATAGGAACACTTTTACACTGCTGGAGGGACTGTAAACTAGTTCAACCATTTTGGAAGATGGTGTGGTGATTCTTCAAGGATCTAGAACTAGAAATACCATTTGACCCAGCCATCCCATTACTGGCTATATACCCAAAGGATTATAAATCATGCTGCTATAAAGACCATGCACACGTGTTTATTGCAGCACTATTCACAATAGCAAAGACTTGGAACCAACCCAATTGTCCATCAATGATAGACTGGATTAAGAAAATGTGGCACATATACGCCATGGAATACTAGGCAGCCATAAAAAAGGATGAGTTCACGTCCTTTATAAGGACATGGATGAAGCTGGAAACCATCATTCTGAGCAAACTATCGCAAGGACAGAAAACCAAACACCGCATATTCTCACTCATGGGTGGGAATTGAACAATGAGAACACTTGGACACAGGGTGGGGAACATCACACACCAGGGCCTGTTGTGGGGTGTGGGGAAGGGGGAGAATAGCATTAGGAGATGTACCTAATGTAAATGAGGAGAAAACACTCCCTGATTTACAGCTTGATAGTACTATGAAGTGATATCAAGAATATTGGTAGGAAAAAGCAATTTAGGGGACAAGATAGAAGTTTAGACAAGTTACATTTCGGGCATCTGTGGGAGATGCAGATAAAGTTGTTCTGGCTGCAATTAAATATCTACAACCAAAGGTTGAAGAAGAAACATGAATGTACACAAGAGGGAGAACTGGATGGGATATTGTATCATGTTATTTTTAAAGACTGGAGGAATGAAGGTGAGGATTGGTGTAGCCGCATGTAATTTACAGTTGGCAGTAGGGAAGCTAGTTGATGCAAATCATACTTGGTGGCCTCAATTTTTTGATGCAATAGAAGACTGGACCATACTTTAAGAGAGATATATGGGCTGCATACTGGGCTTGAAGATAGTGATAAAGACCTGTGTGATTCCCATGAAAAATGGGAAAGTGAACTGATTGCAAAAAAACATGAGGCTCATAAGTAGTTTCAACTCATGAAATTTTAAAGACTCTGATTTTCACAGTGAAATCAATCTTTCCAGTGATGCTAGTCACTTAGAAGGGCAGAGAGAGAAGACTGTAGAATTGAGCCAAGGTTATGGGCTTTCTAAGCAGGTATGGTGCTCAGATGAGGTGGATGACAAGGAGAATGCCAGAAAGGAATGTGCCACAATTCCTGAGCACTTTTATCTTTTCTTCTACTGATGCTTGTATTTTCTCCTGCTTTGTCTACAATACAAAGGGTTTTATGCTGTGACTTAGCATAATCCTCAAGATATTTCTCTCTTCTTTTGTGGTTCTGAGGCAAAGCACAACCCTGCTATTATCTGAGAGATATATATGTGTGTGTGTGTGTGTGTGTGTGTGTGTGTGTGTGTGTGTGTATACACACACATATATATATATTTTTTTCTATTTAAATTTCTTTAAGTCACTTTAATGTCATCTGCTTGAAAACTGCCATGGTATCACAACAAATACTTAGTAACGAGGAATGTGAGTGGTGCCCTCTAGAGTTGGGAAACGAAAAATTTACACAACAGTGAGCAGTAGGCTTGGTTAAACAAATAACATGGTCTTACCTCTGGTAAACAAAACATAACATAAAGGAAGATTGAACTAGTGATTCGACACACCAACTTTTGTTTTATTGACTCCCGTTATTTATTTCCATGCCCATACCTGTAATTCTTTATCGAGAAGATCAGCATTTCTGGAATAAATAGATGAAGTGATTTCTGTTCATTCTATTTCACCTTGGGTTAGATCTTACTTCCACATGGTAGGGGAACTTGTTCCATCTACCTAGCGTGTTTTATTCTGAGGAAACCATTCGTAAACACAAACTGTCCCTTCTTCTTCTTCTTTTTTTTTTTTTTTTTTTTTTTTTTTTGAGACGGAGTCTTGCTCTGTTGCCCAGGCTGGAGTGCAGTGGTGCGATCTCCACTCACTGCAAGCTCCGCCTCCTGGGTTCACACCATTCTCCTGCCTCAGCCTCCCGTGTAGCTGGGACTACAGGCGCCCGCCACCACGCCCGGCTCATTTTTTTAAATGTATTTTTAGTAGAGACGGGGTTTCACCGTGTTAGCCAGGATGGTCTCGATCTCCTGACCTCGTGATCCGCCTGTCTTGGCCTCCCAAAGTGCTGGGATTACAGGCGTGAGCCACCGCGCCTGGCCAAGAGTTGATTCGTAGGTACTATTAAAAACATTAAAGAAAATAAGAAGTCATGCTGCCCTTAAAAATAAAAGATATATTATTCAGCTGCAAATAATAAGAACTAGAAATAACAAAGGTTGAAATTTCAAGTAATTTGAGATCAATATAAAGAAAAACTTTCTAACATTTTTGTCAGACCAAATATAAAATGCATAGTGAGAGCTAATAATTTTTGGTCACTTTACTGGAAATTCTGCAGTTTCTGATAGTCAATTTAATTTAATTTAATTTAGTCAATTTTGATGACTGTGCCACTCTGTACAGCTATAACTTTTCTTAAGAATCTATCCAATATATCTCAAAAGTTAGTCAGCTTTAGAATCCTATGTCTGAATGCAACATAAATGAAAACAGATTCAATGAAAATAATACTGTTCGACAAAATTATATTTTAATAATAAATTACATTTATTTCTCTCTGAATCTCTTAAAGGACTTTCATTGTGTTGTTACTGAAAACAAAGTAATTTAAGAAATATTGGCATTGCTTTTCAATTTTCTATAACCAAAAAAAGTGTAAATAATATTTTTTGAAGAGGTTTATTTATTGAGTTGACTTCTCCTAAAGACAAGTATTTCCATGTAATTGGTTAATTGTCTGTTAATAAATGTAATTTGATTTAAAGCTCTTTGTACAAAAAAAAATTCTAAAAACCCACATTAATCTACTTAACCTCCTGAGTCAGGTCAATAGAATTGGAATCAGATGAATTTGGCATATTACCTGCAGTATGGGAATTTCTGTTTGGGTATATACCCTGAGCCCCTCTGATTAGGAAAGTTTATATTCATGCTAGTGTGTGTGTGCATGTGTGTGTGTGTGTGTGTGTATGTATGCATGCACTACACTTGGAAGAGATAATTAATAGTCAAGCAAGAAGCAAGGAGCCATGCCCAGACTCTAGTCAGTGTTACTCCTACATTTAGTTGCTCTGAGCTAACTTAAATCCACATTTCTTCTTTTTCTTCTGGGCAGGGTCTCTCCAGAGACATAGTAGCTGTGAGTCTGTAGCCTCATCTGTTATAAAATTGCTCTGTAATGAAAGGCCTAGATCCAAAGACCTTATTTCTTTTCCCCAGAGTCTTCACAGATGGAGGTTAGGATTTCTATTTCACAATGCAAAAGAGCTTACTATTGGATTTACAGTCTCTGCTTCTCTACTCAATTAAGCAAATTCAAAATCTAACGTCCCCTGCTGCCGACCTTGTTATAGGGGCTGTGCTTGTTTTTTTTTTCTTTTTTTTTTTTAACCTGGCTGTGTCCCCTTTGTGACTGTGCTTTAACTCACTGCAGGACCATACCCTTGCATGGTTAGGACAGATGCTGCAGCTTGGCTCTGTTGAGTAGCATAAGAGAAAGGAATCCACAGAGATGCTGTAAGAGACTTGTGGCTGCCAATGTGAGGTTTTGGAGAATACTGTTCACCATTCTGGACTTTGTTTTTATGTATCCTACAGGAATCCCATTAGTGATCTATAACCTACCTTCTTCCTGTATAATGAGGACTGACTGTGAGACCTAATATATTAGTAATTTGACTAATTTTATACTGTAATTGAAAGAGGTAAACCCCAAACTTATATATTATCCCAGAGCCCTTTTACATCCTCAGGTTATATATATATTTAATTTACTTATCTGTAATTATCACCCATTTTATCATGAATTGGTGCTTCTTTCAGATCAGAGTTTTTTCAAGTATTGCTCCTAAGAAATCTGCATCAGAATCTCCTGGTATACCTGTTGAAATGCAGATTCCTGGGCTCTGCTCTAGGACTATCATTTCCATGTCTCTGGGATTGGAGAAATTTGTGTTTTCAAGTCACACTTCAGGTGATTCCTATGAAAAATAGTGTGCATATGTTTTTGACATTTTGTTTTGAGATAATCTTAGACTTCCCATGAGTTATAAAGACAGTACAGGGAGTTCTTGTGAACACTTAATTCGGCTTCTCATAAATAATGTTAACGTTTTACCTAACTATATAACAAAGATCAAAACCAAGAAATTAACACTGGAACAAAACTATTAACTAACTCTAGACTGTATTTATATTTCATCAATGTTTTTCACTATTTTTGTCCCCTATTCCAGGACCCAGCTTAGGAGTTCCACATTGTTTTTAGTTGTTACATACGGCACGTTTTACTGTTCTATCTAATAGTCCCATGTTCCACGTGACAGAGGCAGAATCCTGGCTCTGAAAGGTGTTAGAGAGTTTATTCAGGTAATGATATGACTAAAACTCAAGTCACAATAACAGGACTGTTAAATAATGCTGCAAATGCTGAATTAGCCAGATTCAGAGTTAGAGGAGAGATTTAAAAATTATTCAATCTTGCATTCTTATTTCATTGATGAGGACTTACAGCCCAGAGAAGAAACATGAGCACGTTGGTAGAAAGATTGGAACTGAGTACATATCACTTGGCTCCCAAGTTCCTTGCAATGTATTTAAATATCTGCCGCTGATTATATTTCTTTTAACTCAAAGCAAGGATCATGAAGAGTTAAAAACATCATATCTATGGCTTCATATGATTCTTCCAATTATCCAGCGAGAAGAACATGAAAATTCTCATTTCCTCCACGTTGGGATTAAGAAAACAGGTTCAGAGAGGGAAACTGACTTACCCGAGGTCGCATGGCCAGGATACAGTTGAGCCATGTCCGTATCTCTATGACCCGATTCCAGAGTTGGTGCTATTTTGCGGTACATCACACTCCTCTGGCCCAGAATGTATGCACTCTGTGCTGAAATGGATATTTTGTGTATTCAAATGGAACATTTGGAGGAGCGAGTATTTATACACAAATTCAAATAGGGCACCCAAATGGGGAAACGTTGTGAACCTGGCATATTTAGCAATTATAAATGGGAGATGTGATTGTAGGAAGAGAACTGACATGAATCAGTGTGAAATTTTGCACTTGGCAGACAGAACTAGATAATCCCAAGGTGTTTCTTTTTTCTTTTTAAATTTAATTTAAGCATCTTAGTCTTTGTCTGTCCTGAGAATGAAATGGGTTGCTTTTATGAATTTTTCTACTGCTGGTAGTTTGGCATATTTCTGAAAAAAAATTGTTCTTGGGAGAATAAGCATAATTTAGGACTCTGCCGTAAACACAGCTACCAACAAAATCGTAGACAGACAAGAGAGAGTTTGTGTTTTGCTACTAAAACTTGTTATGTTCCCATAAGCAAATAACTACTTTTGGATGCTATGCCTCAGTCACACAAAATGTGAAATGAGAGTGTTAGAACTGGTGACTTCTTGGGCAAAGTCATAGCTGGGATAGATCATGGGAGATGCCCAGGGGAGGGGAAGGATGGGTTGAACAACGTCTGTACTATTAGTTGATGGGGGCAGTATTCGCATAAAAAGTATCACCTTTTTCCTATATTGTCTGTGATTCCCAAGGTCTTGGTTTAACACTGTTTCCTGTGATATCTTTTTGTTATCCTTAACAAAAGCCATGTCTGTGCCTGTCTTTATTTTTATTGCTTTAAATGCATAACTAGTTGTAAAAAGGTTCTATTTTTCCTATTCCAGCTGTGTCTCTGGCCTGAATTCCTACACTTTGTAAGTTTACAGGACTGAAGTATCTCTCAGTAGATAGAATAAAGAAGTTTTTTGTTCTTTGAGAGCCTCAGATGACAAAGATTTGCAGAGTGGACAGCCTTTTGGGCAAAGCCATATGAAATACTCAACTGTTGCACCTAAAGGCCTAGTGTGGGAGATAACCTTGGCAAACTGTGGATTAGTGAAATATGGCTTTAGTGTCTGGCACCTAACTTAGTATTTCTATACCCCAGTACCACCTACTAGTATCCCTATTTTCCCAGCCCCTAAATAACAAACATGACCTTAGGGGGTTGCCCTGCCAATAGGATTTGCCTTCCAACATGAGGATTTTATAGGTAAAATTTCTGAAGGGTGTCTTGGATTTTGAGACATTGTTAGCTGACCAGGACATATCTTAAATGCAACCATAAGGGGATTTTTTGTTTTTTATTCTTTAAGGTTAGCCCCAGAAGTTATATTAGAAATTTTACTTAAATTTGAAATACATGACAAACTAAAGTGGCCCTTGCCCTTCTGTATCACCCTCCATCTTTTAAAACCAGAACCACAGTTATAGATAGTGGTAGTTCCAGAATTTAATTGGAGAGTCTTATATGAGCTAGAAACCTTGTCTTGAAATGGACACATTGGTTTAATTTATAAGCTTGTTTGGTATGGCTTGAATGTGGGGTCACTTTGCCAAGGATGGAGACAACCATAGACATTACTTTCTCTGACTTTTCTTTCAATTGATGAGGACACCATGTTCAAAGATGGGAAATAAATTGCCCAGGGTCACAACATAAATCAAGAGAAGGGTGTTATTTGAAAACCAAGTCTGAGATTCTCAGGAAAGCAAACCCTTCCCTATAAAGCCATTAATTAAATTCAAAGCCTCAACTGGAGGGAATGTCTGCTCTTTTAGATGAGTACCCTTTTCCCAAGGCCAACTCAATACTGAGTGTGTTTCAGCCATATTGATTTTACAGAACACCCTTGCAATTCTTCAAGGCGCAAGAGAGGTTTTTATTTGTTTTGAAGTTTCTAGCCAACAGTATTTTACAGGTATTTTGAAGAAAATGGTATCTTCTATTTGGATTCACAAGTATTTTGTAAGTCAGAAGAAAAAGGCAGTAGAGAAAAATTCTCCTCTAAAATTACAGAAGTTTAAGATGTTATATAAAACGTAAGTTTAGTAGAACTAGTGCATCAATGAAGACTAACAAGGCAGTCAAGCCTCATATTTAAAAAGGGGCTCACAAGTCAGCATATGAGGCAAACATCAAGTTTAGTTACAACTATTCTTGAAAATATCCTAAGCAGGTGACATAATATCTCAGAAATTCAACAGAGCCAGTTTTTCCTCCAGTGACAAAACAGATATCTATATCTTTGGATGAATATAGTTAAAGTATTTTCAGGGCTGTGCAATATTGAAAAAAGTGCAGTGTGTCATTAAACACAAATCACATACAGCCCTGTTAGATGTTCTTTCCATGAAGCACAGGTAAGAACCAGATCTGCTAAGTCTCCCACCTCACACTCACTACTGGACATGAGGCTCATTGAGGGGAATGCTGTATGGAACTGCTTATACTATTTAAATCATGCTCTCATGCTTTCTTAGTTTCTCTTCTCATTAACGCTCTCACCCAATTCCTAACCCCCAGAATGGGTCAGATAGAATTTGCCTACATGCATGTAAGATATAGAACTATAGGCTCACCTATAACTCAAGTCTTTCACTCTGGTTCTAGCCTAACATTTATTGACACTTCCATTCCTTCTCTCTCCTCTCCTCTCTCTTTTTTTCACACATATTTAGTTTGTGCCTATCTGTGCCAAAGACTATAGAAAATATTGGGATGAACCAGATAGAATCTTACCCATATGGCGTTCATAGACTTAGGGGAAAAAGTAAAAGCAAATAATTGCTCGTTTATTTATTCAATTGAAGAGGCAATAGAAGTTTAGAGGACTATGAGATCATATAACAGGATGACCTAATCATATCAAGTTTGGGTTCAGAGAAGCAGAACTCATGCTACTCATTAGCTATAGGACCATAAGTATATCACTTACATAACTCAACTTCCATTTTCTCAACAATTATATTAGCAGGTTGTTAATAAGAGTTCAACTAAATAGCGTTTCTGGGAGTACCTGGTAACCTATTGATTGTAACACAAATTATTTGTGCTATTTTTGACCAGCCTGTTTCCGCATTTGCACTGGGCTCTACTGGAAATACCAGAGAAGTAGAAGACACAGACCTGCCTTTTTCTGCTTGGGAGGTCAGATTCATCCAGGGGAATAGTGAAGAGATGGTATTGTGGGACTCAAGTAATACATGCAACATAAGTTCAAAGAAGGGAGGAATCTATCAGTATGGATGGGGACATAGGGTAGTCTTTAAATAGTTGACTGAATTCTGTGGGTTTATTTAGAGGGAAGAATGAGTAACTTGTGTTTCCAAGAGGGGACACAGAACGTGATGTGTATAGGTGTAAGGATGCCATTATACTGGACTAATCTATCATGGACGAACTTCAAAGGCAATCCACTGTGTAGCTAGAATGTTTGTGTTTCGATGTTACTGATATTTTTTCCCACACCTTTCAAACAACGAAATTGTTTCTTCTATAATTGTTCTTCTATAATTGCAGCTTTCAATTATAGACCATTAAAAATGTTGCATTACCATATCCCTATTAATAAATGCACATGAGAATGTTCTCTTTTTTGACCTCTCACTGTTTTGAAGCTACAAGAAACAAACATGGCTGCTTTGTGGAATGGTCATGCCCATATTTGAAGATAGTTTCCATGTGCCCTTTTGTCATACCTCAAGTTTGTTTACTCTTATGAGTTACCTTACTTTTCTATAATTCTGCAATTCCAAAAGCAGGGGAACCATTTTATAGATTTTTATGAGTTGTGTAGACCATGAAATTTTTCTTAAAGTAAAAGTCTTCCTCCTTTTGACCACCATATTTCTTTACTCTTAGTCAAGGCACATTTTTGTGGCTACTAAAATGGAGTTTTATAGTCATAAGCATCTGTGAAGATGTCAAAATTCATTTTAATTATTCTCACAATATACATTTCTGGGTTACACAATAGAGCATGTAATTTTATGCTGTCTTGCGTTGTATTCTGCAAGATTGTTGTCTGTTTCTTTAGGTTCAAAGATACTTTGGACAAAAATCCTATGTGGCCTTTGTATCTCCCACTTAAAATGTCTAGCAGAGCTAAGCATAACATTTTGTAGTTAATTTTTTGACATTTTGATGGACACTGTGTTATATTCTTAAGCACAAAGTAAATATCAACTGAAAGAATGTTTGAGTTTGTTGATGAGTGGGGCTCAGACTACATAATCTTGGATGTCTTCCTATTAGGCCAGAGGAAAATAGTGTTTATCTTTGGTAATGTATCTTGTAAAGCTGCTGTGGAATCAAATAGTCTGGGTTTGAAGATAGTTTTCTTGTTCCACCACTTAAGAGCTGTGATCTTGCATCTCTCAAAATGTAGACAATAATGGTAACTACCTCATGAAGTTGTGAGCATTAAATGAAGCAATGCATATAAAGTAATTTGCAGTCTTTGAATATTATTTATAGTCATTAAATGTTAATTGTCTTTAATGTCAAAAATCTCAAATATGGAGTAGCTTTACTTTTTAATACTTAATTATTAGAGTATTTTTTTTTTCAACCCATTATTGTCAGAAGGAATCACCAATCCATAGAGGCCCATCTCAAGTATTTTTCCCCTGGAGGTCATTACAGTGAGGGATAAGACCTCAGTGGTCTTGATTATAACCTGACCAGCTCATTCCAGAGCATTGCATGGAAATCACAGCTGGCCCTCAATACCATGTCAGACATTAACAACTGACAAGAACTGGCCAGGAATTTCATACCTTTGAGCAGTTGTCTCCTTACCAATTGAGGATTCCCTGTTCACTTGTTTATTACTGGGTGAGTCAAGAGCACACTGACTGATTCTTTACTTGAATTCCAACTCCGAATCCATCTTTGTTAGATCTGGAATCTAACCACCTATCACTTGGATCATGAGCCCTAATTGTTTCCTCTACAGACTTGCCACATGAAAATCTTTAGACTAATCAGCTTAGACAAATGTTATCTTTTATCTTTTTTCAAAGAACCAGAAGTATTTGATTGAAATAGCTCTTGAGTCAGCAACTGGGCAGGAAATGAGAAAATAGTCTCTGTGCTTAAAAGGTTTCCTTTGATAGCAGCTGTATTTGCTTGGGGAGTTGGTGGTGGTTTGTTCACTAAGGGTTATTGCAGGCATACAGACACAAAGATGTTTTAACCAAGGGCACTTCTGTGTTTTCATATCGTGGGTGCTCTACCTCAAAACTTATCCTGAATCTTGCCTCTTCTCTCCATCTTCAAAATCACCTCCTTTAGGCCTCTGGGGTCTCTTGCCGTTGTGTACTGCAGTAGCCTCTAACTTGCTTTCCGCAAAGAATCTGTTCTTCACACAGCAGCCAGATTGACTCATGAAAAAAATAATAAAAATAGCAATAATGATGGCTATCCCTTGTATACCATTAACTCTCTAATGGGTTCTGCTTTTTTTTTTGAAACAGTTTTATTGAGAAATAATTCACATATCATAACAGTCACCCTACGAAAGTGTATAATACAGTGAATTTTAGTGAGAGAGTTGTGGAACAGGCACTGTTACCTAATTTTAGAATATGTTAGTCAACCCATAAAGAAATCCCATACTCATTAGCAGTTCCTTTTCCTACCCCTCAGTCCCTGGTAATCACAATCTTCTTTCTGTCTTTACAGATTTGCCTAGAGTTTGCTGGATATAGAATGATATTCTTTTTTTGTTTTCTTTTAGCACTTTGAAAATGTCACACCACTGCCTTCTGTTCTTCATGGTTTCTGATAAGAAGTGTGCTCTTTTTGAGGACCTCATTGTATGTGAAGACTATATTTTCTTTCTCTTGCAGTCTTCTAGATTCTCTTTTTTAAAAAATTTTTCAATAGCTTAAAATATGATACGTTTGGATGTAGAACTCTTTGAATTTATCCTACCTGGAGTTCACTGATATTCTTAGATGTGTAAGATTAATGTTTTTCTTCAAATTTGGGAAATTTGGGGCTATTATTTCCTAAAATATTCTTCCTGCTTCTTTCTCCATGGGTATTTACCAAAGCAAAATGAAAACACATATCCACACAAAAACTTTCACACAAATGTTCATAGCAGCATTATTTGTAATAGTAAAAAAAGAAACAACACAAATATGCAGCAACTAGTGAATAACTGGATTGTGGTATATACACATAATGAAATGTAATTCTGCCATAAAAAAGAATGAGCTACTGATATCTGCTATAACACGGATGAACCTTGAAAACATTCTGCTCAGTGAATGAAATCAGACACAAGGACCACATATAGAATTCATTTATATGGAATGAAGTCCAATGTATTCTTTAATTTTCATCAGCAAGTATTCCTTTTTGTCATTGTTGTTGGCATGTTCTAATCTGAACCATTGGCAAGTGTTTCTATTCTAAAGAGACTTATCCGAGGAGAAAAAATATTTATCATGTACTGAGTACTTAGCATGTGACTAACAGCAGCCACATGAAGAAGTGCCAGTCACATGTATCTGGAACATGTAAAATGCAAAGATAGCAAGCCCATCAAGGAAATTAATGGTAATGAGCCTACTCCTGATAAAGGGCATATAAAATAATCTGGTGGAATACGGGCTTGGGAGTTAAGCAAGGTTCAATCCCAACTCAACCCCTTTATAAAAATCAGTGATCTTAGAAGGTTTTAAACTTTTGTCTGATTGTACTTTTTTCATTTTAAAATGGGTTTAATTATGCAATGTGGAAAGGTTATCAGGAAAATTGAGTGAGAGAAGTCATGCACTATTCCTGGCATATACCAGGTTCCAAGTACAAGTTCACATAGGAAATTCAATGCTGGGAGACACAACTTTAGAGGAGGCGCTCTCAGAAATGGCTTGCTGAAGGAGCCTAAAGTCTAAGTAATAATTATTATTACAAAAGTATATGTAAAACTTACTTCAAATGAATGACAAAGGTTATATGTATTATTGGAAAAGTGGTGTTGATATAGTTTAGAGTGAGACCAAGATTTGAATGCTGTAGGTATACCACTTAATAACTATGAAACCTTAACCAATTCTTTTTTTTTTTTTTTTTTTATCTGAGGAAAAGAAAATTAAGCTGCCTCTCTCTCTGACTTATGGGAGTGACAGACATGAGAACACTTGAAAATGCCTGATCCCAGGCAAATGTCAGTTCATTACAGGGATTTATTCGGGGTGGAGGGGTGGGGGCGGTAAAAGGAGCGTTTCAGATTCAAATAGGCTGGAAAGAGTTATAGAGATGATAAAGCTTATGTAACCTGTGAACAAGAGTTGAATACTTGGTTTTCACAAGCACGTGGCATTCAATTTCCAGCAACTTGTTACAGCCCCCACAGTACCTGCTTCTCACCTGACCATGGTAGTTGTACTGTCAGCGGTTGCTGTCTGGTTATAGGTTGATTCCAGGTAGAGGAAGAGTGAGATGAGGTATGGAGGCAGGAGTCTCTGATCTCATTGTTTGGATCAGAGGTCTCCAAAGGGTAAGGCCCATACAATAAGAGGCAACACTAGGGGTGGGAGTGAGGGAATATTAAAATTGATGTTTACATGTATTTTATAATAATTTGCATTTTTAACTTTTTTCAAACTTATTTTAAAAATTGACAGATAAAATGGCATTTATTGTATAACATGTTATAAGTATAAATACATAATGGAATTGTTAAATTTACCTAATAGATGTATTATTTCGCAGTTATTTTATGATGAGAATACTTAATATCTACTCCCTTAACATCTTTCAAGAATACAATGTCATAATTAATGCTAGTCATCATGCTGTAAAATAGTCCTTTTGAACATATTTTTCCTATCTAACTATAATTTTGTATCCCTTCAGCCAGCATCTCTCCAACCCACCATCCCCAATTGTCCCAGCCTCTGGTAACTGCCATTTTACTCTATCTATGAGGTAAACTTTTTTAGATTCCACATATGAGTGGAGTCATGTGGTATTTGTCTTTCTGCACCTGGATTATTTCACTTAATAGATTTCCTTCGGGTTCATCCATATTGTTGTCCATGGCAGGATTTCCTTCTTTTTATGGCTGAATGGATTCCATTGTACATACACCACATTTTCTTTATCCATTCATCCATCAATGGACACTTTGGTTGATTTCGTCATATCTTGGCTATTGTGAATAGTGCTGCAGTGAGTATAGGAATATGGAGAGGTCTTCAACTTACTGATACTATTCCCTTTGCATGTGTACCTAGAAGTGGAATTGTTGGATCATATGGTAATTCTATTTGTAATGTTTCAAGGAACCCATAGTGTGTTTCATAATAGCTGTACTAATTTACATTCCCATCAATAATGTACAAGAGTTTTTTTATCCATATCCTTGGCAACACTTGTTATGGTTTGTCTTTTTGATAATAACCATTCTAAAAGGAGTTATGTGATATCTCACTGGATATTTGATTTACATTTCCCTGATGGTTGATGTTGAGCAATTTTTTATATAACGTGGTTATTTGTATGCCTTTTGTGAAATGTTTATTCAGGACTTTTGCCCATTTTTAATTGGGTTATTTAGGTGTTTTGTTGTTTGATTTTGCTATTAAGTTCCTTATGTGTTTTGGATAGTAACCCCTTATGAGATAATAGTTTGCATATATTTTCTCCTATTCTGAAAGTTGTTGCTTTACTGTCTTGGTGGTTTCCTTTGCTATGCAGAGTCTTTTTAGTTTGATGTAATCCCATTTGTACATTTTTACTTTGACTGCCTGTGCTTTAAGTCACATCCAAAAAAATAATTTGCCAAAATCAATGTCATGGAGCTTCCCTGCCATGTTCTAGTAGTTTTATAGTTTCAGGCCTTCTGTTTAAGTATTTAATCCATTTTGAGTTTATTTTTGTATATAGTGTGAGATCAGCATCAACTTTCATTCTTCTGCATGTAGATACTCAGTTTCCCCAGCACCATGTATTGAAGAGACTGTTATTCCACCATTATGTGTTCTTGGCACTTTTGTTGAAAATCAGTTGGGTGTAGATGCATGCTTTTTTTGTTGTTTGTTTTTCTTTTTCTTTTTTTTTCTTCTTTTGGAAACAGAGTCTCGCTTTGTTGCCCAGGCTGGAGAGCAGTGGCAGGATCCTGGCTCACTGCAATCTCTGTCTCCTGGGTTCAAGCAATTCTCCTGTCACAGCCTCCCAAGTAGCTGGGACTACAGGTGCACACCACCACGCCTCGCTAATTTTTGTATTTTCAGTAGAGATGGGGTTTCACCTTGTTGGCCAGGCTGGTCTTGAACTCCTGACCTCAGGTGATCCACCTTGACCTCCCAAAGTGCTGGGATTACAGGCATGAGCCACTGCACAGGGCCTAGATACATGAATTTATGTTTGGGCTCTGTATTCTGTTCCATTGGCCTGTGTGTCTGATTTTATGCTAGTACCATGCTGTTTAGATTGCTAAAGCTTGGTAGTATATTTTGAAGTCAGGTTGTTTGTTGCTTGATGCTTTTAGTTTTATTCTTTTTTCCCAAGATTTCTTTGGTTATTTGGAGTCTTTTCTGGTTCCACATGAATTTTAGGATTGTTTTTTCTATTTCTAAGAAGAATGTATGTGCTTTGGTGTAATCACAGGAATTGGAGGAATCATAACTTTTTTTGTTGTTGTTGTTTTTTATTAACTAAATGACCCTGGCAAACCTCAATTATACCATGATTCTCTAAACACGTGTTGGAGAAGCTGGTGCTAAGAAAATTCATCACCTCTTTCCCTGCCAGGGCTCTATCATAACTCTTTCACTATCCTTAATTGATTCTGTTTCAAACATATAATTTCACTGGGTGACAAATGCTCTTTGTGGTGGAACACATTCCATTCGTGTGGCCCTGGCTGCCTGAAGGGAACGGATTTTTCTCTGTGGAATTACCTTGGGAATCATTGAAGCATCTGTGAAGCCTTTCTTGCCAAGTAATGTTGCTTTATTTTCTCCCCCTACAAGGGAAGGGGAGACTGGAGATGTGGCTGGGGAATCTCTCCCCAGTGAGAATTCTTTGCATTTTAAATAAAAAGAATCCCACAAGTCATTCAATCTATTAACTCATGTGGAAATGGTTATATGGCCCACATCAGTCTTTCATTGAAGACACAGTCTTAATTTTATGCTTAAAAGATATACAGATAGTAGCAGATTTGGACAGCAGAAATATATTTGTTATTGACTTTAAGGAAAGGGATTTTGAAAAAGATATGGTGTGTTTTACAGATTAGATGATTAGGATGAAACATTGCTCTTAGGCAAATGTTGTATTTTTTAAAAATGTAAATGAACTTCCACCATTATTCACTCTGAATCCCCCCAGCCTCCATTATGTGAAATCAAATGGGCTTTTATACTGAGAAGCTGTTCAACTCACAGCAGGCTATTCCCTCCCAACACACTGACAGTTGTTCTGCTTCAGAATTCTCTCAGGCTTCCTGTCAAAGAGGAGGCCTGTTCTGTGCAGTGCAATCAGGGTCAGCTCAATAGGATGTTACATCCACACCTGTGAAAGAGCCACATAAGCATCTTGGTAGTTAATGAGAGTATTGCAGGACCTCCATTCGAGTAAACCAGTGAGCAGAGGGTGAAAAGGTCTGCAAGGAGACTGCTTTAATGAAAAACAGATAGTTTAAAAGTGATTATTTCTGAGGCCATGGCTTCAGAGAAACTGGGAAGTGATGCAAATGAGAAGTGGGGGGTGGACCTAACAGAGTGATAGAAATGGAGAGAGAGGGCAGCATGATGAAGAAGAAAGAACAGCGATTGCAAATCTGCAAGCTGAGTGCCAGCTCAGGTTTTGCTTTTGCCACCTGTGACACCTTGTGCAAATCATTCTACTTTTTACTCTTTGGGCTTACACCCAAACACGGGTGTCTTGGATTACCTTACATTCATGTCTTCTTTTAGCTGTAGTGCTCTGTTGATTAGCAAAGCCCATGCATTTCAATTTCAATCTGGCTGTTTTTGATAGTGCCCAGGATCTTTGATTCTAGGTTTCCATAAGATCCCTGGTATTTATATAAAGTTTTCTCTCTGTGAAAGAGCTTTAATACAACTCAGCACCTAGGTGTATAATCTGTGGTCTATAAAATAGATACATGTAAGGTAGACAGGAGAGTTTTTATCTGAGACCTGGATGTTCATGAACGCGAACAGTGTTTCAAGGCAAGGGATTGAGAAAAAGGAACTTCCTTAGGAGAAGGAGGCGAATAATTAATGTATGATGCTGTGGAATATCCTTTAACCCCTCTGAAATGCACACTGGTGGTGATGCTTCCCTTCTCTGAAAGCACAGGGCACAGCCAGGATATCATTTTAGGCTCTCTGAAATACTGACTTCTGTATGGTTGAATGCATGTCCTCCTAGTTTCTGTGGAGGATGTAAGTCTGGATGCCTCTGGCTTTCACTGAAGCCATCCCCACAATTTCCTTCTCAGCCTACCCACAGAGGCAGCATAATACAGTGATTGAGTCTAACTCCCTGAGTTTGAATCTCAACTTATGTCACCTGCCAGCTTTTAACTTGGACAGGTACTGCACTTCTTGGGGCCTCATTTTTCACACCTCTGGAATAGGAAGAACAATAATAGTCAATTTATAGGGTTTTGTGATGCTAAACTGAAGTAATACATATACATTGTTTATCTCAGGACCTTGTTCATGCTAAGAATGTAGTTAAAAAAAAAGAATTTTTATTCTCATATATTTCACAGCCAACCTAAGTCAACATTTTCAATTAAAGCACTTTTTTGTTACTTTGACCAATAGAAATGTATTCAGTCTCAAATGATAGCACTTAATATTTTTATAGCCTAATTTAGCTCTTGCCCACACACTGTCTTGAATAGTCCCTAATGGCAAAACTTCCCAATCATACAATCAGCTTCCTACTGAAAGAGGAGGGGCCTGAGACAAATTAAGTGTCTTGGTAAAAATGAATCAGGTAATAAATGGCTCATTTCTTATTTTCTGGCTTCAAGGCCAATTCTGTCCCTTACTGTTTCTCAGAACACCTCTTGATTGCCTAAAACAAAGCTTTGCTGAGTTTTCTCATAGGTGTTTCTAAGAAAAGAGCACTTCTCTAGGAGTTAGTAATCCAGGTTTGAGGGCTGTCACTACCAGACTGCTAGACTAACTTACTCTGGAAATATGGGCTCGGGACTTTCCCTCTCTGGGTCTCAGTTTCTCCAGCTTTAAAATGAAATGATAGTAGTCACAATTGAAAAGAGGTTGGGCTGGGCGCCGTGGCTCAAGCCTGTAATCCCAGCACTTTGGGAGGCCGAGAAGGGCGGATCACGAGGTCGGGAGATCGAGACCATCCTGGCTAACACGGTGAAACCCCGTCTCTACTAAAAAAAATACAAAAAAAAAAAAAAAAAAAAAAAAAAAAAACTAGCCAGGCGAGGTGGCGGGCGCCTGTAGTCCCAGCTACTCGGGAGGCTGAGGCAGGAGAATGGTGTAAACCCGGGAGGCGGAGCTTGCAGTGAGCTGAGATCATGCCACTGCACTCCAGCATGGGCGACAGAGCAAGACTCCATCTCAAAAAAAAAAAAAAAAAAAGAAAAAGAAATGGTTCTGATTTTTGCATGTTGATTTTGTTTCCTGAAATGTTGCTGAATTCATTTATCAAATCTAAAAGCTTTTTGGTGGAGTCTAAGTTTTTCTAGACATGAGATCATATTATCAGCAAAGACAGACAATTTAACTTCTGCTTTTCCAATTTGGATGCCTTTTATTTCTTTCTCTTGCCTGACTGCTCTGGGTAGGACGTTCAGTGCCATGTTGAATAGGAGTGGTGAAAGTGGGCATTCTTGTCTTGTTCCAGTTCTTACAGGAAAGACTTTCAACTTTTCTTCAGTCAGTATGACATTAGCTGTGGGATTGTTATAGATGACCTTTAGTATCCTGTTCCTTCTGTCCAGTTTGCTGAGAGTTTTTTTATCGTGAAGGGATGTTTAATTTTATCAAATTCTTTTTGTCTGTTGAGGTGATCATATGGTCATATGGTTTTTGTCCTTCATTCTGTTAATGTGATATATTATGTTTACTGATCTGCATTTGTGGAACCATTCTTGGATCCCTGGTATATATCCCACCTGATTGTGATCTGTTATCTTTTTGATGTGATGTCAAATTTGGTTTGCTAGTATTTTTTTTTAGGATTTTTGCATCTATGTTCATCTGGGAGCTCAGTTTCTTGAGGCAAAATAAAGATACTGATGTACCCCAAGAAAAACCGTAAGGGTGAAATGACATAGTGTGTATAAATCAGTTGGCACAATGCAAGAACAACGTTTGTGTTTTGCTGCTTCTGTTGTTCTTAATAACAATACCTTCTATCACCACCACTACCACTACTACTATCATTATCACCTCTATTAGCTTTTATAGCACAGTGGGATTAAAAAATATAGGATATGAGACAAGCGTGGTGGCTCATGCCTGTAATCCCAGCACTTTGGGAGGTCGAGAGGGGCAGATCATGAGGTCAGGAGTTGGAGACCAAGCTGGCCAACATGGTGAAACCCCGTCTCTACTAAAAATACAAAAATTTGCTGGGTGTGGTGGTGCATGCCTGTAATCCCAGCTGCTCAGGAGGCTGAGGCAGGAGAATCACTTGAACCCAGGAGGCAGAGGTTGCAATGAGCTGAGATTGTGCCACTGCAGTCCAGACTGGGCAACAGAGGGAGACTCCGTCAAAGGAAAAAAAAGAATATTTATATGATATGGAGTCAGACTACCTGGAGTTTTAAAATCAACTCCATTTCTCACTAACTGTGTGACGCTAGGCAAGTTACTTGGCCCTTCTGAGGCTCAGCTTATTTATTTGTAGAATAAGGGTCGCAGCAATGCCTACTTTACAAGGTTGATGTGAGGATTAAGTGAGGTATTACTGTTCAGTGTTTTGTATATTCTCTAGCATGCGAGTATTCAAATATTAGCTGATGAAAATATTTAATAATGACTAACTGCTCAGCTATAACTTCTGTAATTTTCTAGTTATAAACTTAAGCTTTGGGAAAAATTGGAACTTGTGTGTAACTTGGTAAAGCCATCTGTGAGTAGGTGTGAAGTAAATATCCTCTGATGTAGCCTGCCAGACAATTGTCTAGAGCCATTGCAATGGCCTTTGAAAGAAAACAAATGGAACGTGGCAGGCTTTTGGCCTTCCTCCTCAGGACCGGCATCTTGGCTCTGATGTTCAGGCTTCCGCAGACCAGCTGGCCAAATAAAGTCCAGCTGACTTTCTCCCCACTCTGTTCCTCACAATAGCAAATGGAGGGGAGAATACAAGAAGGTGTTCTGGAAGAGGTATGATAAACCCTGAGACCCTATTGTCACTAAGAAAATTGCAACCCTGATGAAGACATTCTGGAGGGAATAAGGGAAACCGAGAAGTAATGGCCAGTGGGAATAAGTATTCTTTGTAAAAAGTACTTCCCATTAGTTCAAAGAGACTTCAGATTAAATATGGGTCTCCTCACAGAATACTATATTCAGGGGGCTGTATAGCTCAGTGGTAGAGCATTTGACTGCAGAATCCTATACTCAGGGGAAGGAGAACTGGGGGCTTCTCAGTGGGTCAAAGGACTTATACTATAGTGGTAAACCAAAAGCAACTCTCTTTATAAGCTATGTAACAAACTTTAAAGTCATATGTACCTGGCTTCAAATCTTGCTTCTGCCATTAATGAGCTGTCTGATTTGGGGCAACTGATTTCCACTCTCCATGTGTTACTTTTCTCATCTATTAATGGAGATGCTATTTGTTTCCCCCTCATTGTTGATAAAGAATTTAAGATAATGATGGGAAAGCACTTAGCTAATGTATGGCACTGGTAATCATTCAGTAAATGTTACCTGAATGAATAGTAAAGGTAAGATTAGTATTGCTAGATTAATTCTCTATTAATCTTAGTATTAATAGATTAAAAGATTAATACTAATCTTACCTATTAATAAAGGGAAGATTATATTGAAATCTTGTCTCTGGCTAAGAAAATCCACTTTATCTTTCTTAAATCTCAGTACGCAACAAGAAACCCAGACACAAATCAGCAGTGTCCCCAAAGGCCTCTGCATAAGGTGCCTCTTTCAATCAGTAGCCAAGGAGATGGAGATGGAAGGTCCTGCCTGTTCTTTGTGATCCTATTTTCAAAGGTTAGGGACATGCCAAAGACATTCTGTTCTCCTTTGATGATATATTAGTTTTACTAAATCTGTCTTTTAATTCTGCACAGTTCCTTGGGAATAATGAATTTACCAGACTTAGAAAAGGGACATTGAAATAGGAGGAGCCTTTGTGGTTCTGTGACACCCAGTTGCCATGTGACCTGTGCCTGGGGATGTACAGTCTTAGGTGTTCATTTTCCCCACTGGCAATACAAAGGACCTTCATTAGCTGAATTGGAAGGTCTCTGGGAGATTCAAGTGTGTGATTCTAAACTCCATTTCCTTTCATTTATTTTGAATTTACATGACCAGAGCTTTACAATGAATATGGAAAAAAGATCACTTTTGAAGTATTCTTGGGTTTAATCATGTAAGCCAAAGTTGCTGAGCATTTACCAAATGCCAGACACTGTTTCAGTCACTGGGGGTATAATACTAAACAAAATAGGCAAAACATCATTCTCTTATGAAACTGACATCCTAGTTGGTTTGATGTATATGTTATGTGTTCATCTTTTCTTTGATATTCCTGATGTCATTCATGGGAAGTTGAATGGTAACTTTCCAAGGAGCCATAGGAATAAACCAATCATTATTTTTACACTTAATTAAATCACAGAATGTCAATATTTAGGGGTGCTTGGTTGTTCTTCCTTTGGAGTGGCCTGTCTTTCTAACGCACACCTGGGTTTCATGGACATTCATGAATATGGTGTTAATATTTCATGTGAGGGTTGGATTTTAGAGTTAGAGAATTTGGGTCAGTGCCATAACTTTGTTGTTTACTAGTGTATAACCTTGGTCAAGTCACCTTAATTTTCCTAACTGTGGTTTTAGATCATTATATTTAACACAAGACTTGGATAAAGTAAATTCAGACATAAAAATGTTGTCCTGCTTTTTTGTGAAGATCATATATGTTATTGGATATGAAAGCATTTTAAAATAATTTTATTCATCTTATTACTAAGCAAAGTGAAAATGTTGCAGGTAGCCACTCTTCTTAGCTGTTCTAGTTATGTAATACTGTGTAACACTAACTCAAAGTTAGTGTTATAAAACAACCATTTGTTATGATCACAAATTCTGTGGGTGAAAAATTCAAACATCGCTCTTCAGGGATGGTTTGTCTTTAGCCTCTTGATGCCTGGGGACTTGAATGGAAGACTTGAAGACTGGGAGCTGAAGTCGTCTGTAGGTTTGTTCACTCACATGTCTGGTGGTTGATGCTTGCTGGCTGTCAGCCTAAGTTTCTTTCCATGTGGGCCCCTTTGCATGGACTAGTGTGGGCTACCTCCTGGTTGGCTGCTTGATCCACAGCAAACATTTCAAATGAAAAGAGTATATAGAAGCTGTGTCCTTTTTTCTTCTTTTGGTTTGGATGCTTCTATTTTTTTAAATTTTTATTATTTTACCTTCAATTTTTATTTTAAGTTCAGGGGTACATGTGCAGGATGTGTAGGTTTGTTACATAGTGTGCCATGGTGGTTTGCTGCACAGATCAACTGATTACCTAGGTATTAAACACAGGGAGGGAGAAGTTGTATTATTTTTTTAAGACAAAGCCTCAAAAGTCACAAAACATCACTGCCAATGTACTTTGTTGGTCAGAGCAGCCATAAGAGAGCCAAGGTGCATGGGGAGGAGAAATGGACTATCATTTGATTGGAACAAGCAAAATTATAGAAGAGCATGAGGGATTTGAAATATTGCTGTAACTATTTTTGAAAAATATAATCTGCCACAGTCAGCCTTCTGGTCACAATAATTCACATTCTTCTCACATGCATGTAAAATATACTCACCTCTATACACATTTATCAAAGTCCCATCCCATTATAGTGTCAGGCTCAGGTTTGTGGTCTAGAATCTCATAATCTGAAACAAGTACAGGGATGAAAAATGTTTCATAGATACAGCATCTCAATATAGCTTCTTGGGTATAGTTTCTCTTAACCTATAAACTATAGAAACAATTGTCTTCCCCACATCCACCCAACATACCATGGTAGAACTGGCATAGGATCACTACTAAAGGCATTCTTATTTAAAAAATTAGAAGACATGAGGCACACAGCAATCACTAGTCCATAGGAATTTTGAAATCCAACTAGGCATTTTTAAAATTATTTTTGCCGGTTCTTTGACTGGTTCTCAGGACTACTGCTTGAGAATGATTCTCAGTGGCTCTTGGCTGTGTTTCCAGAGTCATTCTTCCATTTCCTCAAGAAATAGTGGGCAGTGTTTTCCTTTGTATATGAGAATATATAAGGGAATATAATAATTATCTTGTAAATGTTGTAGATTTTCTATTTATTTATAGAGGTTAACCCCACTAGACAAAAGGTACCAACCACAAACATTGTTGAAATACGTGCTTACGTACGTTAGACTGATTGTAACTCTGCAAGGGAACAATGCCCTTAAGATTTTTAGAAATTCCACATTTAAATAAAGAGGATCTTTGAGACATATCCTTAAGATCTTTGAATGGGGTTTTATATGTTTGAGACACCACCTTAAGTTTGAGATCTTAACAAAGGGTTTGAATGTCATACCCTTGATTTTATCTGTAGATCATGGTTTCCCGACAGAACCCAAGATTTGATCTCGACAGCAAAGCTGTTTATTAATTTCAGCATAATTTACCATCTGGAAAGCCTAGGAATGAAAAACATTGTTATTTTTAAACCCAGAAAGTCCTGGCTCCTTTACATTCAGTAGTCTTTTCATTAGCATTTCTCTATATTTATCATAGAATGCTCTAGCAGCCTATAGTACAGGTGGCACCTTCAATAAATACTCTACCTGGAAGTCTCCATTGATTATCTAGACCAGTCAATACATTTTCTAGCTTCCATGTTATCACAGGTAATAGTGTTTCTAAACTTTCTACCAGTATATCACAAGTGTATTATTTCGGTTTCCAGAAACACTTTTATTTATTTAATTCCACTCTTTAGACTCTTCTTGAAGGCCATCAAACTTTCATTGTCAGACTTCTTAAGACCCTTTAGGTTTTCACCAATGCGCTCCTCCGTGTCTTTCCAGTCTCTATTAATCTCCAAATCCTAAAGTCCTCTCCTGTGGTTTTTAGGTAGTTCTGTTATGACAGCACCTTGTTTCCAGGCATAAAATATGTTTCATTTATTTAATGCTACATAACAAACTACTTTGAAATTTAGGATATATAAAACCCATGTATTATGTTCATGGATTCTGAGTCAGGAATTTAGACAAGGACATAATAGATGATGACTTATCTCCTCTCCATGACGTGTGGGGCCCAGCAAGAAGATTCATTCTGAGGGCTGGAATCATCTGAAGGCTTGTTGACTCACACAAATGGTGGTAGATAAAGGTTGTTGACTGGAACTTCAATTACACTGGCCATGAGCTTCTCTGTGTGATCCTTTTGTGTGGGTGAATATGGGCCTTTTCATAGCATAAGAGTTGTCTTCTTGGAGTGAGCAACTCAAAAAGAAGGAGACAGGTGGAAGCGGTATGCTTTTTGAGACCCAGTCCTGGAAGTCATACAGCATTACTTCATTCTACTCTATTGGCTGGAAAAGTCACAAGCCTTTCCAGGTTTGAGGGGAGAGGAAATAGGTGACAACTCTTGATAGGGAGTTGCATGGTTCTGGAGGGGCATATGGAATTGAAAATATGCTGTGGCCATCTTTGGAGATTACGGTCTGCCACACTGCCTTTTATTGACATCATTCAAACATTTCTGATTTTTAAACATTAAAGCGATATGTGCATATGGCAGAAATGAAAAGACCAAAAGGTATTATACAATATGAAAATAAAAAGGCCTTCAGTTTTTTCCTAATCACAATTATGCACACTTAACCAATAGCAATTAAATTTAATCATTATTAACTTTATTATGGAGTCTGTCAAAAATGCTCTATGCACATACCAACATATGCTTATTATATTCTATCGAGTCTCTAATTTCTAAAACACTTTCTTATTTATCCATATTGATAGGGTTGTAAATCACAGACTACTCTTGGAGTTTTTCTCTTGAAAGTTTTTCTGAGTGTTTTTCTTCAAATCTGCTACGCATATGGTTTGACTAAGCTAAAATGCATCTGTATCTCCAATCACACACTGATGGCAGAAAGTAGAGCAGAAGCTGACTGTATCCTGGGATGGCAGAGTGGCCATTTAGGAGGAAAATATTGTCCCTTGATGACCAAGAGGGGGTTTTGTTCTCTCATGTTTAATGTTTTTAAGAGTTTGGTAGGGCAGATTAAAAAACTCATATGAGGATTTTTGCTTAAGTATGAGAATCTCAGGACACCTCGAGACTTAATGATTAGGGGATGAAGGGGAAATGTGTTTCAGGTTTCTGATACATGCTGTGTAGTGGAAAGAACCCTCAGTTAAGATTTTAGAGACTTTGTTCGATCTTGGGTCTTCCTATTGGTAAGCTTTGTGACCTTGAACAAGTCTCCTACTAAAAGTATGGTCCATGAAACAGCGGTATCCACATCACGTGGAAGCCTGTTGAAATCTTGAATTTCTCTCCAGAACTACTACATCTGATTCTACATTTTAAAATCTTCAGGTGGTTCACAATAAAGTGTGAAAAACACTGAACTAAAGAATCTCTAAGGTCCTTTTCTATTCTAACTTTGTAGGACTGAAAGAACGTAAAGGAGAAGGAGAAGGAGGAAACACAGCAACAGTGATGTTGATATTTTCTGAAAAAGGCAAAGATTTTCTTTTTTTCTAGTTCAAAACTAGGGTGGCAAAAATGCTGAATGATACAAAGTTGCCTGTTATATTTCGTGATCTTGTAGCTCTGTTGTAGTTTCCACCCAGAGCCTTTTCTGCTTCACTTGCTGTTCTCATTAGTCAGCTTCTCAAGGTAGCTTTCAAGAATTCTGTTAGAAACAAGCCAGGAAAAGTAAAGTAACCCACCAAAGATCATGCTTTAAGGCAGTGCTGAAAATACCAGTCATAATAGATGACAATAGTATTCCAGAAAGAGTCTCAAAAGATGTAAAAGATTTAGTTAAATAAAGCCTAGAACAGTAAGTGGTGTTTTAGGTGATTTAACACATGGTAGAATAAATAAAAGAAAGGGAGTTACTTTATTCCTCTTACAAAAACATTTTCTCCTTCCTCACTGCAGCTCAGTATGTGGACATAATAGGAGTCTATTATGGTGAATTTATTCCTTCCTTAATCTTTCCAATAAATATTTAGTGGGCACCTATTAGGTGTCAAACCTTGTGCTGTAAAAAAAAAAAAAAAAAAAAGACAGGAACTTTATTCTTTTATTTTTAATAGTTAAGTTAAAATTCACATACTACTATATGATTCACATATGTAAAATATGTGAATTTTATCATTTTCATTGTATTCATCAACATGAGTAACCATCAGCGGAGTCAATTTTAGGACACTTTCATCACCTGAAAAGTCCTATGCCATTTAGCTATCACTCTCCTGTCTCCCCTTGCCCCAGCCCTGAGCAGTTACTGACTACTTTCTGTCTACAGATATTTCTTTATTCTGTACATTTTATATAAATGGAATTAAGTGATATGTGGTCTTCTTGTGACTGGCTTCTTTTCACTTAGCATAATGTATTCAAGATTCATTCATTTTGCATGGATCATATTTCATTCCTTTCACAGACAAATAGTTTCCTTTAAATAGAGCATCACATTTTTCTTATCCATTTATCAGTTCATGAACAGTTGGGTTGTTTTCACCTTTTGGCTATTATAAGTAATGCTCTAATAAATATTCACATGCAGGTTTTTTTTGTGGACATATATTTTCATTTCTCTTGACTCTGTACTTAGGAGTGAAACTGCTAGGTCATACAATAAATAATTCTATGTTTTATCACTGAATAACTACAAGGCTATTTTCCAAAGTGGCAGCATGAAACTTCACTCCTAGCAAACTTAAAGAAGTGGGGTTGAATTGGAGGGGGCAGTATGTGAGATATTTGACAGCATGTGGTCTGAATCTCATCACCCCATCCATTTCATTTTTCCCACCTCCATCTGTATATGTTTCTTAAAACATCCTTATATTTCCCTGCTGAAGGACCTACCAGGGAAACTCACTGACTGGTGGGCTCATGCCCTCAAGGATGTGATACTCAAGGTGCTCCATATTATGACGTAAGCAGAGCAGTTTAAACATTGTTAGCTTTATGTTCTTGAATGTATAGTTCATTTATTTCTGCCTCAGTTTCCTTTTCTCTTGGATTGCCATAAAATATTGAAATGCAGAATCTTTAATAGAGTTTCTGACATATTACAGGTAACCCATGGTAATGATTGATATACCACCAATAAAAAATAAAAAGTTGTATTTCTATCTAGCTGCAAACATGGAAAATAAAATGTATATATGCCATTTACAATAGCATAAACAGACCATATATATTTAACAAATTTTAATTATGGATACATAATAGTTATACACATTTATGGGGTACATGTGATATTTTCATACAAGCATACAATGTGTAATGATCAAATTAGGGTAGCCATCACCTCAAACATTTATCATTTCTTTGTGTTGGGAACATTTCAATTCCACCTTTTTAGTTATTTTGAAATATACCACAAATTATTGTTAACTGTAGTTGGGCTATCGTACTACAGAATGCTAGATCTTATTCCTTCTAACTGTATTTTTGTACCCATTAACCATTCTCTCTTTATGCCCCCCTCTGCACTACCCAAAAAGATATAGAGACTCTACTACACATTCTAACATATTCCTCAGAGATTTAAAGAAGACCTAAGTTTATGAAGATAGATAACATGTTACTGAACTGGAAGATTTAATATGGTTTGATTAGACCTAATTACAAACTAAATGAAATCTGCATTCTTTTGTGGAAATACACAACTTTATTCTAAAATTTATGTGAAAATACAAGAGATAAAGAACTTCCAAAGCTATCGTGAAAAAGAACAAATTCAGATGAATTATATTACTTGATATCAAGACCTGCAGCAAACCACAGTAATCAAGACAGTATTGTATTAGCATAAGGATATACAAGCTGATCACTGGCACAAAGTAGAGCTCAGAAATAAATCAATACTCATATAGTCAGTTAATTTCAATAAAAGCTCAAAGACACTTCAATGGAAAGTCTTTTTGAGCAGTGCTGTAATAACTGGATAATCATGGAAATAATGAATCTTAGCCACAGTTCACAATATTCACAAAATTTATGTAGATAAATTCTAGATCCAATTATAAAAGCTAAAGCTGTAAAGGTCTTGTGAAGAAAAAAAACCACAGAAGACTATATTATGATCTTAAGATAGGCAAGATTTTATAGAGATGAAAGAAAAAACACTAGCTGCAAAAAAGCAGTAAATTGGATTTCACCAAAATAAAAAAAGAAAAAATTCTCTGCTCATCAAAAGAAAATTAAAAGTTTAGCTGCAATGTGGGAAAACTATTAGCAATATATATTCGATGATGAACTTGACCCAGAATAAGAGCAAACCATTAATAAAAAGATACCTTTTTTTATTTTTTATTTTTTTTTACAACTGAACAAAAGTGCTGGACGTTAAAAAAATGGTGAATTGCACATGAAAACGTGCTTGATATCATTAGTCATCAGAGAAATGTAAACGAGTAAACGAAAATAAAATATTGCACCACTTCTTTGTGGCAACAACAAATGTTGGTGAGGATATGCAGTAAGTGGAACTCTCAGATCTTACTCAGAGAAGTAGATAATGGAACATCCAGTTTGGAAAACAGCTTGATAATTTTCATAAGGTTAAGCATATACCTCTGTTGTGACTCAGAAATTCCATCCCTAAGTGTTTACCTACGAGAAATGAAAATGTTTCTACAACAAGACTTGAGCATGTTTATAGCAACTTTACTAGTAAAGAGCCAAAAGCTTTACTAACAATAGCCAATGTCAAGAGTACAATGGATACATAAGTTGTGGTATATTCATATAATGGAATACTCCTCAGCTACATTAAGGAGCAAATTACTGATAAAATGGAACAATAGGAATGGATTTCAAAAAAATGATACTGCCCAAACTAGCAAGAAACAAAGGAGAAAGCACTATATAATTTCCTAAGATGTGAAGTTCTAGTACACAGTGATAAAAATCAGAACCATAGTTGTTTCCTGTGGTGAGTGGATTGACTGGAAGGGGACATAAAGTAATTTCCTGGGTGATAAAAACGTTCTTCATCGTGATAGTGTTGCTTACATGGATGTATATAGTTGCTAAACTCGTGTAATTGTACACTGAAGATTTGTGCATTTAACTTTTTGTAAATTTTACTTGAAATAGAAAACCCTAAATCCATCCTGGGAAATTTATTAGCTTGTATACTTGGCAATGTGGTTTACTTGCCTGCACATTGGCACCTTCATCTCTTTAATGGATTATTACTGGATTTAAAGAGAGATGTAAAGTATTCAGTTAGTTTGGGCACATTACAGGTATAGATGGTGTAGCATATCGTTAACTTCCAACTCGCCAAATATTTACTGTAATCAAATGAGAATCTTGACGACTTTTGCATGTATCCATTTCCTTACTTCCTCTTTGCGTTTGCTTCTGGACATCTCAGAGTTTGAACTTATGAAGTTAATCACTGAAAATTAAGAGTTGGTTATGGTAGCTACCATATGCTACTGCAATCTTAAACTGTTTTATTCCTTTAAGCTTTTGTTTCCTCATAGTGCTTCTTATGCCTAGCTGTACATTAGAATCAGCTGGTGATGTTTTTAAAGTGCACTGTTGTTTGGTTGTCATGGCAGAAATATTCATCTAATTGATCTGGTGTGAGGAGCAGGCATTAGTATTTTTAAAAAGCTGTCCAGGCATTTGAATCTGGAGTCAGAGTTAAAAACTACTGGACCAGGTGATGTTTAACGATCTTTCCCGCTTAAATGGCAAATCTACAAGCTAAAAATATTCAACTGAAGTGTTTGGTTAAGCTACATTTTTAAATTGTTGTGGTATTGACATTGTTGTTGAATTACAAAGTGCTTAAGCAGAGCACAGAGGTTCCAACTAAACTTCAACACTATGCATTCTATTGCTTCATATCCATCCCTTTTACCTATTTACTTTATTTTAAAGGCATCAAATTTTTTTGTTTGTGATTTTTGGTTCTAAATACATTCAATTCAGCAGCACCTATAAGGAAAGGGTTCCCCCTCCTTTTTTATTTATTTATTTATTTTAACCATTGTGACTTATTGTCATCTATGAATGAAAGTTCTGATCTTACTCATCTGGAAAGACGTATAAAACTGTGAAACTAAATTTTGAATACAATTTCTCATCCTGCCTTGTTCAGTTGCAGCGAGTTGGCTACAAAATTGCCCTATGCAGCTATTGTATCTACTGCTGTATCAGCAAAGTAAAGGGAATCTGATATAAAACCTTCTGAAAATGCAGATAGTTATTTTTTTAAGTCTGGGAATTACAGAACAGATGAAAGAACAGCTTCACTCTTTTCTTTCCGTATATAATAAGGTATTCAACTGGAGTCAGGGTAGTGAGGTCACTAACTGCATTACAAATAGCTGCATCAGGTGGGCTCTTATGAGAATAATAACTTAGTAGAATTCATAAAGAGAGAAAAGAAGGGGAAACTGGGATTGGTCCTGAAACCCCTTTCAGTTCAAAGGAGCTGGACTAATGTGCTGTATCAGTGATAAATGATTTGCTATTGTCAAATCTTCCACATGGCTGACAGTATAATCCATAGCCCAGAAGTCTGTATGGTATTTGAAATGTTTTGTTCCTCTGTAGGGAAAAGTTTAACAAGTAAACCCCATGACAATTGAAGTAGATGATATCTCTCCCCAACCACCTTGATCCACCCAGACATGTGACATACTTCCCTCCTTAATTTTGATTAATAAAATTCTTTGGCATTTTATATAAAAGTAGCCCAAGTTACTTATTAAGACTCAGCAAATAAGCATATGAAATCTTCCACAATAGTGCCTAATAAAGAAGAAAAGATAACTTAGAAAATACATGACTGAGTTGGTTAAATGCATGATTTTTAAAAGTTCTTTATGACCACCAAACATTAGGCATGCTGCAGATAAATTTATACGTGTGCTTCTTTTGGAATAGTTGTGATATTAGGTACTCATTACTTCACAAGAATTGTTTTTCATTTTTGGACAGGTTTTAGAACTTTCAACTATCAGTTGTATTCTGTTCTCCAAACCCACATTAAAAAAGTCGTCTTCTTCAATGTGACAATTTTAAGTGTTAGGTAAAACATAACTGTCTTTAATTTCCTTTTGTTAGAAGAAATATTCTCAGATTCTTCAGTCATCCACCACATGCTATTGCTTTTTGCCCCATCATCATCCTGGTCACCCTTCAAGTTCTAATTTCCCAAAAGACCACCTGAAGCTCTTTTGTGGAATTTAGGACTCTTTTTAAGTGTGTGATCTGACAGCCACAAGTATAGAGAGAGATTTCTATCTACTTGTTTCTGGACAAAATTTGTATTACACCCTTAAACCCTTCATGAAGTGGAGCAGGGAGAAAAAAAACAACAACAAATGCCTGTTGTTCTATTCAACACAGTCTTAGATTGCAGTAGTGTCCCCCACCCCCTCTTTGGCAGCCTCATTTTTCCTTTTCAGTGAACTCAATCTCCACAGCTGGTTAATTCTGTCTCTTGAGTGTGTGATTCAAATGAAGCCTGGCTGAGGGCCAAGCCCTTACATGGACACAGCCCACAGCCCTTTTCCCTGCCAGTCACCTGCCCACAGACTCTTGGTCATGAGAGAGACTGACAAACACTTGGTTCTTCCCATCCCCTAAATGGCAAATCTGAGGGCAGAGAAAAAATAAGCTGGGTATTAGCAACTTGGGGTAATAGTTCTGCATCTTCTCAGAATGACTCGGTGACCTTACATAAGTTCTCTAACGGGGTTGCTAGAAGTTGTAAAAATTAAATTGATATTTTGGGAGGCCAAGGCGGGCGGATCACCCGAGGTCAGGAGTTTGAGACCAGCCTGACCACCATGGTAAAACTCCGTCTCTACTAAAAATACAAAAATTAGTTGGATATGGTGGCATGCACCTGTAATCCCAGCCACTCAGGAGGCCGAGGCAGGAGAATCGCTTGAACCTGGGAGGTGG
The DNA here is from genome assembly GCF_024542745.1 of Macaca thibetana thibetana. Classification (NCBI taxonomy): domain Eukaryota; kingdom Metazoa; phylum Chordata; class Mammalia; order Primates; family Cercopithecidae; genus Macaca; species Macaca thibetana. The sequence continues at coordinate 28,983,891 of NC_065583.1, read as the reverse complement.
AGGTTGCAGTGAGCCGAGATCCCACCATTACACTCTAGCCTGAGCAACAGAGTAAGACTCCATCTCAAAAAAAAGATATAGAGCGTTCTTCTTACTCATATCCATTGATCAGTATTAAGCATCACATTCTTTTTGGAAGGTGAGCACATGATTTTGTTCGTGGTCTGATAGAGCAGCTAAACATATTAAGCTTTGTTCAAGTGATGGAATTTCAACTGTCCTTTGATTTTCTTCTCTATTGAATTCTGAGTATGGAAAATCACTTTCTTTACTATCACAACTTTTGAATGTTCATTAAATTCCCCACTGTATTCTAAGGACATAAAGGAGTTTTATTGTAGATTGAATTCTATCATGTTTAGTAACAGATGTGAGGCCGTGTGATGGTTAATAGGAGGTAGAAGTGGCCCCACTCACCACTACCCCTAGTGACCTAACAGCAGAATGTTTGCTTCCTGTTCCCATGACATTATGTTCTGCTGGCCTAGAGCTCTTAGTTCCTGAGGGAGGAATGCTGCCACCAAGACACAACGATTCCATTGAAATGAAATTTAAGACTGTCACCTGGTCACTTTTTACACCTCATGCCTCTAAGTCAAAAGGTTAAGAAAGGGGTTACAGTGTTGGCTGTGGTGACTGACCCAGACTATCAAAATCAGACTACTACTCCACAGTGGAGGTAAGAGAGAGTATGTCTGTAATAGAAAAAATCCCTTAGGGTGTCTGTTATTAATAGTATTACCCTGCTCTATAATTACGGTCCATAGGAAATGACAACAGCCCAATCCAGGCAGGACTAGGGATGACCCAGACCCTGTGAGAATGAAAATTTGGGGCCTGGAGTGTTGGCTCACACCTGTGATCCCAGCACTTTGGGAGGCAGATCGCCTGAGGTGCGGAGTTCAAGATCAGCCTGGCCAAGATGGCAAAACCCAGTCTCTAGTAAAAATACAACAAAAATTAGCTGGGTGTGGTGGCACACACCTGTAATCCCAGCTACTTGGGAAACAGAGACAGGAGAATTGCTTGAGCCCAGGAGGCGGAGTTTGCAGTGAGCCAAGTTCATGCCACTGCACTCCATCCGGGGTGACAGAATGAGACTCCATCTCAAAAAACAAAACAAAATGAAACAAACAAAAAAATAAGTTTGGGTCACTCTAGCAAATAAAAAGCACAACCAGCTAAGTACTTGTTAAAGACAAAGAGAATACAAAATAAATAATAGAAAAAGTTTTTTTTTTTTGAGACAGAGTCTCACTTTGATACCCAGGCTGGAGTGCAGTGGTGCAATCTTGGCTCACTGCAACCTCTGCATCACGAGTTCAAGTGATTCTCCTGCCTCAGCCTCTCAAGTACCTGGGATTACAGGTGCGTGCCACCTTGCCTGGCCAATTTTTGTATTTTTAGTAGAGACAGTGTTTCACTATGTTGGCCGTGCTGGTCTCAAACACCTGACCTCAGGTGATCTGCCAGCCTCAGCCTCCCAAAGTACTGGGATTGCGAGCAGAAAAAGGTAATTATTAATACCAACTATGACCATGTGACCAGTTACAGAAATGAAGACTATATTTGCTCATTTTGGTAAAAATATGTTTGTGCATATATATATATATACCTATATTAAGCAAATATCTTTATTTTCTCTATTCCCTTGAAATGTAATGTAAAATTTATTGAATTCATGTTGGCACTTAAGTGTTAATTTTATGTAATAACATTTAAGTTAAGGATTTGTGCATTTTTGCTTGCATGAAGAATTGTTAGGCAAAATTATGACTTTATTATCTTTAGAGATTATAATTTTAAAACATATATGGGTGTCAAGTTGACAAACAGTGGATTTTGTGATGGTTAATATTAAGTGTCAACTTGGCTGGATTGAGGGATGCCTAGATGGCTAGTGAAGTACTGTTTGTGAGTGTGTCTCATACTGTTTATGAGTGCCAGAGGAGATTGACATTTGAGTCAGTGGACTAGGAGAGGAAGACCTTCCTCAGTGTGGGTGAGTACCATCCATTCATCTAGCAGCACAGCCAGAACAAAGCAGGGGGGAAAAGGGGCATAAGCAGCTTGCTGAGTCTTCCAGCTCTCTCTCTCTCTCTCTTTTTCTCTTCTTTTGTGAAAGGAAAGTAAATCTTGGAACCCCAAAATCACAAAGTCAAAGGGAAAAATCAAGCTGGGAACTGCTTAGGGCAAATCTGCCTCCCATTCTATTCCTTAAAAAGATAGCTACTAAGATAAGCTACCTACCTTGCTGACAATTTCCTTGTGGACAAAGGACAGAAAAAACTCAAAGTCATCCCTCTGCTCACTGAGATAAATGCATATCTATCTGATTGCCTCCTTTGGAAAGACGAATCAGAGACTCAAAAGAATGGAACAGTTTGTCTTCTATCCACCCTATGACCTGGAAGCCCCCTCCCTGCTTCGAGTTGTCCCACCTTTCTGGACTGAACTAATGTGGATCTTGCACATATTGACTGAGGTCTCCTGTCTCCCTAAAATGTATAAAACCAAGCCGTGCACGACCACCTTGGGCATATGTCATCACGACTTTCTGAGGCTGTGTCAGGGGTGCACAGTCCTTAACTTTAGCAAAAGAAACTTCCTAAATTGATTGAGACCTATCTCGGATATTTGGAGTTCATACCTCGCTGGACCCCTTGCTTCCTCTCCTACTGCCCTTGGACATTAGGCTCCAGGTTCTTTGGCCTTAGAACTCCAGAACTTGGACCAGTGGTCCCCTGGGGACTCTCAGGCCTTCAGCCTTAGACTGAGGGCTGCACTGTCAGCTTTCCTGATTTTGAGAGGTTGTTGTCTTGAACTGAACCACGCTACCAGCCTCTCTCTTTCCTCAGCTTGCAGAGGGCCCACTGGGAGACTTTCCGTTGCAATCACAGGAGCCAATTCTCCCTAATAAATGTCTTTATGTACATACATATATCTTATTGATTCTGTCCCTCTGGAGAACTCTGACTAATTCAGGCAGAGCGAAGTTAAGAAAACAAACATTTCAGTTGTGAAATTCTAAACTAGAGGATAGTGATCTAAAACCTTATGACGTTGAGCCACTCAGGGTTGTGGTAAGATGTCCTCACATGAGTCCAAAATCCATTACAATGCTGCCAAGGTAGCAAAATTGTCTTTGCTTCCTTCACTTCTCACTTGTGGTATTTGGGCAAGCTTACACATACAGTTAGTGAGTGCTCAACCTCTGGAACCCAGATCAGTGTTGCAAATACTCTTTTTGCATGTCTTAATTCACCTTCTTACCTGTGGCAGACTTCAGCCGTTGAGTACAGCACTCCTTCTTATGAAGCCCAAACATAGCTCAAAGTACTTCTCCTTAGAGGACCACAGAAAGTCACTACTAGTCTGTGGCTGGCATAAGAATAAAATCTCATTTTAGCATAATATTTAGAGCTAGACCATCTGCGTTCAAAGTCCATTTTTCTCAACATAAGATTTAATTTCTTAGTGTCTCATTTCCTCATATGTAATATGAAAATAATACCTACTTCATAGAGTTGTCAGGACTAAATGAGAGAATGTAAAAATGTTAGAACAGTGTCTATACATAGTTCTTACTATATGGTAGTTTGCAAGTCAGTCTAATTGCCCTTTTCTTTATGTAGTACTACCTTCAGCTATGTAATTAAAAGCTGCTGTTTTTTTTTTTTTGAGAGAGTCTTGCTCTGTTGCCCAGGCTAGAGTGCAGTGGCATGATCTCAGCTTATGGCAACCTCTGCCTCCTGGGTTCAAGTGATTCTTCTGCCTCAGCCTCCTGAGTAGCAGGACTACAGGCACATGCCACCATGCCTGGCTAATTTTTGTATTTTTAGTAGAGACGGGATTTCACCATATTGGCCAGGCTGATCTCGAACTCCTGACTGATCCGCCTACTTTAGCCTCCCAAAGTATTGGGATTACAGGCTTGAGCCACTACACCTGGCCTAAAAGCTTCTTTAGTGATAAAGCTGGATATGAGTCTTAGCAGTAATATACTTCATAGTAAGAGATGGTCAAGTATGTGTCTGTATGTTTGTGTCCAAGTTGATTCCTATGTGCATTTGGAATGAATCTAGAAGGATTGTGGTTTATGTTTTTATATCTTGCTACTTCAGTTAACATTTGAATAGGGTCATTTGGTAAACATGAACACTAAAATATCCTTTCCAAAATGGGGAACAATCTGGATAATGTTAATTCTTAGCCATTAACCTGAAGTTCTTCCATTTGTAATTCTATTTACAGAATTCCAGAAAAAAATACCAATAGCTTTAGGAAGCAGGAGTCGGTCATGCTAACCTTTCTGTTGGCATTTAGTCAGGTCTTGGTCACACAGTCTTTGTGCCTGTGCCTGTCTTTATTTTGGGGCTCTTGTTTTAGACAGCTTTGCTGAGATGCTGTTGTTACTCTTGTTGATATCAGAAAATATGCAGAGGTGAAAGAGAGTGAGTGTATTGTGTCATTTACAGGAACATATTTATGTGTAGGTGTGGACACATGAGTTGTATATATTGCGTTAAGGAAATGAGCCTATTGTGTATATATGGGATGTGTGGGTGGAGGAAATGTATAGCTATGTGTCTCTGTGTATATATGTTTGCATGTGTGCACCCCTGGCAGTATAAAGAACAACCTCTCCTCAAGCTGATTTTTTTTTTTTTTTAAACTCGGCCTGTTCAAGGTTATCCTGTGGTTTCTTTTTCCCTTTGTTGTCTTTTCTTTCTACTCCTTCTCAATCACTTTTCCATTCTCATCTCCACAAGTTTCACTCTCTCATATCGTACTGACTCAACAGTTTACACCTTACCATCTTTCTCCTAAAGCTAAAGCTACCATGTATTTACCTGCTGAGGGCCCCACAGAGTGACTCCACCTAGTCTCTCAATGGTTCCATATAAGATAGCTCATGTTCACCCAAAACTTGTATCACTTCTGGCTTTCTTGGGTCAAATATGCCTGAAACCTTTACTCTCCACTCTTCTCTGCTGCTCCCTTTGCAGAGCATTTATGATCTGCCAGCTCCAGCTAAACAGGGCAGATATAATTTTTCCCCCTTGAAGAGTGAGGATTTAGAGGGCTCTGAGAGGGTCAGAATTGGACTATGGAGTTCTACAGAGGGCTGGTAGGGAAGAACTCTGCAGATCAGACATGTGGAAGGGGCTTACCAATAAATACTCCCAGAATATTCTTTTACATTCTAGCCTTTTTCTAACTCCCAATATTGTTGAATTATTACCCACGACAGGCCTTAGCAGTGATCTGTCATTTGATCGACTATTATTACAGGTCATGAATGAGATGTGTATCCTTTTTTAAAATTTTTATTTTTGGGGGGTACATAATAGATGTATATATTTATGGGCTATATGAGATATACAGGCATACAGTGTTTATAATCACATTGGGGTAATTGGGGTATCCCATCCCCTGAAGCATTTATCCTTTGTTATAAACATTCCAATTATGCCCTTTTAGTTATTTTAAAATGTACAATTATTACTGACTATAATCACCCTGTTGTGCTATTAAATACTAGATCTTATTCTATTTTTTGAACCCATTAACCATCTCCACTTTCCCTCCCCTACTCCCACTACCATTCCTAGCCTCTGATAACCATCATTCTATTCTCTATCTTCATGAGTTCAATTGTTTTAATTTTTAGCTCCCACAAACAAATGAGAACATGTGAAGTTTGTCTTTCTGTGTCTGGCTTATTTCAATTAACACAATGACAAATGACAGGATCTCATTCTTTCTTATGGCTGAATAGTACTCTGTTGTGTATATGTACCACATTTTCTTTATCCCCTTGTCTGTTGATTAATGCTTAGATTGTTTCCAAATCTTGACTATTTATGCACAGTGCTGCAATAAGCATGGGAATGCAGATATCTCTTCAATACACTAATTTCCTTTCTTTTGGGTATATACCCAGCAGGGGGGTTACTGGACCATAGGGGTAGCTAGATTTTTAGTTTTTTGAGAAACCTCCAAACTGTTCTTCATAGTGGTTGTACTAATTTACAATCCCACTAACAGTGTACTAGGGTTCCCTCTTTTTCACAACCTCACCAGCATTTGTTATTGCCTGTCTTTTGAATAAAAGCCATTTTAACCGGGTGAGATGATGTCTCATTGTACTTTTGATTCACATTTCTCTGATGATATCATTGATGTTGGACACCTTTTCATATACCTGTTGGCCATTTGTATGTTTTCTTCTGAGAAATGTCTATGCAGTTCTTTTTTCCCATTTTAAAATCAGATTATTAGATTTTTTCCTCTATAATTGTCTGGGCTCCTTATATATTACGGTGATTAATCCCTTGTCAGATTGGATATCATTTCCTTTTGGAGTGACATTCGTAGTGAATTCAGTTCTGGATAAAGGAGTTGTCTTTGCTTCATGTTTAGTACCCATGTTGACAACCTGCCCTGGTGAAATTGATAGTAATATTAATAATCATGGCAGGTCATGAACAAAATCTGTCAGTATCACTAAATATTCATGCATTCTGCAGCCCTTATGTTCTGTTTACAGTTCTAGCAATTAAGTATCTCAGAGATAACAATTATGAAATTTTAAAAGGTAACATTTACATAATGCAAATAAGGTAATTAATTACAAACCTGGAGAGAGTTCTTGCTTGCTGGTGAACTCTAAGCCCACAACATTCACATTAGGTAAGCTTTACCTTTCTTCTTGCAATGACATTGACCTTCCAAATGTCCATGGAAAGAGGATTACACCTTGGGGATTTAGAGGGTGTGAGCCCAAATATGATAACTCTACATCTGATTCACAGGGTGACTTAAGTTTACAGCTTGTGCCTGATATATGTAAAGCCCTTTGAATTTCACATTTTTTTTCTTGTACATGGTCTCCTTTAAGACTTATAACCACACAAGAGAAGGGAGGTCAGATTTTGCTTTTGAGGAAATAAAGTTACACAAGCAAATGAATACCTTTGGAAACATATCAGCTGACAAACAGTTTCCTTGCAATGAGAACTGATCCACAATCTGTTGGGACACAGGAGTGGGCCTCAGGCGTGATGTCTAAAATTCATATACAGCCTGTTCATACTTTTTGGTGAGGGGGAATTAGCTACGTCTATCATATCTTCAGCTAGGAATTAAACATGGAAATGAGAATCAGGAATCAGTCTTTCTTTGTGGCTTTCATGGCTATACCATGAAAACTTGGATTATCTTGTCTTCCACCAGGCAGACTGGGCAGTAAAAGAAAAAAGCTGATTGGCAGAGAGAGAGAAGAAAGGGAAGCAATAATGAAAGAAGAATGAGCCCCTTTCTAGATCCCCTATCCACTCCCTTTGGGACCCTGTTGGTAACTCTAGTGTGTTTTTATTAATAGAGTCTCGAGTAAGATAAACATTTTGCCTAAGTCAAAAAACTAATGAGTAGCATAGAGTGAGAGAGAACTCAGGTTTTCTAACCACTAGTCTATAGTTCTTTCTATAGCACTGCAACTGCCTCTTATATTTCCCAGGCCTCATCCCTCTATTCAGGACCCATCCTCCCTATCATGAAGATGGAGCTGCTTTAGGGTTCTCAGATCTTAGAGTTTGGCTTCTAGCATGTACAGATGTACTCTATGAGGATGCTCCTTGATTCATTAAAATGCTATAAGAAGGAAACACAACCAGCTGCCATTCTCTTTGCTCATCATCTTTCCTGGTGTCAGTCGCACCTCATTGCGTTTGGCAACACTCCTGACGTGAGTGACATTAGCCAGAGCACAAATCAGGTAGCATCTGCTGAGGAGCAGGAAAAAAAATCACAAACACATTTATAAAAGGGAAAATAAAATCAGGGTGACATTCAAGTTGTCTTTTTGATACTTTGTTTCTACATTTGTATTTAGAATAGATGGCTCCATTTTGTGGTGTTCTAATTTACCTGTTTTTGAAGCCTGTTCCTAACCTTCATCTCAGAGGAAACTCACGACATTGAATAAATATAGTAGAATAGGAGTTATAACTAGGGCAACCATGTGGGTCAATTTGCTGAAGATGACCCCAGTTTATAGTATTGTCCTAGTATAATTTTTAGTAGACCCTTTTCCTCTTTCAAATATGTCCTGATTTGGATGATAATTTGATCACCTTGGTAACATCTCCATTTGATAAACCATCCACCAGTGATACTTAACATCTATGCATGACCAAAGGTGGTGTGTGTGGAATCATGTCACCACCATCTCTTCCTTTAATGAGCTTCAAATTTAGGGTTACAACAATAGCAAAATAGAACTGCAACTCCAGGAGTCATCTTAACAGTGGGACCCAGAGAATACAAGCCAACTGGTTATCAGTTTCCTATTCTTGAAATGTATGCATGCCAATGTTAGGGTATGCATGGGTCAAGGACAGAGAGTCTGGAGACAGACAACTTGGGCTCATAACACTTCCATTTCCTAGTGCTGTGACTATGAGAAGGTTAACTGATTTTCTCAAGCTGTTAATTTCACAAGTATACATATGGATGATAACAGTATATCCTCCTCCTTGTTGGAGTGCTGTGAGGATTAAGTGCTATAATGTGGTCGGGTAATTAACATAGTGCCTAGTGGAAACTAAGAGTTCAGTAAATGAGACCTCCAGGATCCATAGCAACAAGTGCTTCTTGGATTAAAACTCCTTAGAATCAGCCTTTCTTTCTATCTTTCAAACTTGGTGACATATTAGGTAAGGCTAATCATAGCAATCCCATGGTTGGAAGGGCCTGTGCTATTTTCCAGCCCGCACTCCCTACCACTCAGCGGTGGATGGTTAGTAGGTAAACAACATTCCTCAGAATCATTCATCACATTTCTTCTCGACATTTTCAAATAGAGTTGTGACAGCAAGGCAAACTGTGTGCTGTGGGCTAAAAAGAACAGATGGTGTCAGAAGAATCTAGCATGTGATAGAAAAACATGGTATGTTTCCATCCAGCACAGGGAGGGGCAGGAACAGTGTGTACTGAAGAGCTCCTCCTTCCAGGTGGTGGGGTGGGAAGAGAAAAAGAGTTGGTGGGGTACCAATAGCAAAGTCCTTTGTGGACAAGGTCTGTCTATACGATAACTTCTCTGGGATTTCCTCCCTGAGTCTAGAAAGATGCTACATTTTGTTAAATGCTGTTTGAATACGTTTCTTAGATGTATACAAGGAACATTTTCCATGACTTGATTGAACAAAGGCCAAAGAACATAGACCCATTAAAAAAAGCAAATATAAAGCCAAGTATTTATTCAAATTACTATTACCTATTATCATAGAAATTAATGGCTAACATTTATTGAGCTACATGCCAGTTTGAGCTAAAAGCTTTGGAAGCATTATCTTATTACGTGTCCACAACTGCACTGTGACATACATGCTGGGATTATCCCAATTTTGCCTCTAAGGAAACTGGTGAAAGAGGCCTAGGGGTAGCACAGCCATTAGGAGGGGAGGCCTTTAACCTAGGTCAGTTGGACTCTTATATATCCAATTGTTTTATGCTCTTGACCATTATGCTGAGATTAACTTGCCAGAAAAATAATCTATTGCAGAACTTGGTAAGCAAAATGTCTTTGGTTATCACTGTGTTTAAGGATGAAGTAATATTAAATAAAAGGAAGAAAATTTAAAATATTGAGGGCTAGAGGACATTTCTGGTTTGGATGAAACTGCCTCCTGTTCCCAATATGAATTACAGGGCATCTGGCCTTACAGTTGGGTGCCTAGTCTTATTTCACAAGGAAGATCAATTTATTTTTCTTCAGGAAAACATTCTGAGATTTTAGTGGTATTAAATGCCAGAAAGGTCTTCCTGCTTTTCAACCTAAGATGATCTAAGTAGAGCACAGGAAGTAGGAATTGGAACACAGCTCTTTTTGCTATATTTGGTAGCATACAAGTTCCTTATTTGCTTTCTCTTTAGTTTTATTTTTAATTATATAAATATTTGTGATATGACTCTTACATGCCATGGTCTGTACAAACTTATACATGACATGAAGGTGAGAAAAACAGAGTGCCTATTCTCACTAAATGCATTATCTTGATTTTTTTCTAATAAAAAAGATTATGAAATTTCACCACATTCAATAGTTGAGTGTGTTTAACTGTATTTTACCAATCATGTCTATTTAAAATTTAGTTGCTTGCATGTCTCTCTAAATACGGTCATATGCTATTTTAGAATAAAGCAACAGAGAAATCAGTAATGCAGCATTTATAGCTGATTGCCTTGATTCAGAAAGATAAGAGGGTCACAGCTTTACTGAGTGACCTAGAATAAGTTGTTACATTTCTCCAAGCTTATTTACTAATTTAGAAAATGACCCTCTGCCCTCCCTTCTCTACAGGCAAACTACTAATATATAGTCATTGCCCATGTGAAAATGCATCTGTCCCAGAGTCGAAAAGCACCTGGAGTCAGATGTCTGTGAAGAGCTGGTTTTAGAAGAATAAGCTCTGTCTCCTTTTCCCTGTCTACCTTTAGGTGATTTACCTCATTTTCTAGTAAGTGAGAGTGTCACTCCATTTTCTATTGACCTTGATGACGGCCCAATGTTAAGATCTAATGAGATGGGTGTGAAGATTCTCTATGAATTTAAGGGTTTCTAGTTGAACACAGCTGCAATCTGAGCTGCTTAGATGAGAGATACGAAATTATTTCAGACTGTGTGGTTGTATGCATTGGAATATTAGAGGATTTCTCTGTGGATTGTATGGGTCAAGAAGATGATGCAAATTTTTTTCTGAATTCAGATCCCACTGTAACAAAAATATCTACTCTAATGCAATGTCTCATGACTAACCAAGTGGAAATGCCTGTACAGATATCTATCAATGCAGCTAATAGTCCATGCAATAAAATGAGTTCAGCCTCAAACTTCTATCCCTCCTGTTTCAGGAGAGATGTCCATAGCTCCTGGCACCAATTCCCCAAATCTGCTTCCAGAATACAGCATATGCTCAGCAGGGAGCTGCTCCCTTGTCAACAATGAGCATTAGTATAGCAGTTGGACTGGAAGGAAAAGCCTTGGTCTATTAGGAAGCCTGCAGAGCTTGGTTGCTAGGCAACCCAGTCTGGAGGCAGCAACCAGTGTGCACCAAGAGGATATCTAGGGAGGTGGGTCTAGAAAACAGGGAAAAGCAATTCTTTTCTCAGAATCAGCTGAGGCAGAAAAAAAAAAAAGCCAATTGTACTGTCTACTATCCAGGTAAAGAAGTGGTCTATATGTTTATTTATGCAGTGCATCTTAGTATAAAAGTGTTAGGTGCCAACACTCACAGGTAACTATATATTGTCATCTGGAAAATTATGTGACCTTGAGTAGATGACTTACTCCAGCATTGGTTTCTCTGACAGTAGCAAAAAGTCAAGGAACCAGGTAGCAGCAGCTTCTCCTCATGCCTGCCACTGCAGCCATCACCCCTTTGCATAACCCTTAAATCAGAGAAACACTGAGTCTGATTTATTAGAAAATGACCCTCTGCCATCCCTTCTCTAATGGCAAACTACAAATATATAGTCATTTCCTGTGTGAAAATGCACCTGTCCCAGAGTTGAAAAGCACCTGCAGTCAGATGTCTGTGACAATCTGTTACTTTCAGTAATAGATTGTAAGCTTGGCAGACACAGATTTAAAGCAGGGCTCCTTTGCTTATTTTAATTGTTAACCTTGGGCATGTTTCTTTGCATAGTTTACTCATTAGTGCTTGGGGCCTGACATATTTGTAAACAGTGAATAGAGGCTAGTGAGCTAGCCAGTGTAGGGACTTGGGTTAGTGTTCCAGACTAAAACTGAATGGCATGGTTAAAAAAAAAAAAAAAAAAAACAGGAGAAGGAAGCGAACATGGAAAGGTCCAGTAATAGGAGTTGGGAGTCCAGACTTCTGTGGGAGTCTATGTCATCACCAAGCAATCAGTCCAAATGGGATCTGGATCAATAGTTCTAGTCAATGATACCAGCTCAGAGGATGCACAAAAAGAGCAAGCGCCTGTGAAAGGCCACATTCTCAAGTATCACAGAAAACTACTATAGATCTCTGCTGAGGCAGGAAGATTGCTTGAGCTGAGTAGTTTGAGGCTTCAGTTAGCTACGATAGCACCATTGCACTCCAGCTTCAGAAACAGAGCAAGACTCTATCTCCAAAAAAATAAAAAGAGAACCAAAATCATTTATTTTCGTTAACTCTTCAATATTTTGATGTACCGAATATATAAAAAAGTTTAAAATCTTTACAATAACATTAAATCAAAATAACTAATAGAATCAAGGTAAAGGAATATTGATTATTGCAGATTCTTCAAGTTGCTGGTATGTTTTTAATCAGCAAGTTGAGAAATCAAACACTTTTACTGTATTGTATTAAGTTGTATATTTGGAAAAGGAAAATATTACTTGGGATTTTTCTTTGTTGTGATAAAAGATGGCATCTGTATTTCCAAACATGGAACAGTATTTTTCACATCTTGCTTGATGTAAGATTTCTCAAAGTAGAATCATCACTTTTTAAAATGCATCTTTGAAATAAAGGGGTAAAATGAAGGCAAAAAAAAAAAAAAAAAAAAAAAAAAAAAATCAGCAAATCAACTCCAAATTCAGAACACTTCCAGTCTGAAATTTGTAATCTGTAGGTATCACCTTTCTTTGAGTGCTTTCAGAGGCTTTTGTATTCTTGGATCTGAAATTTTAACTGTGAGTATTTTGCATTCCAGAAGACCACACTTGCAGATTATTTTCTATTGAACAGGCCTTGCTCTAAACAATGTGTATCGTTTCCTTTCTGAGCTCCCATTTCCTCACCAATAACAAGAAAAATTGGCCCAGATGACCTCTGAATCTGCTTCAGCTCCAGTATTTTATACATTTTTCTAATACTTAAGAGCCTTGGAAATTGCCATTCATTTACCAGACACATTTTATTGAGTGCCTACTAGGTGCCAGACACTGTCATAGGCACTGTAGATACATACAAAGTTAAATAGCCTGGCAAAACTCCTGTTCCCATGGATCTGATGATAGCAGGAGATGGATTGATAACCAGGTAATAGGACTGCCTGATTATTTCATATGGTGATAAATGCTATGAAGTACTTCAGAAAAAGAATTGTCTTAGTTATCAATTTCAAAGTAAAACTATCAAAAAGTTACTTCCTTAAAGCAAAACTTTATTTTCATGGTTCTGTGGGTTGACTGGACTCAGCTGAGTGGTTCTCCTCCTCCCTGTGCTGTAGTTGAAGTTTTTCATGCAACTGCATTCAGCTGGGACGTCAGCTGGGGCTGGAATAACCAAGACGGTGTCTCATTCTCAAGGCCTCTTCATCCTGTTGCCACGCTGTGTTCCTTCCCAGGCTGTTTTATAGCATGGCAGTGGGACACCAAGAGCACAAGCCACAATATGCAAATGCCCCTAAAGCATATGTGGTCATGATGGTTTTATTTATTGAGATGGAGTTTTGCTCTTTGTCACCCAGGCTGGAGTGCAATGGTGCAATTTCCGCTCACTGCAACCTCCACCTCCTGGGTTCTAAGCGATTATCCTTCCTCAGCCTCCTGAGTAGCTGGGATTACAGGAATGCACCACCACACCTGGCTAATTTTTGTACTTTTTAGTAGAGATGGGGTTTCACCATGTTGGCCAGGTTGGTCTCGAACTCCCGACCTCAGGTGATCTGCCCGCCTCAGCCTCCCAAAGTGCTAGAATTAAAGGCTTGAGCCACCATGCTCGGCCTCATCATGGTTTTTTTTTTTGTTTTGTTTTTTTTTTAAATGTGCCATTGGCAAAATTAAGTCACATGGGCAAGCCTAGAGTTGGTTTAGGAGGGAATAGTACAAGGACATAAATGCAGGGTGATGGGAGATACCAATGTTTGGGGAAGATGACTGCTTCTTACCAAAACATGAGAAAAGCCTTTCAGAAGCAGTGCTATTTGAACTGAGACCTCAAGGCTGTGAGTAGATCAGACAGAAGGTTTTAGGCAGAGAAAAAACAAGTACAAAGGGGATGGAGTAAGAAAAGCTTAGCATTTTTACACATCTGAGATGAGGCCTCTATGACTGGATCTTTGTGAGCAGGGGTAGGAAGAGTTAGAAGAAAAGTCAGTGAGTGTGAGCAAAGGCCAGACCATAAGGCCTTCTAGGCCATAGTAAGACTTTGGGTTTAACTCTACATGCAGAGAGATGCCATCAGTATATTGAAGATGGAGGGTGAATGGATATAATTTACACTGCAGAAACAAAAGTCAGACTTTTTTGTGAAGAAAGGATGTTAAGAAAATCAGCCCAGTGTTTTTAGTAAGTTGGAAACTTAAAAAAGACTATGCTAGATTGAGAAGTTTAAATGACAAGAAGGTATAATGTGTGATCTGGAATGGGGGAAAATAGCTGAAAAGACAATTGAGAATAATTGAAGAAATTAAAACATTATTAAATGGAGACAGATTATCCACTGGAAACAATTTACAAAACAGGAACACTATGCTGTCACATTAGTTAAAAAAAAAAACCACATATGTGTACATACATGGATAGAAAGAGATCCACAAAGATGTATATTAAAGTATCCTCTTAGTGGTGATTCCTAAGTATAAGATTGTGATGTTTTTATTTGCTTTAAAAATAATGGTAGGGAGGCAAGAGTGAAAACTTGAACAGATAGGAAGCTGTTGCGGGTGAGATAATAGTCATTTTCATAGATTAATTGCACTGAAGTTGGTGAGAAGTAGATATATTGGGGATATATTTTGGAGGTAGGAGGTTAAGACTTACTGATGAATTAGCAATTCTAGGAGAGGTAGAAATTAGAATGACTCCTAGGTTTGTGGCTTGAAAAATAGATGGAAGTTGTTGACATTTTCTGAGATGAAGAAGACCAAGCAAGTCTGGCGTGGATACCTTTCTTAGAGGGAGGTTCAGAGGTGCATGGACACTCTATGGATGGATGATTTATGAGATGTAACATTTGATGTTCTAAATTGTCTCAGATGAGTTCCCTTTGATCTCCAGAGTTCTATTCAGGCCAGACCTTGTCAATCGGATTCTTAAAAATATGGCTAAGCAAGGCTGAATGAATGAAGACATGTCTTGAACAGTTCTCCTGAGATGCTAGGTAGAATGTAAATAAAATAGCACAGGATGCTCCATCACTTATGCCTCTCCATTTTAGGAAGTCAGTATTCATACTTGAGATGGGCCACAGAAAAGGAACCCAACTACTTACCACAGATGAAAATAGGACCACTGAAGAACAGAAGGAACAGTAAAGGTTACTATGCCTAGAGAGTGAAGTCACACATTTTGGAGAGAGATTTATCAACATAAATAGTCACCTTTTTTTTGTTAGCCAACTCTCAGTTATATGAAATCTCCAGTTAACACAAACTCATATGTGATGATGGTTTTATTGTGATAATTTCACAACTTTGTAGGACTAACTGGAAGACTTCCCTCTCTCTGCTAAAAGAAAGCAATAAAAGTTTTATTACAGGTGGAGAAGAATTTCCTGAATAGTAAGTCAGAACTAGAATAGAGGACTCTACCCACAGAAGTAAAGGTTTCTGCCCTTTGAGACTATTTCCTAATTTATGACTTCATGTCCAAATCTGTAAGGCAAAAATAACCAGACCGTTGAAAGGCAACTCCATCCAGTGTATTTTTTTTAAAACCTGGCCCATAACCAATCTACCCAGATGCTTCCCAGCTGAATCAATCCAGATGGTTCTTTGAAACAGCCAAACTGAGCATTTCAGATGTGCCACAAATTTGGATATTGGAGATCTCAGGCTCGTCGCTAAATAGGAAATCTGAGATGCCAATTACAGAAGCTCTGGGACCACGGGAATTAAGAGGGTAGGGGTAAAATGTCAACTGGTGAGCAGGTGTAGTTTTTAATGGAAAAGCAATTCCCCAGCCTTCAACTGAGTTCAGGTATTCAACACAGTTTCTTCATTAACACTGTTCCAATTTTCATAAAAAATATTGAAATTTTATACTGTCTAAAGAAAAATCTCAGAATACAT
Source organism: Macaca thibetana thibetana (assembly GCF_024542745.1). Classification (NCBI taxonomy): domain Eukaryota; kingdom Metazoa; phylum Chordata; class Mammalia; order Primates; family Cercopithecidae; genus Macaca; species Macaca thibetana. The sequence continues at coordinate 28,967,859 of NC_065583.1, read as the reverse complement.
GCTTTCACTGTTCTTATTTAAGAAGTAACTTCCCAGTGGAAAGAAGATAATGTATAAAACACTTGGTTGTCTTAACAGCCTGTACAAAATAGTAGGGTATATAATCAAAAGTTTGCTTTCTTTAGCATAGACTAGTAAAGCTAAATGATAACTGTTCTAAACATTTGTTCTCAAAAAAATCTCACATAAAATAATTTTCTCAACTATCAAATATAGAAAACATTTATCCCCATCAGATAGACCATATTTCATTGCATAGTTATGTAATGCAGGCTTGCAGACAGCTGTGTAACTAGAATTCATCCTAAGACAGGCATGTCCTTCCCTTTCAGATCATCAATACGTATAGCCTATTGATAATGAAATGTTAGTGTCTTTGAAAAATTCCCCAATAAGTGAGTTTAAACATTGGAAGTCTAAGAAATGGGACCAATAAAATATATGGGCAGGAGGTTAGTAGAGATCAGATTAAGCACTGGACTCAAGTTCTAGCTGGTTTCCATGGTGAGAGAAGGACCAAACAGGTTTTAAATAATCCACAGGTGCCTTTAGATGCCAAGTGAAGATGCCCAGTGATGGGCGATAGGCATTCTGCTTGATCTCTTCCCTTGGTAGAAGTTCTACTTCCATAGAGGGAAGAAAAATGCTAGAGACAAAACAACTCAGGTCACCAAAACTCCCCTGAGAAAATTATACAGAACTGGGTTCATATACTGACTCTATCAATTATTAGCTCTAGGACTTTGGATATGGCCCCTCACTTCTCTAAGTTTCCATTTTCTCAGTTAAAAAGGTTGGTTTTGGAAATTAAGATGCTGATATAAATACTGTCTACAGTGTTTGATATCAAATACGTCTCATCAATGTTAGTTGTTTATTATAATCTAAGGAAATAAAGAGCATAGATAAACCAAAAAATAAATCACGTGGTGGCTCACACCTATATTCTCAGGACTTTCGGAGGCCGAGGCGAATAGATTGCTTGAGCCCAGGAGTTCGAGACTAGCTTGGGCAGCATGGCAAAACCCCGTCTCTGCAAAATATTAGCGGGGCATGGTGGTGCGCACCTGTAGCCCCAGCTACTCATGAGGCTCAAGTGGGAGGATTGCTTGAGCCCAGGAGGTGGAGGTTACAGTGAGCCAAGATCATGCCACTGCACTCCAGCCTGGGCAACAAGTGAGACCCTGTCTCAAAAAAAAAAAAAAAAAAAAAAATTAAGAAAAAAATCCAAACATTATGTATTTTTCAATTGCATAACAACGGTATTTCTGAAAATGCTATAGTTCCTTCAAATACTGTAGGGAATAGAATCACATGGAAAAGCCACTTAGTGCTAGAAAGCATATAGCTCTCTCAATACTTACAGTCTGTAATTTTCTTAGTAGCTATTAATGTCATTTTATCACTGGGCCAAATTTGTTGACAAACAATTGTCTTAATGTTTCAGGGGGCCTACAGAGATAAGATGATTAAATCTACTGTGGATTCATTCTTAGCTCCCTAATTTGTAAATTTAATAACTTTTGGTTGAAGACCACCAACTTTAGGCTGGTAGTGCAAAGATGGTGCAACTAGAAACAGCTTCTGCCGTGAGACACAGTTCAATCCTGTCAGCTACAGCTGTTCTTGTTTAACCCATAACTACTTCAATTCTAAATTCTGTATTTTCCTTTGCATGCCTGGAATCTCTCTTACATGAAATTGAACACATGTAACGTGTTTTCTCTATTCCTTTATCTTAACTCTATTCCTTGGACTAGCCCAAGGAATATTAAAAGCTTAATAAACCACACACACTGAAAACAATAGGAAAACTCTTACAAGGCAATATTTGTAACATGTTATGGTTCTAATAGCACATACACTTATATAATGCCCCATTTACTAACGGGGGATCTGAGGTCTAGAAAAGACCAAGTTACACAGGAGCAGGGGAAGGGAATTTATTATTCAGGCCCTGGTGTTCTGACACTGTTTGGTGTTTTTTTCTGTGTCACCATTCTGCCCCAAATATTATGACCTGAGGAATTAGGAGAGATACCGTGATAGGACTTGATGGGGAGAATCGGGGAAAACTACTGAGCAAAAACAAATCTCAAAGGCAGTGATAAACAAGAAATGGGCCAGGAGTGGTCGTGAGGAAATTTTCAACCAGGTCCAGCCACACATATCCTAGTTTATGGATTAACAACTCAGGCCTTGTATTTTGGGGAGGAAAAGCCTAAGTCTGTCATTTGGGTTTTTCATCCTTACGATGGTAATGTTATTTTCCAGCACAGAATGCTTTTCTGCATGGTGGGTGGGCTGGCCACGGTGCCTAATTTAATCTTCCACTGAATATATTTCCTCAAATACAGTATCTTTGTTGACAGTTATTAAATGCCTGGTTGACTACAGACATCAAAGAATTGAGGAACACACATTAGGTGCCACAGATTCATTTAGCAATCAAGGATAACTGCTGGATAAATAACGACCAGAGTAGATTTATTTTCAGGATGAATGGCCAGTTGCTATGTGAATTGCAATTCCTGCATTTGTCCTCTTCATCAGCTTGCCAGAACACTCCAGAGGCACTCGTTTGAGGCCTTTCAGAGATTGGTTTTTAAATTCTTATTGCTGCTTAACCAACAGTTCTTTCAGATGCCAAAATGAATTTTCCTCTCTCACATCATTCCTCCACTATACATTTAGTTTTTTTCGCTATCTTAGCTGGCGTGGCATCTGTTACTTGAGAAACTCCTAAAAAGGGGGATTTTTTCAGTCCTCTCCCCTCTTCTTTCCCAATCTCTAGGGCAACCAGGCAAGTTCGCATGGAACCACATTCTTTGCTGTGCGGCTCTTGGTCTTCTAAGCTGAAGTGTGCCTGGGAGTTTCACATTCCCAAATCTCTACCTCTTCACTCTTTGTGTAGGCCTTCCACTGGTCAGTATTTTACGGAAGATTGAGTCATACTGGTGACACAAGTGAATTTCATCTTATACCATCTTAATCCTAAAGGATGATCCATATCTAGTAGAGGAGAAAACACAAATGCCTGCAAGGGCATGAAATGTAGCAAAACAAAAAAAAAAATAGAGTCTGGGATTGGGGAGGACAGGCCTTGCCTAATGGCATTCTCATTGCTCATCATTATCCAGATTTTTTTTTTTTTTTTTTTTTTTTTTTTTTTTTTTTTTTTTTTTGAAGGACCACTCTTTCAAGCCAAATTTAAAACATCAGTGGGGCAGATTGGATCTGGGTCTCCCATTTGTAACTTCTTATTTACTTCTTTGTAATTTTCTTTTTTTTTTTTTTTTTATTTATTTATTATTATTATACTTTAAGTTGTAGGGTACATGTGCATAACGTGCAGGTTTGTTACATATGTATACTTGTGCCATGTTGGTGTGCTGCACCCATCAACTCGTCATTTACATCAGGTATAACTCCCAATGCAATCCCTCCCCCCTACCCCCTCCCCATGATAGGCCCCGGTGTGTGATGTTCCCCTTCCTGAGTCCAAGTGATCTCATTGTTCAGTTCCCACCTATGAGTGAGAACATGCGGTGTTTGGTTTTCTGTTCTTGTGATAGTTTGCTAAGAATGATGGTTTCCAGCTGCATCCATGTCCCTACAAAGGACACAAACTCATCCTTTTTTATGGCTGCATAGTATTCCGTGGTATATATGTGCCACATTTTCTTAATCCAATCTGTCACTGATTGACATTTGGGTTGATTCCAAGTCTTTGCTATTGTGAATAGTGCCGCAATAAACACACGTGTGCATGTGTCTTTAAAGCAGCATAATTTATAATCCTTTGAGTATATACCCAGTAATGGGATGGCTGGGTCATATGGTACATCTAGTTCTAGATCCTTGAGGAATCGCCATACTGTTTTCCATAATGGTTGAACTAGTTTACAATCCCACCAACAGTGTAAAAGTGTTCCTATTTCTCCACAGCCTCTCCAGCACCTGTTGTTTCCTGACTTTTTAATGATCGCCATTCTAACTGGTGTGAGATGGTATCTCATTGTGGTTTTGATTTGTATTTCTCTGATGGCCAGTGATGATGAGCATTTTTTCATGTGTTTGTTGGCTATATGAATGTCTTCTTTTGAGAAATGTCTGTTCATATCCTTTGCCCACTTTTTGATGGGGTTGTTTGTTTTTTTCTTGTAAATTTGTTTGAGTTCTTTGTAGGTTCTGGATATTAGCCCTTTGTCAGATGTGTAGATTGCAAAAATTTTCTCCCATTCTGTAGGTTGCCTGTTCACTCTGATGGTAGTTTCTTTTGCTGTGCAGAAGCTCTTTAGTTTAATGAGATCCCATTTGTCAATTTTGGCTTTTGCTGCTGTTGCTTCTGGTGTTTTAGACATGAAGTCTTTGCCCATGCCTATGTCCTGAATGGTACTACCTAGGTTTTCCTCTAGGATTTTTATGGTATTAGGTCTAACATTTAAGTCTCTAATCCATCTTGAATTAATTTTCGTATAAGGAGTACAGTATGTGCATATGATCCCCAGGGCAACTTAAAGAGACAGTCATGATTAATTCTTACGCAAGGACAGTAATGATTAATTCTTACGCAAATGAGAGAATTCAGCTTAGAGACTTAAAGGAGACCAGGGAAGAGTTAGGGCTCAAATGGAAGCCTTTGCTCTGCAACCCCAGAGAAAAGGAGTTGCAGTCTTCATTACACTAAGCCTATTTTCCTTCCTCTCTACTGCAGCTTCTGTCTAGGTAATCGGGGCCCCATTTATTGCCTAGTCATTCAGGGATACTATAGTGATTCCAAGTCTGGGGTCTCAACAATTTCCATTTTTCCCTCAAGACCTTTTATTACTGCTGTGACATTTTAGAATGCCTGTTAATACATTTGCCTATCAGTGAGTAACTCTAGGTGAGTAATCAGATAGGCTAAGAGTTTTAGGCATCACAATGCTGGAGTTCCTGTGTCAACTGTTTTTGAGAGAAATAACAGGAGTTGGTATTTTTTTTCAGTGAACAAAAATTATTAGCATACTTAACATCATATGATAATTATCTTAAAAGGAAGTTTAATTTCCCTTTCAGTTAGAAACTGGAAATAATAATAACTGCAGAGGACAAACTTTGTGGGCCAGTAGGTTTGGTTCAAACTATAGAACCACCAATCTCAAGCAATGTGACTTTGGCAGCAAGTCCTTTCAGCTGCTTACACCGCAGTTTTCTCATCCATAAAATTGATAGTCATAGTAGCTAACTTAATATTCTAAGAACAAAATGAGATAATGCATGTAAAGCATTTGATGCAAATACAATAAAGTCTTTGGTAGATTTAATAACAGAACCCAGGCAGGCTGTGAAAGAGATATTTCAAGACGAAGTCCATCAGCTTACAAAGAATGACATCTTTCCTTTTTCCATTGTTTTCTCTCAAGCCAAGCTCTGAGTCAATTAGAGACAAAAGCACTCTCCTGCCCACCTCGGTCTACAAGTAGCCCCCATAGAACTCATTGTTTGCTCTCTGACCCTGGTAATATAAATTTGACCCCAGATGGTATGAATATATAATTGTGTATAAGAAAGCAGATTACATTTGTCATGACACTTATCTCTGAATTATAGCGAATTTTCTAATTGATGTGATGCTGTTTAAAAAGTAAATCATAGTCTCTTTTTACTTAACCCTTGAGCATGTTCAAACTTGTTGTGAAAAGCAAAATATTCCTTCTAGTATGGAGTGAGAAAGCAGTCTGTAAACACAGATCTTCCAACGTTCGAAAAGAAAGAAAGGGTGTGACTGAATTGCAAAATTATAAGGAACGTTAGCGAAAACGTAAGCCAGAACTGTGAAGGGAACAGCTGAGAAGGGAAAGGGTGGGAGGAGTATTGATAGAAGTGAAGTCAATTTTCAACAGAATAATAACAACAAATAAGACGGTTTAATAAGAGTAAGAAATCATCCAGATAATGGCATGTTGGTATATGACCTTCTCTGGTAGTAAAGGAATACATTAAATCAATCAGTTAACAAACAAATAAGTTCAAGCACATGACTCCAGGCATAGGTAATTGTTTACTGGATAGCTGTGGACAAAGTCATTATTCCTATTGTGAGTAAAGTCAATAAAATCACTACTGAATGGCTGCTTGGCTGCAATGTAATAGGCAGACCCACTCAGGGCAGATTCTGAAGGATCTGTTTTACAGCACCTCCTTCCAACTCAACTCCCATCTAAAAAACCCCTCTTAGATTAGAATAGGAGCATTTTAAAGTGCCATATAGAATTGGGATTTCTAAAATGTCATTGTAAAAAGCATGCCAGTGTTAATTTAGTGTTCTAAAAAGAGAGCAATTCTGAATGGGCACTCTTAAACAGAAAATATATGCCTTCAAACATTTTGCAGGGGAAGCCTAGATTTCACTTGGAAACCTAATCTGTTTGGAATCAACTATATCTCTCAGGCACATGAAAAAACCTACTAGGTTTTGGAGAATAAATTGCCTAAGTTTAGTTTTGTTTTTAACCTATGATTTTCATGACCCTTCTTAATAAAAGCAGAGCTAACAGTTTGAGGAAATTCTAGGATTTGCAATGGGATTCCTACTTTTAAAATGAGCCACTTTTTTGTTTTCATTTTGTGAAGTGTTTATTAAATGATAACATCCATAGAGGACAGTGCACACATTTTGAGTCAACTATTTGACTAATTTTTACCAAGTGAATGTGCCTATGTAATCACCACCCAGATTGAGAAACACATTACCAGCATCCGGGAAACTTTCCCTCCCAGTGAATACCCTCTTGTTCAGGAAACCACTATTTTGATTCTCTTATCCTAAGTTAATTTTCATTCTCTTAAATTAGTGGATATGATTTGATATCACATTTGGTAGGGCTTTAATGCATTCCTTGAGGCATAATTTACATAACATAAAATTTAACCATAAGTATACACTTAATCATTTATAGAAAACTTAGAGTTGTGCGACCATCACCATAATCAAGTTTCTGATCACCTAACAATTTCACCCTGCCTGTCTACAGCTAATGTCTACTCCCGTTCCCACCTCCCACCTGAGACAACCACTAATCTGTGTTCTGTTTGTATATATTTGCCTTCTGTGGAAATTTTACAAATTGCAAGCACACAATATGTGCTCTCTTGTGTCTAGCTTCCCCCAGTTAGCATAATGTTTTTGTGGTTTATCCATGTTTAATTAATAGTCACCACCTGCATTTTCTGGAAATACCACTGCATCCTTAATCTGTTATAAAATCAAGTCCTGCAAAGGGGAAGATATAAATATTGAAAGAGGGGTTTGAATGACAGAGGTTTGTGAATCAGTAGTTTGTTTCTTCTTGTGGATGAATAATATGCCGATGTGTGACTTTTGTTCATCAGTTGTCACACATTTCGGTTGCTTTTACTTTTTGGTTGTTATGAATAGGACCACAATGAACATACAGTGAGTCTTTGTGGAGATATGTCTTCATTTACCTTGGTAAGATACCTAGGAGTGCAATTGCTGGGTCATATGGTAAGTATATCTTTAACATTTTAAAGAACTTCCAATCTGTTTATAACGGTGGTTGTACATTTACATTCTCACACTAGCAATGGATGAAGGTTCTAGTTTCTTTACCTTCCTACCAATATTGCATATTAGTCTCTTTGATTATAGCCAAACTAATATGCATCTAGTGCTATCTCATGTATGTAGTGCTATCTCATTGTGGTTTCATTTGTATTCCCATAGGACTAAGACTATTAAGCATCTTGTGTTTATTAGCCATTTGTATAAACTTTTGCCCATTTAAAAATCTTGAGTTACAAGTGTTCTTTATATATTCTGACCACAAGTCATGTATCAGATATATTGTGATACAATCTGATTTATCTCTTTCTTTCATGGCTGTGTTTTTGGTGTCATATTTAAGAAATCTTTACCTCATCCAAAGTCACAAAGATTTTCTCCTGTTTTTTCTTTCCAGAAGTTTTGTATTTGCAACTCTTATTCTTAGACATATGATGCTGTTTGAATTAAGTCTTATGTGTAATAGAAATTAAAGGTCTCTGTTCCTTACATGTACATTTGCTAAAAAGACTAATTTGAGTTGTATTGACATGAACATAAATATCAGGATTTCTTTCTTGGGTATTTTTCCTGTTCTTTTGATCTATATGTTTATCTTTATTTCAACACTACACTATCTTGACTACTGTAGTTTTGAAATCAGATAGTATTAGACATTCAATTTGCGCTTTTTTTTTTTCTGCAAGAATAATTGTTTTGACTATTCTAGGTCTTTTGCCTTTCCAGATATCAGACCCTACTTATTAAACAAATAACAACCTCCTTGGATTGTGATGGGAATTTCATTGAACCTATAGATAAATTTGGGTAGAACTGCCGTATTAAACGTATTCTGTCTTCTAGCACCTGAACATGGTGTCTCTCTCCACTTATGTAGATCCTGAATTTTGGTTGGCAATGTTATATAGTTTTCAGTGTATAGGCCTTGTTAAACTCATTTTTTAGTTCTATTTTTATTTGTATATTCTTTCAAATTTTTAAAATATAGGATTATATTTCTATATATTTCTAGAGAAAGGTATTTTCATGTTTTGCTTTTCAAAGTGTATGCCATCTATTTTTCCTCTGTCTATGGGCCTTATTACTTTGTATGTTTTTTCTCTGAATCAACTTACAGGAATTCTTTACATAAGAGCTCTTCAGTGGCTATTTGTGTTTTCATCCTGTGTCTTGCACTTTCATTTACTTAATTGCATCTTTTGATACAAGGATATTTATTATTATTATTGTTATTATACTTTAAGTTCTAGGGTACATGTGCATAACGTGCAGGTTTGTTACATATGTATACTTGTGCCACGTTGCTGTGCTGCACCCATCAACTCTTCAGCACCCATCAACTCGTCATTTACATCAGGTATAACTCCCAATGCAATCCCTCCCCCCTGCCCCCTCCCCATGATAGGCCCCGGTGTGTGATGTTCCCCTTCCCGAGTCCAAGAGATCTCATTGTTCAGTTCCCACCTATGAGTGAGAACATGCGGTGTTTGGTTTTCTGTTCTTGTGATAGTTTGCTAAGAATGATGGTTTCCAGCTGCATCCATGTCCCTACAAAGGACACAAACTCATCCTTTTTTATGGCTGCATAGTATTCCATGGTGTATATGTGCCACATTTTCTTAATCCAGTCTGTCACTGATGGACATTTGGGTTGATTGCAAGTCTTTGCTATTGTGAATAGTGCCGCAATAAACATACGTGTGCATGTGTCTTTATAGCAGCATGATTTATAATCCTTTGGGTATATACCCAGTAATGGGATGGCTGGGTCATATGGTACATCTAGTTCTAGATCCTTGAGGAATCGCCATACTGTTTTCCATAATGGTTGAACTAGTTTACAATCCCACCAACAGTGTAAAAGTGTTCCTATTTCTCCACAGCCTCTCCAGCACCTGTTGTTTCCTGACTTTTTAATGATCGCCATTCTAACTGGTGTGAGATGGTATCTCATTGTGGTTTTGATTTGCATTTCTCTGATGGCCAGTGACGATGAGCATTTTTTCATGTGTCTGTTGGCTGTATGAATGTCTTCTTTTGAGAAATGTCTGTTCATATCCTTTGCCCACTTTTTGATGGGGTTGTTTGTTTTTTTTTTTTTTGTAAATTTGTTTAAGTTCTTTGTAGGTTCTGGATATTAGCCCTTTGTCAGATGAGTAGATTGCAAAAATTTTCTCCCATTCTGTAGGTTGCCTGTTCACGCTGATGGTAGTTTCTTTTGCTGTGCAGAAGCTCTTTAGTTTAATGAGATCCCATTTGTCAATTTTGGCTTTTGCTGCCGTTGCTTTTGGTGTTTTAGACATGAAGTCTTTGCCCATGCCTGTGTCCTGAATGGTACTACCTAGGTTTTCCTCTAGGGTTTTTATTGTATTAGGTCTAACATTTAAGTCTCTAATCCATCTTGAATTAAAGATCAACAAAATTGACAGACTGCCAGCAAGACTAATAAAGAAGAAAAGAGAGAAGAATCAAATAGACGCAATAAAAAATGATAAAGGGGATATCACCACCGACCCCACAGAAATACAAACTACCATCAGAGAATACTATAAACACCTCTACGCAAATAAACTAGAAAATCTAGAAGAAATGGATAATTTCCTGGACACTTACACTCTTCCAAGACTAAACCAGGAAGAAGTTGAATCCCTGAATAGACCAAGAGCAGGCTCTGAAATTGAGGCAATAATTAATAGCCTACCAACCAAAAAAAGTCCAGGACCAGATGGATTCACAGCTGAATTCTACCAGAGGTACAAGGAGGAGCTGGTACCATTCCTTCTGAAACTATTTCAATCAATAGAAAAAGAGGGAATCCTCCCTAACTCATTTTATGAGGCCAACATCATCCTGATACCAAAGCCTGGCAGAGACACAACAAAAAAAGAGAATTTTAGACCAATATCCCTGATGAACATCGATGCAAAAATCCTCAATAAAATACTGGCAAACCGGATTCAGCAGCACATCAAAAAGCTTATCCACCATGATCATGTGGGCTTCATCCCTGGGATGCAAGGCTGGTTCAGCATTCGCAAATCAATAAACATAATCCAGCATATAAACAGAACCAAAGACAAGAACCACTTGATTATCTCAATAGATGCAGAAAAGGCTTTTGACAAAATTCAACAGCCCTTCATGCTAAAAATGCTCAATAAATTCGGTATTGATGGAATGTACCTCAAAATAATAAGAGCTATTTATGACAAACCCACAGCCAATATCATACTGAATGGGCAAAAACTGGAAAAATTCCCTTTGAAAACTGGCACAAGACAGGGATGCCCTCTCTCACCACTCGTATTCAACATAGTGTTGGAAGTTCTGGCTAGGGCAATCAGGCAAGAGAAAGAAATCAAGGGTATTCAGTTAGGAAAAGAAGAAGTCAAATTGTCCCTCTTTGCAGATGACATGATTGTATATTTAGAAAACCCCATTGTCTCAGCCCAAAATCTCCTTAAGCTGATAAGCAACTTCAGCAAAGTCTCAGGATACAAAATTAATGTGCAAAAATCACAAGCATTCGTATACACCAGTAACAGACAAACAGAGAGCCAAATCAGGAATGAACTTCCATTCACAATTGGCTTCAAAGAGAATAAAATACCTAGGAATCCAACTTACAAGGGATGTAAAGGACCTCTTCAAGGAGAACTACAAACCACTGCTCAGTGAAATCAAAGAGGACACAAACAAATGGAAGAACATACCATGCTCATGGATAGGAAGAATCAATATTGTGAAAATGGCCATACTGCCCAAGGTTATTTATAGATTCAATGCCATCCCCATCAAGCTACCAATGAGTTTCTTCACAGAATTGGAAAAAACTGCTTTAAAGTTCATATGGAACCAAAAAAGAGCCTGCATCTCCAAGACAATCCTAAGTCAAAAGAACAAAGCTGGAGGCATCACGCTACCTGACTTCAAACTATACTACAAGGCTACAGTAACCAAAACAGCATGGTACTGGTACCAAAACAGAGATATAGACCAATGGAACAGAACAGAGTCCTCAGAAATAATACCACACATCTACAGCCATCTGATCTTTGATGATCTTTGACAAACCTGAGAGAAACAAGAAATGGGGAAAGGATTCCCTGTTTAATAAATGGTGCTGGGAAAATTGGCTAGCCATAAGTAGAAAGCTAAAACTGGATCCTTTCCTTACTCCTTATATGAAAATTAATTCAAGACAGATATTTTCTTAAAAATAGAATTTTATAGTAATTTCTTCCATACAGCTAAAGAAAGAGCAAAATAAAGCGCTAATCTTATACACATTCTTCCATGACATATAAAATAAGTAAAAACTCCCCAATTTGCCTTCTGAGGCAAGCATAATAGAACTTGACAAGAGCATTACAAGAAACCAAAATTGCAGGTCAACTTTTCTAATGAACATGGATAGAATATTCCTAAACAAAATATTAAAATCCAGTGATACATAAAATAGATAATATAACCAAGATGGTTTTATTCCAGGAATGCAAGATTTATTTTACATTTAAATGTCAATGTATTTCATTACATTCATGGAATAAAGCAGAAAAGTTATAACATCATCTCAATAGATGGATGAAATCAACACCCATTCAGATAAAACATTTTTCAGTTATAAAAAACATTTTTCAGTTATAAAATTAAGTGAACTTCAAGATGATTAAAAAAAAATACCTACAGTGGCCATTATATTTAACAGTCCCATACTGAAAGCCTTTCTTTACCCCCAAGTTTAGGAACTACATGAAGATGTCTGACATTGTGACTTCCATATAGCATGTGCTGAAGTTTCTAGCCAGTGCAGTAGGAAAGAAGAAGAAATAATTGGTATAAGATTTGAAAAAATGAAGTAAAACTGGTACTATTTGCAAATAACATGGTTACATACATAGATTATCTATGAAAATCTTCGTGTATATATATTTAAAAGTAAATTTTAGAGAAAAGCTAAGGCAAGATGTTGGAATAGGACTTTCCAGCTTTCATTCCCCCGCAGAAACATCTATTTGAACGAGTATGAGCCAAAATGCCTTCATAAAAGCTAAGGAAAGCAGATGAGAGATTACAGCACCTGGTGTAGCACAGAAATAAGATATATGTTGAAGACGGTAGAAAGGACAGTTTCAGATTACCCATGTCACCTGTCCCCACAAGACCAGACAGCGCAGCATAGAGATAAATACCATTTACTGAAGGGAAGAACAGGAAAGTAAGCACTAGAATTTTAACACCTTAGAGTAACACTAGGCAGGCTCCCATGGCTGTAGACTTCAGGCTTATACCTGTGTACAGAGCATCCTGGCCTGCTTCAGCACAGGCTGGATCCTGTAGCTAGAGGCCTTCCTGACAGACCCAGTTACAAGGCCCTCCCCACCCAGAGGCCTGCAACAGCAATCCCTAGTCATCAGGCTGGCACTTGAGGACCCAGGCTTCAGGCCCATTCCAAGTTCCAGATCACTTTGGTGGATCCACTCAGTACCAGAGTTGCCCTCTGGATCTACACTTTAAAAGACCTAGGGTCTAAGTTCATTCCAGTAGACCCCAGTGCTGGCATAGCCCCAAAGAATCCAGGCTCCAGAACTGTCCCTGTGGACCCCATTTCCTAGCTTTCAGGGCAGCATCCAGAAACCCAACCTTTAGGCCAATTTCTGTGGACTCAGACTTCAAGACTTTCCTAGTACCAGGGTCCAGGGCTCCTCCAGTAGGGTCCAGCTCCAATAAACCTTGGTTCCAGGCTGGCCCCTGTAGACTCAGGCTCAAGGCCTATCCTCGCACTTCTGTAGATCCAGGCTTCAGGCCATCCCCATGGGTACACAATGACATAGATTCAGGTGCCAGACCTTCCTTCCTGCTGATGGACCACATCAGATAATCTGTTCAGAATATCAGGACAGGGTGATTGGTGAAGGGCTTTCCCAGACAAAGCCAGTCTAGAAAGACTACAATAGGTTCCTACTTCTTCAAACACACAGACACGAACATAAAGCAATGAGAAGACATAAAAATACAAGGAGATATAATACCATCAAAAGTATACAACAATTTCCCAATAGCTAACTTCTAAATAATGGAGACATACAAACTGCCTGAAAAAGGACAGTTATGTACCACATAAGGACATCTTGGTCAATGATGAAGCATATGGTCCCTTAAATTATAATGAGCTGAAAAATTCCTATTGCCTAGTGATACTGTAACCATCATAACTTTGGGACACGATGCATTACATGTTTGTGGTGATGCTGCTGTAAATAAACCCATTGCCTTGCCAGTCATATAAAAGTATTACATATATGTATAGTACAAAATATTTGACAGAGATAATAAATACGTTATTGGTAGAGGTATTCCAGAAGAAGGCATTGCTATCCTAGGAGGTGAAATCTCTATTCATGTTACTGCCCCTGAAGGCCATCCAGTAGGACAAGATATGGAGGTAGAAGACAGTGATATTTATGATACTGACCTTGTATAAGGTCAGGCTAATGTGTACATCTGTTTTTAACAAAAACATTTAAAAAGTAAAAAAAAAAACACATATAGAATGATTTAAAGGAAATATTTTTGTCCAACTGTACAAGATATTTGTGATAAACCTGAGTTAAAAAAATTTAAAATTTATGAAGTAGAAAGTTATAGTAAGCTGAAGAAAAAAATTTAGTGTAGCCTAACTGTACAATGTTTATGAAATCTACAGTAGTACACAATAATGGCCTAGGCCTTCACCAATCTCTGACTCACCCGGAGCCGCTTCCAGTCCTGCAGTCTCCATTTACAGCAAGTGGCCTCTAGATTTTTAAAATAGCATACCATTTTAAAAATCTTTCATACCATATTTCTACTGTACCTTGTCTGTGTTTAGATACACAAATACATACACTTGTGTTAAAACTGCCTACAGTACAGTAACATGCTATAAAGGTTTTCAGCCTAGGAGCAATAGGCTATACCATCTAGGTTTGTATAAGTACACTGTGGTGTTCACACAATGACAAAATTGCATAATATCACATTTCTCAGAACGTAACCTGGTTGTTTTAAGGAAGTTCAGTAAACATCAAATACAGGGAAAAAACTCAAGGAATAAGTTATCAAAATTAGAAACTTAACAAATCAAACAAATCCTGGAACCAAAAACCACAAAATGAAATTTTAAAAGCAATAGAGCATATCGACATGCAATAGAGGACTGATGACACAGAAGAATCAGTAAACTCAAAGAAAATTATTTGAAAATATACAATTAGAGGAGAAAAAGGAGAAGAGAATGAAAAGAAATTAAGAAAACTTTCTTCTAAAAAGTTAAGGATTTGTGAGGCAGCATAAAAGCGAATATTCAAGTTATTGGTGTTTGTGTAGGAGAAGAGAAAGAGCGTAGAAAGCTTACTTAAAGAAATGATAGCAGAAAACTTCAAATATTGGGAAAGATATACCTATCCAGGGATAGGAACGTCAAATGTGTCCAAGAAGATTTAATCCAAACAAGACAACTCCAAGGCATATTTTATAATCAAACTATCAAAAATCAAAGATAAGTAGGGGATCCCAAAAGCAGCAAAAGAGAAGCATATTAGATATAGTGGAGTTCTAATAAGGCAAGCAGATTTCTCAGCAGAAACTTCACCATCAAGGAAATGATATGTTAAAAAGTTGTAGAAAAACAAAACAACACAACTTACGATTAAGAATATATTTTTTTCTGGCAAAGACGTCCTTCAAAAATGAAGGAGAGAGAAAGACTCTCTCAGCCAAACAAAAGCTAAGAGAGTTCATTACCACCAGATCTGCCTTACAAGAAATGCTAAAGGAAGTTCTTTAAGCTGAAAGAAAAGGATGCAAATCACTAAGAAAACATGTAACTCACTGGTAAAAGTACACTTTTTTTTTTTTTTTTCCAGAATACGCCAATGGTGGTATGTGAATCACATATTTTTAGTATGAGGGAAAATGCGAAAATACTAAAAATCGTATCTACAATAATTTTAAAAGGAATGCACAATAGAAAACATACATATTGTGACATTGAAAACATAAAATTTTGGGAGCAGGTGAAAGAAAATTGTAGAATTGTTTATGCAATCAAAGTTATTATTAGCTTAAAATAGCCAGTTATAATTATAATATGTTTTATGTAAGCCTCAGGGTAAATACAAAGTAAAAATTCAGTAGGCCAGATGTGGTGGCTCACGCCTGTAATCCTGGCATTTCGACAGGCTGAGGCAGGCAGATAACCTGAGGTCAGGAGTTTGAGATCAGCTTGGCCAACATAGTGAAACCCTGTGTCTACTAAAAATACAAAAATTAGCTGGGTGTGTTTAAGTGTAAATAAATCTTCCAATCAAAAGACCAAGTGACTGAATTGGGGAGAAAAATAATACACAACTACATGCTGCCTACAGTAGATGCATTTCACTATTAAGGTTACAAATTGACAGTGAAGGGATAAAAAAAGGTATGCCATGCAAGAAGAAAAAATCAGAGCAGAGACAGCTGTACTTATATGAGATAAAGTAATTTTAACTCAAAAACTGTAAAATGAGACAAAGAACATCATTATATAAAGAGGGTATAACATTCATAAACATATATGTACCTAACATTGGAACACCTAAATAGATAAAGCAAATATTAATAGATCAGAAGGGAGAAATAGAGTACACTGAAATTATGTAGGGGACTTCAATATCCCACTTCCAGCAATGAACAGATCATTCAAACAGACTTGAATTACACTTTAAACTAAATGGACCTCACAGACATATATAGAACATTCCATCTAACAGCAACAGAAAATACATTTCTGTCAAGCACCTATGGAACACTTTCTAGGGTAGACCACAAAGCAAGCCTTAACAAATTCAAGAGGATTGGAATAATATCAACTATTTTTTTCTGATCACACAGTATCAAACTAAAAATCAATAACAACAGAAAATTTAGAAAAATTACAAAAACATAGAAATGAAACAACTTGCTACTGTAAAACCACTAAAAGGAATAGCATAAAATACCTTGAAACAAATGAAAATGGGCATGTAACATGCCAAAACATGGGGCATAGCAAAGACAGTTTAAGATGACAGTTTATAGCGATAAATGTGTACCTCAAAAAAGTCCTTAAGTAAATGACCCAATATTACACTTCAAGAAATTACAAAAAGAGCAAATTAAATCCAAAAGTTAGCTTAAGGAAGAAAATAATAAAGATTAGAGACTAGAAAAATAATTTAAAAATCAACAAAATGAGGGCTCATTTTTTAGAAAAATAAAATCTACGAACCTTTAGGTAGACTTAAAAAAAAAAAAAAAAGACCCAAATAAAATCAGAAATGAAAGAATACCACAAACAAAGAGGATCATAAGAGACTCTAAGGAACAACAGATTTGATAACCTAACCTAAAAGTAATGGATAAATTCCTAGATACAGACAACTTACCAAGACTGAATCGTCAAGAAAACTCAGAGATCAACAACGAAGGAAAACATTGATTCAGTGATTAAAAAAAGTATCACATCTAAGAAAAGCCCAGGACCTGATGTCTTTATTGATAAATTCTACCAAACATTTAAAGAGGAACTGGGCATAGTGGCATGCACCTGTGGTCCCAGCTACTTGGGAGGCTGAGCCAAGAGGATCACTTGAGGCTAGGAGTTCAAGGCTGTAATATGCTATGATTATGCCTATCAATAGCCAGGGCACTCCAGCCCAGGCAACAGAGTGAGAACTATTTTTACAAAAATAAAAATAAAAGAATAAATAATACTGATCTTTCTCAAATTCTTAAAAAAAAATCCAAGAGGAGGCAATATTTCCCAACCCATTTCATGAGACCAGCATTACCCTGATACCAAATCCAGACAAGGACACTACAGGAAAAGAAAATGATAGGCCGATTTCCCTAATACAGATACAAAATTTCACAACAAAATACTAGCAATCCAAATTCAAACACACATTAAAATGATCATTCACCATGATCTACTGGGACTCACCCCAGGCATGCAAGGGTGATTCAACATTTACAAATCAATAAATGTGATAATACCACATTAACAGAATGAAGGACAAAACTCTGATGATTGCTTTCATAGATGCATAAAAGGCACTTGATGAAATTCAACATATTTTCATGATAAAATATCTCAACAGATAAGGTTTCAAAGGAAAATACTTCAACACAATAAAGGCCATGTGTTTCAGTCTCACAGCTGACATCATCCTCAATGGTGAAACTTTGAAAGTTTTCCTCTAAGACCAGGAGCAAGATAAGGATGCTCACCCTCCCCTCCCCTCCCCTCCCCTCCCCTGCCCTGCCCTGCCCTGCCCTGCCCTGCCCTTCCCTTTCTTTTCTTTCTGATGGAGTCTCATTCTGTTGCCAGACTGGAGCACACTGCCGCGATCTCGGCCCGCTGCAAGCTCCGCCTCCCAGGTTCAAGTGATTTCCTCTACCTCAGCCTTCTGAGTAGCTGGGAGTACAGGTGTGAGCCACCACCACGTGGGCGCACTCTCATCATTTCTATTCAACATAGTACTGGACCATTCTAACCAAAACAATGAAGCAAAAGAAAGAAAAAAGAGGCATTCAGTAGGAAAGAAAGAAGTGAAATTGTCACTATTTACTGATAATATGATTATATATATAGAAAACCTTAAAGATCTGTTAAAAAAAAAAAAAAAAACCTGCTAGAACAAATAAACGAATACAGTAAGGTCTCAATCTTGTCAAAAGGTTCTCGGAAACTGCAACTTTCAGTGAAATGACCTATAATGAAACCATTTTTTCCTCAACATTATAATTAAACAGCATTGAAGGAATCTACTTTATTCAAGGACCTGCCGTATGTCATTTCATTTAAAGTCATTGTTTCTGAAAACCCACTGATGGTGTTAAAGAGGACTTACTGGACAGCAAAGTTTCAGGACACAAAATCAACATGCAAAAACCAGTAGCATTTCTATAAAAATAATTAACCATCTGAAAAGAAAATCAAGAAAATGATCTCATAATAGCATCAGAAAGACTAAAATACTCAAAAACAAATTTAACCAATGAGGTAAAATAACTATATACATGAAAAACTAAAAACATTAAAAAGTTGAAGAAGGCACAACTAAATGAAAAGTTATCTTATTTTCGTAAATTAGAAGAATATGGTTAAAATATATTAGTCAAGGAAATGTACAGATTCAATGCAATCTCTATCAAAATTCCAAAGTTATTTTTTGCAGAAATAGAAAAAAAATCCTAAAATTTGTGTGAAAACACAAAAGACCCCAAATAGCCAAAACAATATTCAGTAATAGAACAAAGCTGGTGATATGAGGCTGCCCATTTTCAAAAGATACTACACAAAGCAACATACTGCTGATGTATAAGCAGACAACAGACTAGTGAAACAGAATATAGAGCTCAGAAATAAGGTCATGCATTTACAGTCTACTTTCAACAAATGTGCAAGAATATACAATGGGGAAAGAGTAGCCTCCTAAATAAACAGTGTTGGAGAAACCATATATCCATATGTAGAAGAAAGGAATTAAACCCTTATCTGAACATTCCACACAAAAATCAGTTCAAAGTAGAATAAATTTATAAACAGAAGACCTGAACCTGTAAAACAATTAGAAGAACAAATAGGAGGAAAATTCTATGACATGGGTCTAGGCAATGATTTTTTTTTTTTTTTTTTTTTTTTTTTTTTTTTTTTTTTTTTTTTTTTTTGAGACGGAGTCTCACGCTGTTGCCCAGGCTGGAGTGCAGTGGCGCGATCTCGGCTCACTGCAAGCTCCGCCTCCCGGGTTCCCGCCATTCTCCTGCCTCAGCCTCCTGAGTAGCTGGGACTACAGGCGCCCGCCACCGCGCCCGGCTAATTTTTTGTATTTTTTGTAGAGACGGGGTTTCACTGTGGTCTCGATCTCCTGACCTTGTGATCCGCCCGCCTCGGCCTCCCAAAGTGCTGGGATTACAGGCTTGAGCCACCGCGCCCGGCCAGCAATGATTTTTTTAATATGACCTCAAAAGCACAGGTAAGAAAAGCAAAAATCGACAAATGGGATTACCTGAAACTAAAAGGCCTCTGCACGGCCAAGAAAACAACCAACAGGGTGAAGAGATAACTCATGGATTATGGAAAAAATACTTGCAAACCATATATCTACTAAGGAATTAATATCCAATATATATAAGGAACTTAATAGAAAGCAAAATATATAAGGAACTTAAATATTCTAATTAAAAGTGGGTAAAGAACCTGATTTGGCATGTAGCAAAAGAAGTTATACAAATGGCCAGATATATGAAACAATGTTCAACATCACGAATCATCAGAGAATTGCAAGTGAAAACTATAACAAGATACCACCCAGCTCCTGTTAGAATGGCTACTTAAAGACAAACGAAAACAAGTGTTAGTTGGAATGTAAATTAGTACAGCCAATATTGAAGATATTGTGGAAGTTTTTCTAAACAATAGAAATAAAACTATCATATGGTCTAGTAATTCCACTTTAGGTATATATCCAAAGAAAATGAAGTCACAGTATCTCAAAGGGAACTCTGCACTCTCATATTCCTTACATCATTATTTGCAGTTGTCAAGATATGGAATCAACCTATGTGACCATCAAGGAATGAGTAAAGAAAAATAGTCTATATACATAATAGAATACTATTAACCCTGATAAAGGAAGAGAAATTCTATCATTTGAGACAACATGGATGAACTTGGAAGTCATTACATTAAATAAGCCAGGCACAGAAAGGCAAATATGGCATAATGTAGCTTATATGTAGAATAAAAAAAAAAAAAAAAAAAAAAAAATTGAGCCCAAAGAAGCATGGAAGAAAATGGTGGTTACCAGGGGCTGGGATGGGGACTGGAGGGATGTTGTTTGGTCAAATGATACAAAATTTCTGTTAGCTAGAGGTAATAAGTTTAAGAATTCTAATGTATAACACACTGACTATCATTAGTAACAATGTGTTCTATTCTTGAAAATCACTAAAAGTCGATGTTAAGTGTTCTCACCACAAAAAAATGTATTACATGTTAGTTTGATGTAGCCATTCCACCATGCATACTTATTTTAAAATATGCTCTACAAAAAAATACGTACAATGTTAATTCATCAATTAAAAGAGCAAGAAGGAAAGGTTTAAAAAATTTTAAAGAATAATCCCAAAATTTTAGGAATAAAAGGGGAATATTAAGATGTGAAATATAAAAATCAATTGCATTTTCATATACTAACAACAATTAGAAAATAAATTTTTGAAACCACTGAAATTGGAATTCAAACAACATTAGATATCTAGGAATAAATAACAGGAGATACACAAAATTCCTCAGAAAACTAGAAAATATTAAAGAGATAAACTAAAGAACACCAAAATATATGAAAAGTTATTTAATGTTCATGAGTTAGATGCCTTACTATTTTACAGATGTCATTTCTCTTCCACGTTGCTAGGCTCAGTATATCAGTAAAAATAATATCAGGGATTATTTTATCTGTAGAAACTGACAAGCTGATTTTAAAGAATACAGTAAGAGAACCTATTCTGCCAGAAATCAAGACAAATTAGCTACAGAAATGAAAACAGAATGATAAAGGTAGGGAGTAGATAAATTGATCAGCCGAACAGCCTATAGAGTCTTAGAACAAATGGATACATATTCACAGTCCCTTGACTTATAGAAATGAAGTTTTGTCAATAAATGGTTCCAGCACAATTGCCCTAATTGTAAAGCTCATCTGCTACCTTAAATCATAAACATTCAATTTCTATTTGATCATGGATCTAAACATGAAAAATAAAAGAACAAGTTTCTAGAAAATAATGTGTAGGAGAATATCTTCTCTCATAGATAGACAAACATCTGATCTTGAGGTAGGTAGGTAGGCAAATAATTCTCAGGGCACAAAAAGCACTAACCATAAGAAAACAGAACGGTAAATTGAACTTCGTTAATATTCATCTATTGATTTTTAAAAATTATCTACTTGTAAAAAGTAAATTAGAATTTGCCATCAGATATTGGAAATAAGGGAATATTATCTTTTCTGTCACAACACATACATGCATGCAGACACACATTCCTCTCTCTCCTTCTATCCTTCCTCACTGCGCAGAAAACAAAACAAAACACAAAACAATCTTATACACCAAATATAATGGTCCTTGATTATACATGACTTGACAGTATTTTGTAAGCAAAATCATGTTCATATTTAGAAAGATAATTGGATTACAATCTGCTTAAATTCATGGACTATCTCAGGCTTTTCCAGGTGATCAGTTTGACTTGACCAGCAGTAGGATTCATACCATCCTTAATCCACAGGACTCCAAACAGAAACTCAAGGTTAAGTGAGAAAGGTCTTTTGAGTAGGTAAGTAACACTCAAGTTCACATAGGCCTACAATCTAACTCAAGACAGCACCCAAACCACAGAGTGAGATTTAAAACTACAAATTAGAAGGCCGGGCATAGTGGCTCAAGCCTGTAATCCTAGCACTTGCGGAGGCCAAGGCGGGCAGATCACCTGAGGTCAGGAGTTCGAGACTAGCCTGGCCAACATGGTGAAGCCTCGTCTCTACTAAAAATACAAAAATTAGCTGGGCATGGTGGTGGGCACCTGTAATCCTCACTACTAGGGAGGCTGAGGCAGGAGAATTGCTTGAACCTGGCAGGTGGAGGTTACAGTGAGCCAAAATCATGCCACTTCACTCCAGCCTTGGCAAAAGAGTGAAACTCCATCTCAAAAAAAGAAGAAGAAAGAAGAAAGAAGGAGACTACAAATTAGAATAGGTAAGGTAACTGGGAATAGAGACAGCAGGAGGAAGCCTGCAATGTTTATGTTTCTTGGCATGTGACTCAGTAGTTAAATATAATTTGGGATGTCTGAGGGGGTTAGAAATTGCAATTTGGAATCAGCCCCAGGACTCCTATCCAGTTTTACCAGGAATAGGCTAATATTTTGTACCATATATTCCTCCTGTGTTTTTTCCCAAGTTATGAACTTAATGGGGAAAGAGGGATGATCAGTTATTGCACTTAAAAGCAAACAGTGGCCCACTGAATTTGATGCTTTTATGTGACATTCACATGGAAGGGATGTTCAAATAACCATCTTTCAATGCAAGCGTCAGGTGTTGGCTCCTGAGGAGTTAGAGATACATGAACAGAGAGTGAGTGTGAGGAGAAATGATGGAGGGTCTACAGTGCCCCAATAAGTTGTTTTGAATATGTTCTCTGAGAAGACAGGGAGGCTCTAAGTCAATGTATATTTTGAAATGCATATACAGTTATTGATTTATTGTGCTGTTGAACTGACATCTACTGAAACTCGTAGGTAATATAGCAACAGTTCATGATCTTATTCTTCTTCTCCTGCACCGTGAGACTTCTCATGGCTCAAACATATCTCATTGTGGCATTTAGGGGAGTAGAAAAAGAAGGCATTGGTGTAGGTTTCTGAAAATAAATTGCTCTAATACTGCAGCTGTATTAAACTGTCATAAGCAATATTCCCATTGGGCTCATGGATAAAATACTGGCTTTAAACAGTGCCTCATGACTAGGTCCAAGACTCTAAATTCTATCTGAGTTTAGCCACTTGTTATAGAGGTAAGATGAATGTCTGGGAATTAACCATGCCAACTGAACACCTCTGGAATGTTGACAGAGATGAAGCATGCTAATGGAGTGCTACACTTCAGACTGATTTATTAAAAATGGATTATCTGGAGAGAAAGCAATTCTTGGTAGGACTTGGCTTAAATTGATTCCCTTGTTGCCCTTGAAAACAAGGGAAAATCCCCACGCTTTCTTAGCGGTACGTAGAGATGATGGTGTTGGATGGAGCTAAACGTGAAAAACATTTCTAGGCCCAGCTGTGTCAATCAATAACTTGTGGCACATATATGTCTTCCTAGTAAGAATGATAGTTTTAAAATTACATGATTTCTGTGGAATCTTACAGCTTTAATATGCTTGGGTTAAAGTGTTTCTTATCAGGTAAGTAGGAATTAAAATAATCTTTGTTATATTTGGGACTGTCTCTTCTGTGAGGCTCAGGTTTATTATTCCCATGAAATTTTATTTTAAAATTTTGTAAAATTTCATTTTTTAAATTTTGTTAAATGTGATCATGATGTTGTGGCTACTTAGGAGAATATCCTTTTATGGAAGAGAGATGTGCTAGAGAAATTAGGAGTGGAGAATTAGGATGACTGACTTTCAATGTTTCAGGCTGAAAAGGTCTTTTATCTTTAATGAAAAATACATTATATCTGCTATTGCTTTACAGCTTGCAAAGTAAAAGTATCACTTTCACCAAGATTATCTTGTTGATCCTTGGTTTTCTAACTCACTAAGATTAAATCTGAAATTTTTAAATACCTACAAAGCCTTACATGATCTGGCCCCAGCCTGATTTTTCAGTTTCCTTTAGAGCCACTCCCTCCTTGGATCCGGAAACTCCAACCTTTTGGGCTCTCTAACATGTCATACCCTTTCCTTCCCCAGGGTCTTTGTAAATGTTCATTCTTAGCCACACCACTCTTTCCATTCTCACAGCCCTTCTGTATCTAACTCTTACATGTAGTACTAGTCCACTTTTTCATGGTTATGACACAGTAACAAACAATAGTTTCTCAACCATAGTAGCCTTCTAAGGACCCTGGGAATTTAATTCCCTTCACCAGGTTTTCTCCTCCATCTGCAAAATGAGCTGATGATATTCATCCTTAGTATGTCATAGACCTCCCTGCTGTACTTAGAGTATAATCCAAAGTCCTTAAGCACAGCCTGTATGGCCTTATGCCAGCCCAGAGATTTTGCCTTGTTGTGAATCACTTTTTCTTCTTCCATTTGTTCCTACTATTGTTATCTCCTTCTAGTTATTTGAAAGGACCCTACTTTCAGTGTTGTATGACACTCCCTGCTCATGGGAGCCTTTTACCCCTACTCCACAACTAACTTTCCAGGTCCCAGCTTAAAACATCCTTTTTCAGAGAAGCTGTTTGAGTTTTTCAATTTAAAATTAAGAGCTTCACCCCTCCTAGGAGCTAATTATTTTCTCTCTTAAGAGGAAGCAGTGCATTTAGTGGTTAAAAATTTAGGTCTGGAGTCACAGTGCCTGGGTTTGAATTCTATCTCTGATAGTTATAGTACTCCCAACTTACCCATGGGACATACAGTCGAAGACCCCCAGTGAATGCCTGAACCTGCAGACGGTACCAAATCTAATTATCATTCATCAGAACATCTGTGTTTTTGTTTTCCACATACAAATTTGGTGCCTTTCCCATCTTAGCGAAACACCAATCATGCACCGTACCCATAACTTTTGCCATCCTTGAGGTGCAACAGCAAAACTATCACAAATTTCTCTTCTCTTCTCTACAGCGTCACAGATAGAAAATTCATTCTTACTGCAGATCTTAGCAACCCCAGCATATGATTTTGTTTTCCTTCCTTAAGTTGAGAACTTTCACCTTTTCTCTTAAAGAAAACACTTGACAGTTTCTCTTTGGCATATCTGAATTGCCAGCATCACCACTCTTGGGCTGTGAGTCAATTATTACGTAGAATAAAGGTTACCTGAACAGAAGCACTGTGAGTTGATCTGAAAACTGAGACAGCTACTCAGTCACAATGGGTGAGAAGGGTTTAAAGCTTGGATCCAGTGGAGAAAGGGATGATTCACAGAGCAGCATGAGATGGCTCAATATTTCATAACAGCACCTAGAACAGTGCATGTTTAAGACTCATGAATTGCTTATTTCTGAAATTTTCTATTTAATATTTTCCAACTGCAGTTGACCATAGGTAATTAAAACTATAAGAAAGTAACCATGGAGACTACTGTTCTTAGTAGGTAACCTTGGGGAAGTTACCTTAACTTGCTTTTCTTACCTGTAATATGGGTATAAGAACATTGCCTACTTCATAAATCTGTTATAGGAATGATGTTAATTAAAGGGCTTCACATAGTGCCAGGCAAATATTAAGTACTTAATACATAATAGCCATCATAATACTTCTAATAATCATAGATTTACGTGTTTCTTGGACACTTGCCTTTTCAAGTTAAAAGAGATCTTAAATATCTTCTTAACTGATCACTTCCCTGACTCAGAAATGCTTTCTCTGATATTCTGGATAGTCACCTAGACCTTTTTTGAATATTTCCTTAGATGATTTTGCTATATTACAAAGTAGTCCCAATTTTTATAGGTTTGTGGTGTTAAATTGAGATATGTGTTCCTATAAATTCCACCTCTTGATTCTTACACACACACACACACACAGAATTAAGTTCCATTTTCTAAATGTAAAGTGTTCCTATACTTGAGGCAGCTTTCCTGGCAGCCCAAGGGACACCAATTCCAGTGCCAAGATGTCAGGTCTCACATCATCACTCTTCCAGTCAGCTTTTGAATCTGAAATGATCCTGGATGCCCTCACCTTCATGCCACGTGAGTTTGCTGGTTTGTTTTATGGAGCTCAATGATGACTATGTGGAAGTGTGGAATGTGCATTCAGAGCTAATGTAGATGCAAGGAAGAGGAGGTACTCCACAAAAGTAAAGCTAGTGCTGGTAGCGTGCTTGGAATACAAGCACATTGACAAAGTCTGAGGACATATTCTCATCTAGTAAGACTCTTCTGGATTCCTCCTCATTTGTACATCCTGTACAGAAGTTAGCCAGGCAATCAGTACTCACTTGGTGCCTGTGATGTGGTTCTTTTCTGAGTATGAGGGATGTAGACACCCTGTAGTCATGGAGACTAAAGTCATAGAAATTTTTAGTTTAGACAGCAGAGAATTGATATGTGGATTCAAAACTGAAGTTACAGGTATTGACACTGATAACAAAACTACTGAGTTGGTGTCAAGACTTTAGCTATTCAGTTAGCATTTGCATACCTACTATCTGTCAGTCGCTATAGCCACTGAA